>NC_087152.1:19430000-19495000 GCF_035594125.1 Scylla paramamosain | reverse complement strand
GTGAGGAAAATTGTATTTATGGACGCTTTTTTGTGTGTCGTATGAATCGTAACTGCTTCTTCATAATGGATGGCTTCAGCAAATCTGTATGTTACTGCAATAAGTCAGTCTGTCTCTTTCTGAATTGCTTTGTCATTGCTTTGGATTCGTTTGTTTCTTTCTATTATGCGATTTTTCACCGTGCCTAGACAAAGAACATAAAGGAATATTATCCCCATGCATAGGAAACAAATCTGTATGCAGTTGTAATAAGTCTAATTATCTGTTTCAAATACTTTATCAATGTCTTGGCATTCTTTTTTTTAAACATTGTCTATTTTCCATTTAGTGTTTCTAATCAGAGGCTATCAAGCTAAGTTACCCCGCAAGCGTGCTGTATATTACTGCAGTAGGTCAATCCTTCTCTTCTGAATATTGTATCCTTGCTTCATTCAGACTAGCGCTCTTTTTTGAGGGACTTAAAAATTACGTGATTCCCTAAGGAGGAGGAGGATGGTGAGGAATTACGAATGTGACGAGGAGGAAGTGGTGCAGCCATGTGTTGCATAACTTCTTTTTCTGTCTTGCAGTTCCTTAAGAGATGTGGTTACAGAGTGACAAAAGAGAGAGTAAACATTCTGCAATAAACTATTACATTCTTGTTTGCCAAAATATTATAGTGAGATGTTTTTTGGTCCTTTTTTGAGCTTCAACAATCTCTAATTTCTGCGTAAAATAACTCAGAAAATGTTACAATTTAATTTAATCATAATCAGGCCTCAACTTAACATAAATAATTTGGTAGCTCACTCTTGTAATACCTCACACACCGGAGACCGTCAAGTGGAGACACAGGCGCTGCTCTTGATGGCCTGTAGGTCGCCTATATCCACTAGCTTTTCATCATTCATTCATTTCAAATAATTCTCTATGAAGATTCTAGGCTTATGTTACAAAGCGTGACAAGGAAGAAGAGATTCATTTTTTTTTTTATAGTGTTACGTAATGTTTGAGTAGTCTCTTAGTGTTCACTTTTCACCATTTCTCGAAAGAGGACATCCGGCGATATTGCTCTCCATCTCCAAGACGCAAATACGTTGTCTGGTTACTCTCTCTCTCTCTCTCTCTCTCTCTCTCTCTCTCTCTCTCTCTCTCTCTCTCTCTCTCTCTCTCTCTCTCTCTCTCTCTCTCTCTCTCTCTGTGTGTGTGTGTGTGTGTGTGTGTGTGTGTGTGTGTGTGTGTGTGTAGTTTATTCACGCTTTGATATGTCTATCTCATTTCACTTTTGACTTTCCACTTGGTGTGCCTAGACCTCCCATCATGTGAGGATGCTGATGTGTTTACTGCGATGAGTCAATCCTTCTCTTTCTGAATAGTATATCCTTGTTTCGGCATACCTGTCTTTTTACTATTGATTTCCCACTGTTTTCTAGATAAAAGGACATCATGCAAAATGGTCTCAGAGTGCTGAGTGAAAATCTTTCTTTCTTTCTGGATAAATCTATACTTACTCCGGCCCTGCAGTCTTTTTCCAACAGTTGAATTCTCCTTGTTTCTACCCAGAGCAAATCAAAGGTATTCTTCCATCTGGCGGACACGAGGTGAGGACGATCCCCGCCCACCTATCCCGCCTGCGATTAACAAGAGATCGAGATGAACGGTCATCGCCACAATCACAGCCATTGCAGGACAACTAACTATACGACCTGCACGCACACACACACACACACACACACACACACACACATCAAAGTCACCCCAAGTAACTGTTGTCTGTTTTCACTTGTTGTTGTTGTTGTTGTTGTTGTTGTTGTTGTTGTTGTTGTTGTTGTTGTTGTTGTTGTTGTTGTTGTTGTTGTTGTTGTTGTTGCTGCAGCTGCTGCTGCTGCTGCTGCTGCTGCTGCTGCTGTTGTTATTGTTGTTGCTGTTGTTGGTGGTGTTGATTTTCACGCACGCGCGCGCGCGCACTCACACACACACACACACACACACACACACACACACACACACACACACACACACACACACACACACACACACACACACACACATCAAAGTCACCCAAAGTAACTGTTGTTTGTTTTCACTCGTTGTTGTTGTTATTGTTGTTGTTGTTGTTGTTGTTGTTGTTGTTGTTGTTGTTGTTGTTGCTGCTGCTGCTGCTGCTGCTGCTGCTGTCTGTTGTTGATGATGATTTTCAACATAATATATAATGTGCAGTACTAAGTCAGAGGCAGACAGATAAGTAGTTAGACAGACAGATGGACAGACCAATACGATACAGACACACCAGGAGTGAGCAGGCAGAAAGAAAAAAAAAAATCTGCACCTGGGGGTCTCTACTCTCATCTGCGGCGAACCCAGGCGTAAGGAGGCCTCGTTGGGAAACAAGTTCGGGGGGAACACTGATACAAACGCATCTGCAGCTCACTCCACCACCACCACCACCACCACCATCGTCACCACCACACGCCACCCAACCACCCTCCCTTTAAAAATGCTCATCCCGCCGCAGGCTCCCGAACCCTTACAGAGCCTCGCACGCATGGGAAAGATACGCTCGTCAGCTAATCCACTTTATCGAAAAAGAATATTCACCTTTAACGCGGAAACGACCAAAGATGAAAAATTCCAAAACAGCAGAGGGAGAACGAAAGTGTTTTTTGATGTTTGGATAAAAAACAAAAAAGGTAAGCGGGAAGGATAAGATTTGTAAAAAAAGAAAAAGAAAATGAAGGATGTCTTTAAGGAATTCTGATAAGACAAGCAAGTCGAGAAAAATGTGAGGGACATCGTTGTGGGTAGATGGTGTGTGGGTGATGTAGTGGGTGACGCTGTCATAGGACGTCGCGTGGTGCTATGGTGCCTCACTTAGCTGGCCGGTCCGTGGCGGTTAGAGAAAGAAAAAAAAGTATTACGGGAAGGGGTTTGAGAGAAACCCTTTCTTGGAGGGATGGTGAATGAAAATGGAGAACTGCGCTATAGAACGGAATGAATAAACATTAAAAGGAAAAATCACTTGCTTGAAGAAATGTCACGCATGTTAAACTAAGAACTGAAGTTCATAAAAGATACTGGAAATTGACTGAGCTATTCCTCCGCAGCAAGGAGGTAACGAGGCGCAGGCTGTTAAGAGATAGGCGCTAGACCTGCCCCATCGAAACACTGCCGTCACCGAAGATCGAACTTGCAACCTTAAGGCCACGAATTGCTCAATGTATCACATTGAGCAGTGCTGGACATCAGGAAGGCGGGAGAAGACTAGTGAAGAGCAGGGCCAATGCAGACCGTGGTAAGCAAGTACCTACTTTATCCTAAATGTTCGTCAGTCAATGTATAGGACGCGAGGTGAGTCATAAGAGTGCGATACTTTATACAAAAGAACTCAATGGAATAACAAACGCGGTTGTTTGTGGGAAACATAGAATAGTAAAGGCGAAGGTTCCTCCGTGACGAGATGCGGCAAGGTGGTGCAGGAGATCGCTGGGGCAGAGAGCAACAGCACATGGCGGGCAGCAGCAGGCAGGGCGCAGCGAGGAGAGCAGCGCGATGGACTGATGATACCTCGCCGCGGTGATAAAAGTGCCGGTGACTTGCGACCTCCATCACCAACATTTTCGCCTGGTGTATTGAAAAGTCATCTTGGGCTTACGTGTGTGTCATATCTGTATAGTATAGGAGGCATTCCCACACAGTTATGAGTACTCCATGCCAGACGCTTCCTTCCTCCTCATGATACGTTGTCGCTTTTCCCATGAAACTTTTGGCCAGGAGGGTTTTTTACATAAGTTAACACTTTTCCCATATAAAATGCAAGGCCTTGGAAAATGTAGTAAAATCTAGAATATTATTATGGCTTAAAGAAAAACCAAAAGAGGCATGATTCCTTGTTTATAGATACCACTGCCAGAGACAGTAAAGAGGCGAAGAGATAGATTATCATGACTGACTTCGGAGGATATTTGCATGACCTCGTTCAAAAGACCTCCGTGAAACCCCATCACGCATCTGGCAGAGGTGTGTAACCAAGCAGAGACCCGTTAGCTCTATGACACAGTGCTTGACTCGTGGACGAAAAAGGTTATGAGTTTGATCCAGACTCACTCACTGCAGTTTCTCGTTGTGACAGTAACATTCTCTCGTGTCCCTAGCTGATACAATAATTATGACCTCGTTGTTGCAGTGCCATAACTTAGTCAATAGCCTACTTTCTCATGTTTTTTTATGTGTGGAAGGAGGATTGCTGAGAGAGAGAGAGAGAGAGAGAGAGAGAGAGAGAGAGAGAGAGAGAGAGAGAGAGAGACAGAGAGGGAGAAAGAGAGAGAGATGCAAACAAAAGTGGATTGACCGAGACAGACGAACGTATATAGAGTGAAAGAAAAATAAAAACAGAGATGGGTCAATTGAAAAAAGTAATACCTAACATTTCAGTTCTTTCAGTTCAATTTTTTCAGTTTCTCTCTCTCTCTCTCTCTCTCTCTCTCTCTCTCTCTCTCTCTCTCTCTCTCTCTCTCTCTCTCTCTCTCTCTCTCTCTCTCTCTCTCTCTCTCGCCCTTCACCGGTACTATAATCATTTTCCTTTTTCATTACGCAGTTCTGGTCTGCCCACACACACACACCACACACACACACACACACACACACACACACAGAAAGAGGCAGAAAATTAAAGTTACCAAGCTCCATCGCGCTGCACTACATGTATTTTCCATCAAAAGAACAATATAAAATTACTATGGAAAGAAAAGCCAACATTCCATACTTTAGCAAATAGAAACTCAGCCTTAGTAACATAATACCGCTACATAAGGGCTGGGCAAAGCGTAAGTGTATATACGTGGGTAGAAAAAGGAAGAGTAGAAAGGGAGTTGGTGAAGCATAGGAGAGAAAAGGAAAGGGAAACAAAGGTAGGAAGAAGAGTGATGCTCCGTGTTTAGGACCGCCGTTAGCCAAGCCATCGTGTGTGAAATAATTATATGAAACCACTTGTGCCTTAAAGCTCTCCGATCTAGTGTTGGTAGCAGGGAGAGAGAGAGAGAGAGAGAGAGAGAGAGAGAGAGAGAGAGATAGAGAGAGAGAGAGAGAGAGAGAGAGAGAGAGAGAGAGAGAGAGAGAGACGAGAGAGAGAGAAACCGCAGACAGAAAGACGGACAGACAGATAGACAAAAGCAAGTGTGTGTGTGTGTGTGTGTGTGTGTGTGTGTGTGTGTGTATGCTTAATATGGTAGATATGAAAGAGAATTTAATTTACAAGACATGGTGTGTGTGTGTGTGTGTATGTGTGTTTACCTAACATGACCTAGTTCTAGGTCATGCTAGGTCATGCTAGGGCCTGTGTTACATTCGTGTAGTCAGTGTCCGCATGTTATCTATATTTATCTTTTTTTCCTTTAGTGTGTGTGTGTTTGTGTGTGTGTGTGTGTGTGTGTGTGTGTGTGTGTGTGTGTGTGTGTGTGTGTGAAAGTTGCGCACGCAGCCCTCATGGCTGGCATGGTTTTTATGGCAAGTCACAGAGATACTAGTATAGTTGTGTAGATTCGTACAGTATTAGCATGACAGTGGTCGGGTCGTTAGCTCCTTGACCATATATAAAGGAGCACCTCTCTCTCTCTCTCTCTCTCTCTCTCTCTCTCTCTCTCTCTCTCTCTCTCTCTCTCTCTCTCTCTCTCTCTCTCTCTTCACCACCTCCGGGCCGTCCTTGAGACAGTAAAGTCCCGGGCCACTCCTTGGAGTGGTAAATCTAAACAACAACATCTCCCTCTCACACTCTCTCTCTCTCTCTCTCTCTCTCTCTCTCTCTCTCTCTCTCTCTCTCTCTCTCAATACCAGTGTCACTACTCAGTTCCACCCTTCAATTTTTACAAGCAGAGAACTATGATCCTACCATCTTAATATTCAATGCCATCCTATGCATCAACTTTCCTCCTCCTCCCAAACTTACTTGAAGCCTCCAACAAGTCCGCCTCCATTTGATTAATTAAATACTACCAAATAACATAGCCTCATTTGCATGTAATATTAATCTAATTTACTTCCACGTCTCATTACCAGACCATCCCTCTCTATCACTCATACATTTTTACATGCCTCATAAATTCGTCCATGCATGCATTATGCAATCATTGTGTCGTTATGCCTCCGTCCCTGTCCCTCATCAGTCACACACCAGAGATCATCCATGATTCCAATACTTTTAGTACACACACGCGCACACACACACACACACACACAAATTATGAAATTCTGACAATAATTGCAAGTTTGCAAGCGATACCCTTCGTAAGCGATTTACTGTATATATACATACACACGCACGTGCGTACGTATAAATAGCTACATATTTTCACTCATGCATACATAATTAACAATAACAAGAAATAACGGATTCAAGCTCAGTAGAAATAAATCTAAACATAGAGGGAAATTCATTTTTCAACAGAATGGTAGATGATTGGAATAGACTCATTCATTGAGTTTTTAGTGAAATCAGTAGGCTTAAAAGAGGATTACGTAAATTTATGAATATGGATCATAGATGCGCAGAGATTTCTGTTTATCCTTAGACTGATACTTATAGGCCTACTGGTTTATCGCATGTTTCCTAATGAGTTTTTTTTTTTTTTTTGTTCATAAATGTAACATACAGAGATAGGCAGACATGCACAGGGAAAGCAGAGCCGTAGCCTAGCCAGGTGGAGTTGACATTGTGATAGCTTTTCATAAATCCTCCCCTGGATCCCTAAAATGGACATTTATTTTAGACAAATATCAGTCTAATCACAAATAATTTAAGCATGCAAATAATGGAAAGTATATAAAAAAAAAATCCAGAGCTACTCTCACAAACAGCCTGTCGCGAATTGAACTGCCAGGATATCCTTGTGTCTGGTTAAGGATACGTAACAGTACACTACGTGGTACTGGTGATGGGCCGCCCTAGAATATGTGACCCCTACCTTAATTAAGAACAGTGGAAACAACATGAGAGAGAGAGAGAGAGAGAGAGAGAGAGAGAGAGAGAGAGAGAGAGAGAGAGAGAGAGAGAGAGAGCGGAGGGGGCGGGGATAGACAGTGATGAATGGTCAGATAATTAGATAAGTAAAAATATGTAGTACACACACACACACACACACACACACACACACAGAGAGAGAGAGAGAGAGAGAGAGAGAGAGAGGAGGGAGCTACATAAAACAGTCCTCCTTGACGCCACCCACACAGCTGCTCTTCGCACTCTCCCTTTACTCAACTCCGTGATCTACATAACGTTTACATCTCCTGCAGGTACCCTCTTCGTCACGTCACGCGCCATCTATCCAGTCTCGCTCAGGACCTGCTGCTGTTCCTCACGTCACTCGCCTCATTTCGCACATGACAAGGAAGTCTTTTTAGATTTGCATCTGAAATGCCACTTATTTCCATATTATGAAAACCACACTGTAAACATCTGTATTATATGCATCCTGTGATATACAAAAACTCTCTCTCTCTCTCTCTCTCTCTCTCTCTCTCTCTCTCTCTCTCTCTCTCTCTCTCTCTCTCTCTCTCTCGGCTACTTTTTCTCCTCTGTAGCCTCCCTGACCAAAATATGACACATAGGCTGCTCTCCCTGGCTTCCCTCGTATGTCATCCTCTTACATTTAATTAAAAGTGGTAATAATAATCCTGCCTTAGTGTGTGTGTGTGTGTGTCGGTCGGTGGGTGGGTACGATAGGTGGATGGGTGGATGAATGGATCGCCATTCTCTACAGAAATTACATGTTCTGCTTATTGTTTTTATAAGGTAATAATTACCACTCAATATCTTGTTAATTGATATTGTGTGCCGAGGTGCTATGCCACGGGCCGAGTTAGTGATGGGGTCGAGTAATTAACGATAAGGTGAACAATAGGTCGAGTTGGCAATGCGCCGAGTTGGCAGTGGGACGAATTAATAATGGGTCAAAATCAGCAGTGGAGCGAGTTGATTAAGGATCGAAGAAACAAAGGATTGAGTTGGCAGTGGAGTGAATGTACCGGGTCCAGTAAGAAATGGGTCGACTTGGCAGTAGAGCGAATAGACTTAGTCGAGTTAACAATGGGTTGAGTTATTGGTGGATTAAATTAGTAATAAGCCGAATTAGTAAAGTCAAGTTGAGAGTGAGCTAAGCTAACAACGAGTTAGGAAGAGGCCGAGTAATTAATTGGCAAGGACTGAGTCAGCCATCAGCTTCGTTAGCAATAGATCGAGTTGGCCTGCAACTGTCTTTACAAATATCTCACAATGAGTATGTAGAATTCCAATCAAGAGTTATCATAGATAAAAAAAAAAAAAAAAATACCAGTAATAGGTGAGCGCAACTCACGTTACTTTACATGCCAGAAAATTATATATATATATATATATATATATATATATATATATATATATATATATATATATATATATATATATATATATATATATATATATATATATATATATATATATATATAGCAGAATTACCCGGGTAAAATTTATCACCAGAAAATTCAACAACGTACTAAAGGAGTTGGTAGGTTGAGGGCATCCAACTCCAGGGTGGCAATTAATGCTCTATTCATACTTCACCCCACCATAAAAAAAAAAAAAAAATCAAAGCTTACAATGAAAGCTTGTAGCAACCATCAAAAATGTGTTACAGTATACCTGGTGCCACCATCAAGAATTGTGTTACGGTGACAGATTTGCCTGAATAATACAACGGTTTTCCATTGGGAGTAGTTAAGACATAGCCTTTGTCACTCCACAGATCAAGGGGGACTCCCCTACCGAATTTCATCGCAATCAGTTCAATGGTTTTCCGTGAAAAGCGGACACACCCATACACAGACAGATAGACAGACAATAGGTATTATATATATATATATATATATATATATATATATATATATATATATATATATATATATATATATATATATATATATATATATATATATATATATATATATATATATACTCGTATATATATATATATATATATATATATATATATATATATATATATATATATATATATATATATATATATATATATATATATATATATATATATATATATACATATATAGATAAATAGATAGATAGATAGATAGATAGATAGATAGATAGATAAATAGATAGATAGATAGATAGATAGATAGATAGATAGATATACAGATAGATAGATAGATATTCGTATATTGTTGCAACAGGGGAGGGGGTGACGTTGATAGCACTGTGCCGCCGGTTAGTGAACACAGGCATTGGCAGTGCTGCATGAGCTGCTAGCGGAGGCAGCTTGGAGAGACCGGAAGTGGCATGGACAGTGATTGGTCGGGAGACCAGCAGCGTCCTGGCCAATCACGGAGGAACCGACATTATATAAGGAGAGAGAACGCCGTTTCCCGCCTACGCAACATCTGTGCCGACAGTCTGCAGTGTGCCCCAATTGTGTGACACTACGACGCTAGTCGCCTTCCGGTGTCACGATGTGACTGCGCCCCTGGGTATGGTGTGGTTTGTGTGCCCAGGCAGACTAAGATAGTGAGTACTTGACACTGAGGTGTGTGTGTGTGTGTGTGTGTGTGTGTGTGTGTGTGTGTGTGTGTGTGACACCTGCGTGGTCTTTTACGGTGTGGGCCACCGGAGGTGACAGCTGAGCGACGCTGTACGAGTTGTTACTCCGTAGTGTGCTGTGCGGTGCCACTGTTCTGTGAGGTGGGACACGCTACCGAGCGTCCCACCTCACTTTGCTGAGTGAGGGCCGGTGGTACGACCCTTACTTGTACTGTAGTGTGGTAGTATGCCTCGTGTCCTGTGGTACTGGCCTGTGCAGGCAATAAAGACTGGAGCGCCAGTGAGACAGTGTTTTGTTGCCTCATACACTTATAAGGTATAAGTACAGGTACACACTTTATATATATATATATATATATATATATATATATATATATATATATATATATATATATATATATATATATATATATATATATATATATATATATATATATATATATATATATATATACAATAAAAATGGAAAAAATAAAGGTGCAGGAAAGGCGTAGTAAAGACTCCATCCTACCAAGTAGTGGCTTACAGTGAAGCAAAGTCCATCACCACGATCACAAGTCAGTGCGACCCACTGATCGTTAAAGTTGTGAAATTGTGAAAGCAATGGAGTATTTTTGCTTTTGGGAGAAGAGGAGGCTTGCAGTACGTAGCTACAACTAGGTGGTTACTGGACTATAGTTAGTTGCTGTTGGGCGACAGAACAACTGAGCGATAGTCAGCTGGGCGGCAGGAAAAATGGGCAACTGCAGACTAAGCAACATGATAAATGGGCAATAAACGAATGAACGAACAACTGGTCGACCATTAGACAATGGGAGCTCTCAATATTTTGTTGGATCAAACTATGATGACCTGATACGACTTAGGCCATTGCTGTGTATCTGGATAAAACTTACATAGGTGGACGTCCCGCATGTAGTAAAAGACGAGGATATCCGTCACGGTAAGCAGCTGAAATGTGGGATGTGTATGAAAGAAAAATGGCAGGTGAAGCTAGAACTGATAACACAGTTGAAAGCTGGCACAACAGATTTAATAGAATGGTAAACAACAGGAAAGTGTCGGTGTTTTCATTGCTGGATGAACTACAGAAGAAACAGCACGACTCTGAGATTTCTATACTTCAGCTATAAATCGTTCCATAATAAAATTAGTGCCCCATTTAAGTAAATCTGATTTATCACATCATCATTTATGCGTAATGCATGTGGAATAACAAGTATACTTTCAGGTTAACACTGGCCAACAAAGCTTTCGGCAGAACCTGAGTCTAAAAGTGAGAATGAACAAAAAATGTGTTTGCACGTTATCAGGAATTCAAGGACGAAGGTCAGATTCTACTGTATTTGAAGATGTTCCTTAATTTAAAAGCTTTTTATAATACATCTTTGTTTTCTATCACAAAACCAATAAATGACTATTGTGTGTATTACTGTTATCAGAAGCAGCGTTTACTATTTATATACTGAAAAGTTTTGTTACCTATTTTGTCGCCCAGTTGACTGTCGCCAAGTTCTCCAATCGACCAGCTGACTGACGCCCAGCTGACTGTCCCCAAACTGACTGTCGCTAGTTGTTCTGTTGACCAGGTGACTGTCGCCTGGTTGCCCCTGAAACGTATCAACTGATTAGTAAAGAAAACTTGCTAGATGTAATATACCGAAATCATTTGTCGATTTCAGTTCACAAAGTAGTGAACTACTAGTTCACTACTTTGTAGTTCAGCTCACAAAGTAATCGGAATGGCACGATCTACACGATGGTATGCGATCCACACAATGATATGTACCTGGGAATGCTGCTTACGCTAGTAATACCGAAGACTGGCGGGCGTGAAACTTTATTTGATTAGTGTGACAGAAGTGAAGATCAGACACAAAGAACAGATAGAAAGAATCAGCTTGAGACATGAGACGCAACAGGAACTCATGGACCAACAGCAAGAGATGGCGGCAACGATGTAGCCTGGTATCGCCCGGTAACCCTGAAGTAAATAAACTTAATTATTATATATTTATTTACTTTAAATACCCTCAACGCCTCCTCCTGCTAGTTGGTCATCAAGGAAGTCATGCAACAAAATTATGCAGATCAATAGCAGACTCTCTGTTATTCTGTTATTAAATGAAAACACCTCTACTAACACCCATCATCTCGAGCACACCAAACGCCACTTCTAAGCTGCAAGCCACGTTCATATTATACACACATATACATTTTGATGGAAAGTAGTTTGCAGATGAAGCCCACAACTCAAGAAATCACTACTGCACTGCTGATGAAGTAAAACAAACACTGCCCCACCATTTCCACTGGCTGCTGATGCCTGGTGGGAGCCGCGCTGTCAAGGAAGCCTCCCCGTCTCATGCCGCCGAGCAGACTGATTTACCTCTTTACTGTTACCATAAATTCAGTTTATTACTTACTTTCACATGACCATTTTGTCATACTAACAATGGAAAATAGTGATTTGTAAGAATTTTCAGTGTTTTATAGTAATTTAATCTCATACATATATTTATGCTTCATGATATATGTATGATTACATAGCCTGACCGCACTGCATAATTTACCTCATGTTTTCTGATTATCAACAATCATTATCATCCTAACTATGGGGGCTACAGGACAAAAAAAAAATGAACACTACAAATTTCCAAGTCAAAATTTCAAGTCAAAATTTATCCATGGACTTTGAGGAAACAAGATCCTCGCCACCAGTTTCAAGCGACTAGCCCTCAGACTGACTTCTGAACATCTTTTGAGAAGTTTTTTTTCTTCTTTTCCCTCCGATGCAACTACGTGCATACTCATATATAAGTTTAGGGTATAATAACAGGAATATTTGAATGTAATTGAGAGAGAGAGAGAGAGAGAGAGAGAGAGAGAGAGAGAGAGAGAGAGAGAGAGAGAGAGAGAGAGAGAGAGAGAGAGAGAGAGAGAGAGAAAGAGAGAGAGAGAGATTTTGCTTTCATAATCATGTTATCAATAGTCAAACCATATTAATATCAAATTAAGCATCATGGCAGTGTTACCCAAAGCTATTACATTCCTAATATGGAAATCTGTAGCTACTGATAGTTCATAATATGAGGTTTAATCAAGGGTATATTCCTTTCCACGATCAAAATATCACTAAAACTTAAAATAAACACCTTGGCAACAGACACTGACAGGCATTGCCTACCTTGCGTCTGGTGAGAAAGGCAACAGACACTTTTTACCTTCTTGCATTACTGATGATAATATGCATGTAGGCATTAATACAAGACAAACTGCAGTGCAGCTACTCTTCCTAGGAAAGTTTTTATCAATAGTGTGTCTAGTTATGCATTGTTATGACCACAGATTCCACCCCTCTCCCAGATGCCTTAAACCCAGCTACCCTTCCCTAGATTACGACCTATGTCATCTAGTGTGGGCCTCAATTTCTGGTCAGAAACCAGGCTCAGCCTCCCTCATGGCTGCCACTACCTCTGGTCAACCTCCCTAAACTGCTTCCTTCGCAGTCTAGTGCAAGGCACACATCCACTTGCACGGGGTTAGGTTTCCTGTGGTGAGTTAAACAAATGAGGTTGCCAACTTGTTTCACCTCCTACAGGTAAGAGACTATTGCAACCGCCAAACAGTTCCAACCAGCTGGGAAAGAAGCGCAAGCCAAGTTCTAGTAAACACAGCTATGACACGGGACAAACGATTATGAGGATTGTAGTATTCTATGGGCTACCGCCCTTACGAAACAACAAAACCAGCCACTCTCATAAAAAAAAAAAAAAATTACATCCACCTGCTGAGCAGTACCGTCTGCAGCCTCTTGTAGGACAGGCTAACCCCCCCCCCCCCAAATACAAATGGCAAGGACTGAAGAGGAAGCAGATGCCACTGCACAGCAGAGAAATTATAATCCTCTGGGTTCAAAGCTCTTAGCAGAACTTTGAAGCCCAGTAACATTTAATAATACAATAAGATGTTATACTAAACACAAGATACCAAGCAGGGACAGATAGGGGACTCGTTGTTACCAAGAGTTTAACTTGGCACACCACACTCGTCAAAATTTATGACTGGTGTTTGACCTACTTAAATCGACAGGGGCGGTACTGCTGCTAACTCATACATACAGAACTATCTAATCCATGCCCTCTAAATTTTACAAATATAGCCCTATTCCGTGCCAGAACTCTCCCCTTGCGTCACCACATTCACTCAGCCCGCTCGCTCCTTACCAACCAAAGGAGGTAGCGTCACCACGCCGCGCTCTCTAGCGAGGGTGATGCGCAAAAGACAAAGACGAGGGGGAGAGACGGGGATATGATACACAGCCACCCACCTCATACTACTCATGGCATATATATATATATATATATATATATATATATATATATATATATATATATATATATATATATATATATATATATATATATATATATATATATATATATATATATATATATATATATATATATATATATATATATATATATATATATATATATATATATATATATATATATATATATATATATATATATATATATATATATATATATATAGATAGATAGATAGATAGATAGATAGATAGATAGATAGATAGATAGATAGATAGATAGATAGATAGATAGATAGATAGATAAAGATATAGATAAGAAGATAGATAGATAGATAGATAGATAGATAAATAAATATATAAATAAATAAATAGATAGATACAAATATGAATAGACCAGCAACCAAAAGAAGACAACAAGCAAACATTAACAAGCTACAATGACATTTTATTAATCTTGCTTGCTGTGTTTTCCTGAAGGGGCTGTTAGTACTATAACAGGGTCATGATGTACACAAATTTCTACTCTTTCTACTCTGCATAGGGAAAAGTGGGAAATAAAAGAATAAATAAATGAGGTAAGCAGGGGGGATACACCAGACTTTCTTCTTAATTTATTGCAACGTTTCGCATCATCAGTCATCAGGCAATATATATATATATATATATATATATATATATATATATATATATATATATATATATATATATATATATATATATATATATATATATATATATATATATATATATATATATATATATATATATATATATATATATATATATCATGAAAGGGGACAGACAGGCAAGCATTAACAAAAAAACTGTGACAAAATAATTTTTCGGAAGCAGCTAATACATGACAAAAAAAAAAAAAATCTATCAAAATAAAGGTACAAAAAAAGCTATGGACAATCTTGTGTGCTCTCGCGTGAGATGTGGTGAGGAGCGACCAAGGTCCATATAATTGTGATGTGTTGTGAATTGTGACAGTTGGTTATTTAATTCAGGTTTCAGGTGTTTAATGTAAATAGCTTCTAATATTTTAGTGTCTGTGTGTGCCTCAGCTTTATGTCTTATATTAAAATCCTCCTCTGAAAACAAATGATCATGTGTGTACAAATGTGTTCTTACTGCTGAAAAAGGGGGGTGAGCTGTTTCTGTGTATGTAATGAAGTACCTTCATGTTTACTGATTCTGTGTGTTAGATTCCTCTTGGTTTTTCCAACATATCAAGTTTTGCAACTCGAACAAGTAAATTCATAAAAGATGTTAGAGATAAGTACAATAGGAACACTGTCTTTGAAAAAAAAAAAAAAAAAAAAAGGCACTAGTAAACGTGCTGGTAAAAAATAAATATGAACTTTGTGTCAGGATAATGTGTTTCAGGTATGGTAGCGAGTTTCTTTCTAATAGTATAGCTAAGATGGCCATAGTTAGGTAATTTTATGCATTTCTTGCTTGTCATTTGTGTGTCCCCTTTTGATTCCTGTTCTGTTTTTAATTTTGTCCCTAGTGTGATATTTTATGATTTTCTGTCTTTCTAATTTTTTTTTTTTTTTTTTTTAGCCTGATGATGATGCCTTCTGTGAAGTGAAACGTTGCAATAAATAAAGAAGGAAGTCTGGTATATCCCTACTTACCTCATCTATAACTCGGAACCTGTTCTAATAAAAATAAATTTTGTGGCCTACTCAACTGGGCAGCCACGACGTGCCGAATTGCTCTCTCTCTCTCTCTCTCTCTCTCTCTCTCTCTCTCTCTCTCTCTCTCTCTCTCTCTCTCTCTCTCTCTCTCTCTCTCTCTCTCTCACTAGTCTCTTCTTTATTTGCCCAGCTCATAAAAAGCCCTCTCGCCACAGAAAAATTTCGTGAGTTACAAGCAACTTACGAAATTTTTTTGCGCGAACAATAAATCAAACCTCTGCACATGACTACTCAGAGCAAACCACATACTCAAACAAGGGGCACACATAAATTACAAAAACAGGAAATACTACAGCACTAACATACGCAGTTATCATAATAAACAGGGCTCCAACTTGGCCCTTCATATTCAAATGCCAATTCCTTCTCCTACTCCTCCCTCGAGGTCTGTCTCTGTCTTTCATCCAGGACGTGTGATTTCCCCTGCCGGTTTACTCCGGCAGGGTGTCATATCTGTATCTCTTCTCCTCCAACAGCTATGGCTGCTCCAGCGTCTCCCGTGATTCTTATCTTTTCCTTCTCCGTTGTCTTCTCGTTTCTCTACCTTCACTACGTCTCCATCCCTTTTCACCTCTCACTCTACTCCTTCTGTACTTTTTTCTCCACACTACACAAATGCAAGAGCCATCCAGCACCAATAACCTTGCACCCTTGCCACGCCCAATGCACCCACCAGGGACCGCAGCCTCCCAGTGCATCATCACGGCACTACCAGGCAATATTCTTCCCTGCCAAACAAACGTCCCCATAGGGCTACCAGGCAAGTCTAACTTGCTGGCCTCTTCAAGTCTCCTAACTGGAGAACACACTGCATCCTCTATAGGGCCTTCACTGCCCACACTTTCATTCCGTCTTCCTCGCCACGTCACACTCATAAAACGAATAAAACAAAAGTGCCACTTCTTCAGCAAAAGTAAGAGGCCGAAGGCTTCTGTTCGCTCTTAATAAAACAAAATAGTACTAGGGTATTACACTGACAGCGATAGGAACAGCTATCAACACGGATGGCTCACTATGTGAGCCATCCGTGCCTGGTCCTGGTAGAAGAGTGGCCTATTCCCCATCTCCGGTACACTCTGGACAAGAGGAAACTCCCACCTCCCTAGAAGAGTTAGGAGCCTCTCCTCCCACGTCAGTGACCCCTAACATACCAGACACAACAGACCGGTGCGTTGATTGAGTGCCATCGCCCACAGCCTCCACTCAAGGTGACAGCTCTGCCTGAGCGCTACTCCGAGAGGCTCTGCAGAGTGAGACAAACCATCAAACAAGCGACCTAAACCCAGTGTCAAGGGGTGGGTTTTATGATTGATGACTGTCTCTCTTCCTCTTTCTGTTTTGATTAAAAGATTTTTATTAAATCTTGGGGTATTTATTTGAAGTTGGTACTGATATACTTTTGCTTTGATTTAGCTGTTACTAATGTATATAAAAATAAATACTAGATTAGCTGCCATCAGTCATGGTTTCTGCCAAATAATTCTGACCTTGCTTTATATGGTAGCGTTTTAGCCGGTGGTCTATAAGCCACTGGAAAACTCCATGCCAACCAGATTGTTTTATTAAAATTAGCCTCTAAATAACAAGAAAAGTTTTCAAATTATTTTTCTCTTCTGATTCACAGTGATATGTATAGAAATTAGTTCTGTTACCTAGGAGTTGTGGGACCTCCTATACCGGGGACTATGATTACTAATTAGTTCATAATGATGATAATTTAAAAGAATGTGTTATAACAAGTAATCGGTGCCTCAGTGGTTTACCTTACTTTTTGATGGAAAACATCCTGTTTAGGTGTTACATTCAATGATGTGTGCATCACTGGTGTTTGACTCGTACCTAATCATAGAACAATTTCCCTAATCTGTTTACATTCTAAATTTTGTTTAACCCCCTTCAAAAAAAAAATAATAATAATAATAACTGGCAGAGGGAATTTTACATCCTTCTCTCTCCTCTTTTAGAGATTTTGGTGAAACTTTTGCTGTTGCCTTGGACATATCAAAAGCTTTTGATAGAGTCTGGCACAAAGCTTTGATTTCCAAACTACCCTCCTACGGTTTCTATCCTTCTCTCTGTAACTTCATCTCAAGTTTCCTCTCTGACCGTTCTATTGCTGCTGTAGTGGACGGTCACTGTTCTTCTCCTAAATCTATTAACAGTGGTGTTCCTCAGGGTTCTGTACTGTCACCCACTCTCTTCTTATTATTCATTAATAATCTTCTAAACCAAACTTCTTGTCCTATCCACTCCTACGCTGATGATACCACCCTGCACTTTCCCACGTCTTTTCATAGACGTCCAACCCTTCAGGAGGTAAACATATCACGCAGGGAAGCCACAGAACGCCTGACTTCTGATCTTTCTAAAATTTCTGATTGGGGCAGAGCAAACTTGGTATTGTTCAATGCCTCAAAAACTCAATTCCTCCATCTATCAACTCGACACAACCTTCCAGACAACTATCCCCTCTTCTTCAATGACACTCAGCTGTCCCCCTCTTCTACACTGAACATCCTCGGTCTGTCCTTTACTTATGATCTGAACTGGAAACTTCACATCTCATCTCTAGCTAAAACAGCTTCTATGAAGTTAGGTGTTCTGAGACGACTCCGCCAGTTTTTCTCACCCCCCCAGCTGCTAACTCTGTACAAGGGCCTTATCCGTCCATGTATAGAGTATGCTTCACATGTCTGGGGGGTTTCCACTCATACTGCTCTTCTAGACAGGGTGGAATCAAAAGCTTTTCGTCTCATCAACTCCTCTCCTCTAACTGACTGTCTTCAGCCTCTCTCTCACCGCCGCAATGTTGCATATCTAGCTGTCTTCTACCGCTATTTTCATGCTAATTGCTCTTCTGATCTTGCTAACTGCATGCCTCCCCTCCTTCCGCGGCGTCGCTGCACAAGACTTTCTTCTTTCTCTCACCCCTATTCTGTCCACCTCTCTAACGCAAGAGTTAACCAGTATTCTCAATCATTCATCCCTTTCTCTGGTAAACTCTGGAACTCCCTGCCTGCTTCTGTATTTCCACCTTCCTATGACTTGAATTCCTTCAAGAGGGAGGTTTCAAGACACTTATTCATCAATTTTTGTCCACTGCTTTGACCCTTTTATGGGACTGGCATTTTAGTGGGCATTTTTTTTATTAGATTTTTGTTGCCCTTGGCCAGTGTCCTTCCTACATAAAAAAAAAAAAAAAAAACGACATCAGTTAGGCTCTGACGCCGAAATCTCGCGCCCAGGCTTATATACTGGCCACCTTACCAAAATTTAGTCCTCCGCCTATATTATAAGACATAATTTTGCAATATCCATAATTGTTTAGAGCCCCTTCTACATTCACAAATTATTCTTGAAAATTTGGCTAATGGTCCCACGTACTCTTGGATTCTAACATGTCACGATCCCGGTTATCTTTCCAAGAAAGTGGATGTTACACTGATCCCAGAAAGTTTTAAAGGTCTGGATTTTTAAAGCCCTCGAATACCTACCCGACCTATCCGAAATCGCCAGCTATTAAATCCTTTCACAAAACCCTTACCTTGACACAGCACGCCAGGAATCACCTCAATACCAGATCAGTGTTGGGATAGAAAACACAATTATTTTATATAACAACAGAATATATTAATAATAATTTTAACTCACAAATAACTTGAGGCAGTACACTTTAAAGGAAATTAGTGAACAAATTTCTACCCTAAACCAACACAGAATAATTCCCACTCAATTACCGTACGTTTCTCTTTTACTTAGGCTCTTATACCGCCTTCCTTATTGCTCAAAGGTTATACACATCAATATGTGACATTCCCGTCATTTCACAAAGCACTAAAACCCTTTTACTTCACAGGTCGCTGAAATATTTTTCCCAGCTGCAGGAATTTCCCGACGCCGTCACCGCGTCACCAAATAATTATTCCTATATTTCACCTCCTCAGACTTTACAAGACATGACCACCATCACCATAGATCACCTATAGCACCATAACACCATCCCCAAAGACACTAATAATGCCACAGCACCACTATAATCATAACCACAAAATGGCTGCCTCTCAGCCCCGATGCTATCCCTCAGCGTTTCGTCACCGACACCACTCACCAACCGAATTTCAGTGGACAAGAGCTCTTGGTACCACAAAAGACTCACCAACCTGATCCTGGATATCAGGGTTATACCAACACATTAATAATACCTCTACACACCCACCCGATTACCACAACACCACCCAAAATTGCCCTGTGAGAACGCCACCTGTAGCCGCACCGGCTGGGCATCAACTGGCTCTCAGGTGATCTGTTTTACTGATCACACCCATCATCGTAGGGTCGAGGAAAGGCAATTCTCCCTGACACGTTTATTGATGAGGTAGGCATGACCGTAAGAACTGCGAACAAGTTCTCGGTCTCAATTTCTTACAAAATAACATTATACACTGATATTAAACACTTTCAACATATTACAATATTCATTAACAATACATGCAATTAACTTGGCACTATGACAATCAGTTTTTACTACAAAATTAAAGTATTTACCTCGGTCACCATCCTGCCCGTCTTTGTCTGGGCGCGACTTGGCCGTGAGTGATGCCCGCGGGCGACCAATGGGTTAACCACACTCTACATACCAACAAGTGAGCATCGGCTTCGGTGCTTAATATAGCATTGAATAGTGATACTTACACATATTACACGTTTTCATGCTATTGAACTGAAAAAGCTATTGATGAAAACTATTGAACATTTCATTTATAAATGCCGAGGAATAATGATATGAGGTACATACACTTTACGTACAGTAACACCACCCTTTGTTACCTCGGGGCCTCTATGCGTTCTGAAATTCTGCTGATTCAGATAGGAAAGTCAAAGCCAGACACATATCGCCTCTTGCCTCAACACATTCCATCTCAAATACACCTTTTCCCTTACATGTAAAGAACTTAATTATGAAGAGAATAATACTACATGATATAAAATGAGTAAATAAACCTTATACTAATCTAAAACTAAGAATAAAGATAAGTTTAGAAGAAAAACGGAATACGGGAGACACTAAGAAAACGTGTTCCTTTTCAGGGTAAACTCGCCCAATAATTTGACAAACATTGTCTATTAATAATTTTTGGATCTAAATATTAACAAAGAATTTCTCTCAGAATACATATTATCATCAGTTTTGGCATATTTTCTCTTAACCTACAATGTTTTGTGATTGGGATTTTTCATGTAACGGGACCAGATGAATCCGGGAATATGGATATTCTTCTAGTTGCCCTGTATATCAAGGGATATTACTCTCACCATCCCCAAATATCAACAAGTAGTTTAACGATTTGTAGCTTACAATTTCATCTGATTTTCTTGTTCTAAAGTCTTACCGACTCCAAAAGCATATACAAAATTATGTTTACATAAATTTTTATATTCATGACTGTTCCTTTAAGCTATAAGATTTATTTCATGGGATTATTATTATTTGGATGGTATTGCCTTCTCCCTTTTTATTTTTTATTTTTTTTCTAATTGTTATTTTGTCCCATGACACGGCTGTAACTTTGGAATTTTGAAAAATCACAATAACAAAATTTACCCTATTCTAAACATATCACTTGACATATATGTCAAAAATATGAATTTTACAAAAGAAATATAAACTATATAAAAACAGTACCCATATCAGTTATCACACATGACAAAAAAAAAACATAGGAAATATAATTCAGAGTGGGTGGTGTGGTGTTTGGTGATCCAGTCTACTCTCTCATCCCTTTCTTTTTCAAATATTCTTTTCTCTATTTTTTAATATTCTTCATTTTTTACATCAACTGAAGTTCTTGTGTTCAGCCGGAACATGTCCCCCGAGATCCAGTGACCTGTCTCCCATCATCCCTCTTTTTATATTAAATGCAGGCAGTGTGGAAATCTCAATCGAGAGAGTACCGGCTCTCTCGGAGTGAACATATGGCTCTGTGAGATCCCTAACCTAACATCCCAAAAATACGATAATGAATAAATCCAGATATACTTATACACAAAAATAAATGCAATTCAATCATCCAAACACAAGAAACATACAACCAATCACTCTTCTTCCATTCAGCTATCAATCCCAACAGGCTATCTCTCAGAATTTTGGCCCAGTGGTCCACTAATCCTGAAGATTTACTCACCCTTGCACCTTCAGGGAGATGTATGGTTTGGGGTCTGAGCCCTAACCATCAGTAAAAGACCAGGTCTCTGAACTTTTCTCTATAGGAGGACCCTTTTGTTTTGTAATCGTAGTACGATCTCTCTCTCTCTCTCTCTCTCTCTCTCTCTCTCTCTCTCTCTCTCTCTCTCTCTCTCTCTCTCTCTCTCTCTCTCTCTCTCTCTCTCTCTCTCTCTCTCCGAGTCTGGGTCTGCTGAGAAGCGTTCTTCCATATACCTCCTGGGAGGTCTCCTCATTCCAGCAGGGACTTCCTCCTGCTGAGTCTCTGGCACTCTAATTTCCTGAGGTTCGGTTCCATCACCCACTCACTCCTCCTGAATATGGTTTTACTTTCTCTGCAGGGCGCTGAAGAGTCTGCCCATTTAATAAGTTTATAAGGACATAAGCGCCACCGTCCCTCAACACTTCCACTACACAGTAGGGGCCAACCTACTTCACATTGAGTTTTTTACACGGACCCGGCAAGGAAGTCTCATTCCTTACCCACACTAGGGAGTGCACTTCTACATTTTCGTTCTTTCGCCCCCAATTTGCAATCTATCTAATCCCCGCTAAAAAAAATTTCGCACTCGAGCTAACCACATTGGGTTTAATCGCAGGGGTCAGCACATTTCCTCCTGTGTCTCCCTTATCAGTTTGTGAGCTGCCACTCCTTCATCCCCCTATATGCTAGGCAAGCATCCACCAGCTAACCTAGGGGGATACCAGGAGAAGAAGGCGAAGTACGGTTGTTGGGCTGTGGTAGTGTAGATAGTTGTGTTGAGTATTGTCTGGTATTGGGCCAGCACCTTGGGCCAGTGGAGAGGATACCTCTGGCAGAGGGTGGTCAGCATCGTCTTCAGGATTTTGTGCCGGCACTCAACAATGGCGTTGTCTCTGGGATGGTATGGGGTGGTATAGTGGACCTCCATCTGGTGCATTCTGCAGAACTCCTTTATGTTCCAGGATGTAAATTCCCCGCCATTATCTGAGATTACTTCCCTAAGGCTACCAAAATTGGCTACATAATTTTCCATGTTTCTGATTACCTCCTCAGTATTCTTACTCTTGGGGGGTAAAACCTAATGTACCTATTATAATGATCCACTACTGTGAGTACATACCTAAAGTTATTGGTGCCTGCAGTCATGTCAGTTAAATCAATCCCTATCTATTTAAAGGTCTATGTACTGCAGGTAGTTCCTTCGTTGTTGTTGAAGTCCTTGGTTTCCTTTAGTTTGCTGGCATAGAGAGCAACTTTTTAAATAGTTTTGTTTTACATCTACCATATTACACCAGTAAAACAGACTCTCAGGCCTGGATAATGTTTTCTTTTGGCCTAGATGACCTGACTTTACAAGTGCAAGTTTAAGGGTCTCCTCTTTAAGGAACCTTGGAACTGTAAGGTTGAAATTTACTCTGCCATCATTTTGTTTTGTCACATAATACAATAAATCCTCATAAACTGTAAACTGGGAGAGGGCTGTCCAGAGGTAGCATTTATTTGAAATCTGACCTCCCTCCAAGCATTTAATCATGGCTCGCCAACTGTCCTCCCTCTTTTGTAATTCTCTAAGTTCTGCTTTGGTTTTCCCCAGGTAAGCTAATTCATTAATCGGTTTCATCCTCACTACTGCCTCTACATTTCCAGGATCTGGACAACAGCCGTTTTCTGAAACAATGTGACCTAAGAATTTTACCTCAGTTTGTCCAAATGTATCCTTAGATAGGTATAGTTTTGCTCCACTCTCAGTTAATTTTTGAAATAGTTCATCTAATCAGGTGGTTAGGGTATTAAAATCATGGGCCCATACAATGACATCATCAACGTAATTTCTGATCCAGCCTTCTCTTACTAGTAGGGCTAAGATTTGAGTAATTTGCCTGGAAAAAATAGCAAGGGAACAAGAAAGTCCAAAAAGGAAGTCTCCTAAATCTATACAAGGAGACGCCATCACTAAAGGTGGTGACATCACAACTGTCCTCATGTAAAGTCACCTAGAAATAGGCTTCTTTTAAAATCTAGAGTAGCGTAATATTTATGGCCTGCTGCTGTTTCCACTACTTCTTCCAGCCGTAGTAAGAGGTAAATGTTGGTTGCTATATGTTGATTTACTACCCTATAATCTAGGCACTTCCTTTTGGTTCCATTGGGTTTATTGACTAAAACATGCTGCTGTTGATGGTTCTATTATCTCTTTCTCTTCCATTTCTCTCAGCATCTCTGCTATGATCTCTTTCACAGTTGCTGGATATCTATACCTGGGTGCTCTTACTGGTGTTGGGTTGAAAATGTTAATTTTTGCAGGTGGTAAGTTAAAAGTTCCAATTTTATTTGAGACAAGAATTAATAATTCATTATACTTCAGAATATTTGAGCTGAGATTCTCTCTTTGGGTTTTGGTTAGGTATTTCCACTCTTGCTATTAGTAACTGTCTTTAAATTTTTATTTTTTGGGATCCAGTTTTATTAGTTAGGTATGGACTTTCGTGATAGATTAGTTTTCAGCAAGGATTCGATTCCTTTGTACTTACTGTGACAGGGCCAACAGTAAATTGTCAGGTAATAGAGCCACCACTTGTGTATTACTCTGATTCGTTGTTTGAAAGATATTCCCTGATGCACTAAAAAAAAGTGTAAAGTGCACCCCATCAGATGACAAGTGACTCTCATAAGTTACTATGTTAAACAGAATGAACCTGGTGTTGGGCAACTTTCTCCCTAATTTTCAATTGATACCATTTTTAATTTTATTATACTGAGTTAGGTTCACAGGGTACTCATCAGGATATTCTCTTGGCTCTACTAATACCAGCACTACAATAGCATCACAGCTACTTTCAATTGCTTCCTTGATGTCTATAATAATATTTACAACTTCATCTATGATGGTACCTTCCTCAGTATCATTGCTACCTAACCAGCAAATACACAAGTCATGAGCCCAGTTTAGTAATTCATTTAGCTGTCCTCAAAAAAAAAAAAAAAAAAAAAAAAAAAAAAAGTTAATAGACCTTAGCTCCTAGTGCTCTAAAAATGTGCCCCTGGCACATCAAAACATGGGGCAGCTGACTATGGCCTACAAGGCTCACTCTTTCCATTTCTCTCCTTAGGGTGCCTCAATCCAGGTAACAGGTTTATCCCACCGCTGCCACCAGTGCCACAGGGTGGGTTTTTTTATTGATGACTGTCTCTCTTCCTCTTTCTGTTTTGATTAAAAGATTTTGACTAAATTTTGGGGTATTTACCTGAAGTTGGTATTGATGTACTTTTGCTTACATTTAGCTGTTATTAATATATATATATATATATATATATATATATATATATATATATATATATATATATATATATATATATATATATATATATATATATATATATATATATATATATATATATATATATATATATATATATATATATATATATATATATATATATATATATATATATATATATATATATATACTAAATTACCTGCCACCAGTCATGGTTTCTGTCAAATAATCCTGATCCTGCTTTATATGGTAGCGTTTTTAACCGGAGATCTATAAGCCACTGGAAAAACCCCATGACAACCAGACTGATTTTTATTAAAATCAGCCTCTTAATAACAAATAAAGTTTTCAAATTATTTTCCTCTTTTGATTCACAATGATATCTATAGAAATTAGTTCTGTTAACTTGGAGTTGTGGGATCTCCTATACCGGGGACTATGATAACTGATCAGTTCATAATAATGATAATTTAAAAGAATATGCTATAACAAGTAATCGGTGCCTCAGGGGTTTACCTTTATTTTTCACAGAAAACATACTGTGTAGGTGTTACATTCAATGGTGTGTGTGTATCACTGGTGTTTGACTCCTATCTTATCATAGAACAATTTCCCTAATCTGTTTACATTCTAAATTTTGTTTATCCCATCTCCCCCCCAAAAAAAAAATAACTGACTGGCAAAGACAATTTTACATCCTTCTTCTCTCTGTGGACAACGATGTCAGTTAGGCTCTCACACAGATAATTAAAACATATAGATACAAAAATGGTCATTTTCATATGAACTACCTTTAAACAATCCTGGCGAACGTACCTGTGGACAACGATGTCAGTTAGGCTCTGACACCGAAATCTCGCGCCCAACCTTATATACTGGCCACCTTACTCAAAAACTCCTCTCCCAGTAACATACCTGCACAGCGACTGCTGCGCGGCTGTCTCTCAAAATTGTAATGGGGTACTCAACCCCCAGCAATCTCGACAGTGCCCTTACTCAAAAATGGATGGCACCAGTCCAACCAGGCCTCATGTAGGATAGTGAAGTATCAACAGACGAGGGGACAGTACTTCCTGCCTTTCCACCCTCACAATCAAACACAGACCGGATCTCCTCACTCTAAACACCTGGGTCGTGTGATACAATCAAAGCCACCGGCTTCTGGGGGGATTATGGAAGCCATGGCTGTCACTAACTTGGGGCAATTAAATTTAAAGTGTCCAGTATTTTTACAATAACGGCATTCTGTACCTGAGAGTGTTAGGCTGCATACTCTTAGTCTGTCTCCACTGAGGCTAGACTTGGTACCAACAGGGCTTACTCGCCCAGACTTGTTACTAAAATCATTGCTATAACACGGACTTGCTGACAGACTATCACCTGCCGCGCCTCCAGACAAACTGTCACTGGCCCCACCAGATATCCCACTAATCCAACAAGGCACAGGTCTGTGGGCCAAGACATGGTCATCTGTCCACATAGCTGCCTCCTTTAGGCTTTTAAACCTTTTCTCCCGGAACAATGGCACAAGGTCTTTCTCATCCACATTAACAAATTGTTCCATTACCATAAGCTCCTTTAACTCCCAATAGGAGGTGGCCTGCTGGCTAGCTATCCATTTCTCAAAAGTTTCCTCGAGACAGCGTGCATATTTGAAGTAAGTCACTAGGCCTTTTCATCTTGCCACGGAACTGTAGCCTATAAGCCTCAGGTCATAGCTCATAGGCTCTCAGAATGTCAGCTTTAAACTCCTCATAATCCTCCAGATACTTTAATGACATCCTATCATAAACCTCAACATATTAGCAACAAGGCCAACCCATCTCTCCTGAGGCCAATCAAATTCTGAGGCCTTATTCTCATATCTCCTGAACCATTTCGTTACCTTCTCATCAAATTCCGATATTAACTTCAAACTCCATACCATCTGGCTCTCTATGGTGTCTCCCTTCGCTCCTTCTCCTCTCCTCAAGCCATAAGACGAGTTAACTTTTATTCAAGTCTTCTCCAATTCAAATATTCTATTCTTCTCAGCTTGTTCATTCTCATACATTTTCATCTTCTCCTTCTCCTTTTCTGCTTCTAGTAGCTTCATCTTCTCCCTCTCGGTCTCATGCCTCTTGGCTTCTCTGGTCTCCTCAGCCTTCAACCTACTTGTTTTGGCTTTAGCTTCCAATTCAAGTCTCCTCATCTCCTCCGCCTCTAATCTTTTAGCTTCTCTAGTCTCCTCCAGTTCCATTCTCTTCATCTCCAATTTAAATCTCATCTCCTCAGACATTCCTTCTGTCTGGGAAAATCCACCAGTACTGTGCGCAGGGCTGATACGTCCCTGAGCACTATCTGTAGAACTCTGTCCTGACGCCAAACTGTGTCAGATCTAGGATTGCCACTCCCAGCAGAGGAAGGAGACTCAGGTCATGAACCATTCCAGCTACCAGCCTTTCCCTCCATGGAACAAGCTGAGTAAGGGCACACAAAGAACAACGAAACAAATATCAAACAGCTGTCTCTCCCACATAGCTATGAGGCTTCCAGCTATCCTGGCAGGGTCGATAATTTATGTTACAACCACAGATTCCACCCCTCTAACAGCTGCCTTTAACTTGGCTAACTTCCCTAGATTGCCACCTATGTAATCTAGTGCAGGGCCTAACCATGGGTTACAGGGTCCTTCTGGTCTCCTGTAACCATTAAATGTATTGTCGTAACACTAGGCTCAGCCCCCGTCATGGCTGCCACTACAGTGGCAGAATGCTTCACCCCTGCATTGCATTCTCCAGTCCCTTGGGACCTGACGCCAGCCTCTGGCCATCCAGCTATCACCATGTAGGAGTGAGGTCAACCCTCATCCCTTTGTCTCCGGATGCCAGCCCTTGCCGTGACCTGAGTCGGCCCAGGAACCAATGACCAGTCATCGTCCAGCCAGCCTCAGAGCTGGACGAGCGGTCACTAACAGCTTCATTATTTATCTTTGTACACTTTATTTATATTAATATAACACAGCACTTACAACTGTTTTTCTTTGGCCATCACCTCTACAAGATACAAGAAGAACCTAATTACCTAGTACATAAAAATAGTGGCTACGGTGGAAGTTGACGCTACCAGTCCTCCATGCCCACATGCCTTGCTTATTGCCAGCTACTCCAGCTACCTTCATCGCTTCCTGGTTACCTACTAAGCCATCACTGACGCATTTCTGCTGAGCCATCACCAACGCAAACTGCTATGCTCCTACACATCTCCGGTGCTTTCCTCAGCTGCTTTCCAGGCTTCTTTCAAGCTTTTGCCAGACCTGCCCCACCAACATGTTCCCGTATGACTTCAAGCCATCACCGACGCCGTCCTTGTTTCAAGTCTGAACTTTTCAAGCCCTCATCGACGCATCTTGACTGATTTAAGCTGCGTTCCTGTCGTTTCATGAGTCAAGAACTTTTCAGCAGCCAGTCTTCACTCCAGTACATCTCAACTGATTTTTAAGCTGTGTTCCTGTTGCTTCAAGACTTTTAAGAACTTCTTAGCCATCAGTCTTCTGCAAGTTGTGGTGTCCCTACTGACCGTGTGGCCCTTTCCTGACACGTTGTTCGTCACGTTTCCTGTTTCCTATCCGTGTGGTCTTTCCTGCTCGTAACTTCCAGTGTATAATCTGTCACGATCCATCACATTTGAAGTTTTTATCGCCGTCATGTGCACTATCAGTGCAGCAGTATGATTTTTGCAGCGTATTGTTGTTATGTTGCAATTTATTTGGCATAGAAATGCCATGTTTTCTTGTTTTAGGCCTCCATTTTTTTCCAAGTGTTTTTCTCGGCTTGTGAATCACTGTGCTGACGTCACAGCTAGTGTGAGTTTTGTGATTTGGCCACTGTGTGCTCTTTTCTGATGTCACTGCTATGCGAGTTTTGTGATTCGCCAGTGCGTACTCACTTTTCTGACGTAACTGTTCTGTAAGCCTTGCAATTTGCTATAGTGCATATATCACGTGTCTTACGCAGATAAGAGCGTCTTTATTACGTAAATCACGTGCTTCAATGTACCTGCACCACCCCATATGCTTTGTTCGCTGCCAGGATGCTGCAAGAAGGGTGGCTGAGCAATGTGGCAGGATACTTCGCCCACCTATACGTTCCATTCTCCGGTCCCCTGGGACATAACGCCAGTCTCTGCCTACTCCAGCCATCACCACGTGGGAGTGAGGTCAACCCTCATCCATTTGTCTCCAGATGCCAGCCACTGCCGTGACCTGAGTCGGCCCAGGAAACACTGACCAGTCCTTGTCCAACCAGCCTCGGCAAGCGGTCGCTGGCAGCTTCATTATATATCTTTGTACAGTTTATTTATCTTAATATAACGCAGCACTTACAACTGTTTTTCTTTGGCCACCACCTCTACTCAGTACTAGAAGAAGCAGATTTTCCTAGTACACTTCTTCAAGTCAGCCTCCTTCACAGTCTGGTGCAGGGCACACATCTACGTACTTGCACAAGGTCCTTCTGGTCTCCTGTGGTGGTTTAAACAAATGAGGTCGCTAACCTGTTTCACCTCCTACAGGTATGGGAATATTGCAGCTGCCAAACAACTCCACAGCTGGGAAAGAATCACAAGCTACGTTCTAGGAGGCACAGCTATGACGTAGAACAAATGGTTATGAGGATTGTAATATTTTATGAGCTACCGCCCTCTCAAAACAACAAAACCACCCACACTCATAGAAAATATTAGATCCACCTGCTAAGCAGTACTGTCTGCAGCCTCCCAGAAGCCCAAGCCCCCTAGAAACTGCAAGGCCCTACGAGGAAGCAGATGCCACTGCACAGCAGACTTTATCATCCTCTGGGTCCAAATCTCTTAACAGAACTTTGAAGCCCAGTAGCAATTAATAATACAATAAGATGCTATACTAAACACAAGACACCGAGCAGAGACGGTAGAGGGTATTCCAGGAGTTTAACTTGGCACGCCACACTCAGTCAAAATCTTATGACAGGTGTTTTACCTACTTAAATCGACAGGAGCGGTACTGCCACTAACTCATATGTAGTACTATCTAATCCACGCCCCCTAAATTGTACAAATATAGCTCTATTTTGTGCCAGAACTCTCCCCATGCGTCACCATGCCCACTCAGCTCACTCGCTCCTCGCCAACTGAACAAAGGAAGTAGTGTGACCATGCCGCCTCCCTAAAGTGGGTGATCCGCGTGACAAAAGACAAAGGGGAGAGGGGGGAGGGACGGGGATGTGACGCACAGCCGCCCGCCTCTTGCTACTCATACAAGCTGAAATGAGATTTTTTTAATCTTCCTTGCTGTGCTTCCCTAAAGGAGATGATGGCAATCTAACTGGGTCGTGATGTACACAAATTTTTACTCTTCCAAATGTTTTTTTTTTTTAATATGATTCTCCAAAGGGAAGTGTGGGAAAAATAAATATTGCACCCTACTCAACTGGGCAGCTACGACGCGCCACTGCTTTCTCTCTCTCTCTCTCTCTCTCTCTCTCTCTCTCTCTCTCTCTCTCTCTTAGCTTTCTTCTTCCCATTAGTCTCTTCTTTAATTGCACAGCTTATAACAGCATGTATACAAGTGATTACATAAATAGTTGAATGTTTTTGTTTTGCCTACTACGATTGATATATTCTAGTAGAATAGATAGTGCAGCCAGAAGGCCCCCATGAGTGTAATTGTGGCGTGTTGTGTTCAGCGGAGATAAGATACTGTCACTATCATCAGGTGGATCCCGTGTTTCTTTTTCCCTAATCACGCTGCCTCTGCATTGATGACAAGGGTTGAATCACTGCTCCTTGTACGTAGAACAACTGTGTTTTCAGAAGATTCTCTCTAATGATACTTTACTATTATTATTATGGTGTATTTGCCGTGTGTGTGTGGGTCTATATATATATATATATATATATATATATATATATATATATATATATATATATATATATATATATATATATATATATATATATATATATATATATATATATATATATATATATATATATATATATATATATATATATATATATATATATATATATATATATATATATATATATATATATATATATATATATATATATATATATATATATATATATAATCCAAATGAAGCTAGATTTTGTGTCATTTACATTTACCATATTCAGAGGTAGGAAATAAAATATCAGTACAGAAGATTTCAAATACAATATTCACAAAGGATACACCAGAAAGTTTGATGTGACGTTACCTCTAATCAAGCTTCTTGCCTCGTCTCGCCAAAGCAACACATTCTCTTTTGCTATTTCCTTGGGATACCAGCAGCAGTCTTTACGGACCGATGACGAAGACTAACGTATAGCGCCCTCGGCTGTCACGCTAACGCCTCCATCCTAGACTGGGTCTTCTCACGAACCCAGGCAGCATCACTGCTCATCTCACAGATTCAATGTCCACTTTGTTGCGCACGTGTCCCTGCAGCTCCCTCACCAACCACTCCAGTGCCTCGTAGGTCATGTGGCACTCAGCCAGACGCAGCCGCCAGCACCCAGCCCTTGAAGTTGGAAGAAAACAGCGATGAGTGGCACACGTCCTCGGGGAGAACTACTTCTTTACTAGGTACTACAAGATATCTGCATGCAGAGAGAGAGAGAGAGAGAGAGAGAGAGAGAGAGAGAGAGAGAGAGAGAGAGAGAGAGAGAGAGAGAGAGAGAGAGAGAGAGAGAGAGAGAGAGCAGTCCCTTCGCCAAATGTTCAATCTACATAGTCGTCGAAGAATTCCATAAAATAACACAAATATCAGAACCATTTTTACACTCACCTGCCACCCACTGTTCTTACTACACTGACCAGCCACTCCCGCCTGGCATCCGTCATTCTCGCCAAGTGTATTTCCAGGGTTCCGTTGTGCTTCAACTCCGACAGCTCTTCGGGTAGGCAGTCGGGAGGCAAGGCCAGGGTCACGACAAGGCTCTTCACTGTCTTGTGGATCTTCTTCAAGGTGTTACTAAGAGATCTGAACGCTCCAGAAGTCGATATTTTTACACGAATTGTTCTAAGATTTGTAAACCCAACCATGAAGTCTTCCTCTTCCGCCTGTTTCCCAAGGCCACCCACAAAGGTGGTCAAGTTGGCCCAGGGGTGCAGTGCTGTCAGAAATGCACCAGAAGTAGTGTCGTGACTAAAGGATTCATGGCGCCAAAGATAGAGTTCAACTTTAATTAGTTTTCTTTGTCTTTTCCTGATGTGCTGACCAACGCCCTCTAGAGCATGGAGGAACCCTGACACTTCATGTGGCTCCACCAGGCTCGATATGTCAATGGTAATGCCTCTTATCCTGACAGGCGTGAAGGTGAGTAGCTTCAGCGCTGAAGTGACGTTGTTCTGGTTCAGTTCCCACACTTTGTGTGGAAGTTTCTCCTCTGCAAGAATGGAGCCAACTTGTGGATGATTTTGACTCTCGGAAAAAATATTCCACCAAAAATTGAAGTTCACTGAATCGACATGAACTTTCTTCATAATGTTAAATATGTCACTCACTGCTGCCACAGTTAGGATGTTCATTGCAGCCAGATGACCAGTTACAAATGTTAGGAGCTCCTCAAGCTTAGGACAAGAGTCTGTCTGCCCACCGATGTCTGACACTGTTATCCTGTTTTTGTGTATGCAGTCTGCGAGGTAAGTGGCCGCCAAATACCTGGCATGGGTCGGGTGCTGGAAAGCTACCCGCAGCTTCCACACGTCGGGATTGTCGTCCAAGTGACACAAGTGAAATCCAGAGAGAAGCTCTACTACTTTTATCCCTTTTCCTTTACACTCTGCTTCCAACCTTTCACAAACCTCATCTGAAGCCACCGCGCTTCCCTCCCGCAACATGGTCCACGCTTGTTCACCCAGGAAGAGCAGTAGTTTATCCAGAATGGCTGGCAAATCACAAGCACCAATAAAGTCTCTGCTCAAACGTTCTGCCAGCTTAACCTGGAGAAGACCATATATTTCTTGATAGAGGCCTGTAGTTGCCGTCAGTGTGTCCAGGCCATGGGTCCATAGAAACACCACAAGGGCACACGTGAGCGGCAAGTTAAGGTACTGCTGCAAAACTTCACTTTGTCCACGGCTGTACTTCAGAAACTCGCTGCAGTATTGTTTGCAAATTACTTCGTCTATTTTCAAGGAACTAAATATTTTTACAAAAAATTCTTCACGTCTCTTGTCATCGAAGCCACGCACCTGAACAGAAACGAGTTCTCTATTGTGCCGCCGTGCGAGGCATACCACGTCCTTATGCAGCTCTGGCCGAGTGGTTACAATGATTCTCTTGTCACTAAACTTGGCGAAAATCTCATCCACGAGATCGGAGGACACCCTATTAGTCTCGTCATATCCATCAATAAGGAACATGACATTAAGCTCTTTCAGGGTTGATATAATGTGATCTGCATCCAGGCCAGCACAAGTCACTGGCAGCAGCTGATCCAACAGGAACTCTTTCAGGCGGCTCGACCGCACTCGTGGAACATCTATGAGTAAGACTAGAGCAGTTGTGCGAAGACAGGCCTCTGTCACTCCTTTGAGCCACTGATATATCAGATACCGGCACAGAGCAGTCTTGCCGCTGCCTGCCAGTCCGTGAATGAGCAAAACGGTAGGTAATCCCTGTTCCTTTTTCTTCACGTCTGTCTGCGCTAACAAGTTCTTCAGAAGAACAATTTCTTCACCATTTCTCATATCCGGCTCAGTAAAGATCTTTTCGAGATGAAAATAAGAAAAGTCAGATCTCTCAAGCCTATCATGAGTCATCTTTTCTTCCCATTCAAATGGATTAAGGTTCCACAGGGTTTTGTAGTACACCTCTAATTCCTGGTAACCTTTCACCGACATCCTAAGAATCCTGTACTTCTCAATTTCATCCTCATTCAATGTACACGTCTCCTTGGTACTGTCTTCACTACCTACAATGTTATCAATTTCTTGTTCCATCACATGTAGCTTGTCGTAAAATTCTTCATGAAAAGTCTGACTGATGCCTTTGAACACGGCATCAAGAGCCAGGCGGTAGGAGCGGAGCAGCGGACCTGCGTCCACCCAGCCATCGGCGTGGCCCAGCACCACCTCCGTCACTAGCTCACACAACTTCCTGATGCCCGCTCGGCATTTCTCACTCAATGTTCCATACAAATCCACGCACACTTTTGTTAGAAGTTCGTAACCAAAACATACATCGAACTCACTTTCCATGATATTGCAATGTAATAGAGGATGGTGCACTGATCCTAGAGTCGGCTGGACATTGTTTCGCTTGCATAGCTCAGCCACCGTCATTGTTCCGGAAGATGTTGCCATTCGCTCATCAGAATAGAGTTCTCTGACCACTTCACGAATGGCTCTCTCAGATCCCACTTTGACACACCTGTGAACCGTGGCTGTGTCGTGATGGAGCGGAAAGAACGCTGGTTTCGGCTCCCAAGGGATAAGTGCCTTGTTTTTGTTATTTGCAGTACCCGCTGTGCTGCTGCTGCTGCTGCTGCCGCCACCGCTGCTGCGGCTGCTGCTGCTGCTGCTGCTGATGCTGCTCATGGCTCACTCACCCCCTCCGTAGCTTCACTCTAGAAAGTTTAGAGAATTTGCACTCATTGATAGGTATCACTTAATCTCTTTTGTATATCCAATCTCAAAGACCGTGGTTTATGCGAAATTACGTTTTTCTCTAACAGAATATGCGTGCCACAATCTCCGTTTTAGTGTTATCTCAATAACTGTCTTACGAGTGGTGCTTATCTAACGAGGAAGCCTATCGAGTGTCATCTATGTCTGTCATTTATCATTTTCTTTTTTTCGACTTTTCATCTATTCCACTGGTATTTTCTTTGTCATCATATATATATATATATATATATATATATATATATATATATATATATATATATATATATATATATATATATATATATATATATATATATATATATATATATATATATATATATATATATATATATATCTCTCCAGATTCGGCACAATCAACAGGTGTAATTGCGAGAGATCAGCACCACCTCAGTATATGCAACACTTGTTTTTTTCCAACATAAAAATTTAAGTTGTTCCGCCAAACAACAATGACAGTGATATTTACTGAAATTTTAAAAGCAAACTGAGGAAGACTGATGCATTTTCCACCCGCCATTTTGATAGTGTCGTTAGGGACAAGCTGACAGGAAAAAAAATTACGTCCAATGAAGTATCACGACAATCTAGCACAAATTATCTACAAGCAAACTAGCAATTAATTTACATTTCTCCTCTAATAATGAGAACATTAAAACTCTTATTTCTTACTGTCTTTTTTTTTTTTATAACTTCAACTCCAATGAATTCACAGCCCACGTTAGCCACTCCAGAAAGCTCCAAAGCAGTACCTGTCCCTACTCAACTGGCCGTCTCTCTCTCTCTCTTTCTCTATCTCTTTTTTTCTCTAATCTTTCATTACTTCTTGTATGTTGTGGCAAACCTATCAACGCAAAGGTGTCCTATTTGCAGAACTCTTAGAATAGAATACCCTTACCTCTTTAACATGACCTAAGGAGAAGGTCAAGAATGGTCTGGAAGCGATGCGGAGTAGTGCTTGAGAGTCGTGACTACCATCCCAACAATGCCCCGCCGACCCGCTGTGGTGCCGCCGATAAGATACAGGCCACGCTGGTGTTCCACTGATACGGCAACTACTGTAGATTAAGACGTCACGAGTGGAAAAAAACCTATGCCACCGTTGGGCTTATTGCTAAACTGTTTCTTTATTTTTTGAGAGAGTCTAATATGATGAATAACTGCAGATCAAAGACACGCGTGGAAGGAAAATGCGTCACTATAAGGCTGAAAGGCTACATTGTCGCTTGATTCTCGTGATTGTTTTAAAGGCAACGCTGAAAACATATATACCTCTGATAGGCAAGCGACAGACAGATCAGACATACTGAAGTGGCGTAGAATGGACAAAGATGAGTCGAAAAGGTTGGGGGAGGCCGTGCCCTGCCTGCAGTAAGTTTGTAAAGGCTGATAATGATGATGATGATGATAATGATGATTATCTACAAGAGGCACAATTTTAAAAGCAATATATAAACTTCATTTTCCCATTGATTATGCCCCAGTTTCCTTATCTTCAGAGTCTGTTCGTGGTGAATAAGACAGGAACTACTCCCTAGAAGACAGAAATCACAATGAAAGTCCTGCCGTTGCTCTCTGGTGTCCAATACGTATTCCATCACAATAAAACATTCCGCGGCTCCTGCTGCATCTCTATTGATTTCATGATTATAGTCTGCTAGGTACTAATATTTTTTTTGTGTTCGTTTATTTTGATGATCAGGATGCAATGTGTGTGTGTGTGTGTGTGTGTGTGCGCTTGCCCAATTACTTGTGTATTGTTATCATTATTATTATTATTATTATTATTATTATTATTATTATTATTATTATTATTGTTGTTGTTGTTGTTGTTGTTGTTGTTATTATTATTGTTGTTGTTGTTGTTGTTGTTGTTGCGCACGCCCCTTCCAGCCTTCAGACGCCTTCAGGTACACACCACTGCAGCAGCCCAAGGCGGTCAGCACACACAACAGGAATCCACAACTGCTGTCGTTGTCGGGTTCGTTTAGCTAATAGGGGCGAGGCACGCACACACGGCGCCTGTCTGGACTCAACAGACTACCGAGAGAAGGGGAAGGGCAACAAAACACTGTCTCACTGACACTCCTGTCTTTATTGCCCGCCCAGAGCAGTACCACAGGACACGAGACACACTAATACGCTACAGTACAAATAAGGATCGCACCACCGCCCTCACTCAGCAAAGTGTCTATATCTCTGGGTAGCGCGTCCTACCTCACAGAACAGCAGCACTGCACGTTCGAGTCACAGCTCGCCAACAACGTAGCACAGCTCTCTTCCGGTGGCCCACGCCATAACAGACCACACAGGTGTCACACATACACACCTCAGTGTCAGGTACTCACTGTCTTAGATTGCCAGAGCACACAATCCCCACAGCATGCCCCGGGGCGCAGTCATGTAGTGGCAGCGGAAGGGCGGGCGACTAGCGTCGTAGCGTAACACAAGGGGAGCGTATTGCAGACTGTCGGCACAGGTCTCCCTCTCTCTCTCTCTCTCTCTCTCTTGGGTTTCACTTCTATCTGTCGTGTCGCAGTGTGGCGTAGGCGGGGAATGGGCGCTCTCTCTCTCTCTCTCTCTCTCTCTCTCCTGGGACTTCACTTCTATCTGGCGTCGTAGTGTGGCGTAGGCGGGGAACGGGAGCTCTCTCTCTCTCTCTCTCTCTCTCTCTCTCTCTCTCTCTCTCTCTCTCTCTCTCTCTCTCTCTCTCTCTCCTGGGTCTTCTCTTCTATCTGGCGTCGTAGTGTGGTAGGCGGGGAACGGGCTCTCTCTCTCTCTCTCTCTCTCTCTCTCTCTCTCTCTCTCTCTCTCTCTCTCTCTCTCTCTCTCTCTCCTGGGGCTTCACTTCTATCTGGCGTCGTAGTGTGGCGAAGGCGGGGATCGGGCGCTCTCTCTCTCTCTCTCTCTCTCTCTCTCTCTCTCTCTCTCTCTCTCTCTCTCTCTCTCTCTCTCTCTCTCTCTCTCTCTCTGCTGGGGTTTCACTTCTATCTGGCGACGCAGTGTGGTGTAGGCGGGGAACGAGCGCTCTCTCTCTCTCTCTCTCTCTCTCTCTCTCTCTCTCTCTCTCTCTCTCTCTCTCTCCTGGGGCTTCACTTCTATCTGGCGTCGTAGTGTGGCGTAGGCGGGGGGAACAGGGGCTCTCTCTCTTTCTTGGGGGGGAATAGAAAGAGTGGTGAAATGGAGGAATGAAGATGTAAATAAAGATAAGAAAGATGAAAGAAAGTAAAAGAACAAAAGATGGCGAGCAAACCGCCTTGCTTTATTTGTTAGATTGACATTTGCATATGTTCACCTGTCTGGAGCTGGCTAGGGGGATATGACTGTAGAATTTTATCATTAATGTGGTTCATCCCTTAGTTCCGATGACTGGCGGTAAGTCTATCTGGTCTCTCTTTCTTGGGGTCCGCCGTAGCTCCTTATATAATGTCGGCCGCTCTGTGATTGACCAACACGCTGCTGCTCTCCCGACCAGTCACCTTCCATGCCACTTTCGGTCTCTCCAGGCTGCCCCAGCTAGCACCTACTGCATCATTGCCAACGCCTATCTTCACTACCCGGCGGCACAGTGCTACAGCAACATTATTATTATTATTATTATTATTATTATTATTATTATTATTATTATTATTATTATTATTATTATTATTATCATCATCACCATCATCATTATCATCTTCATCATCATCATCAACAATGTCATTTTCATCATCATTATCATTTAGGTACAGAAATTATTCATACGTTTATTTCATAAGCTATCGAACCTATTCATTTGAATTTTCCTGCGGTAAATACTTAATTTTCTTTTATTAAAAGAAAATTACACCAAACATTCTAATGGGGGAAGACTATTGGTGGAATCAATAAAATCATGTACTGGCTCAATAACATTACAGAAAATGGCAATAAAAACTATTCAAATGGGAATACTAACCAGCAGTGGACCCACCAATGAGACTACCGTGTCCGTGCAGGGCGGCATCCAGTTAAGGGTTGGATTCACTCCAGAAGACATGGTCGACACACTTCACTCAAAATTAAGGATCTTCTATCTATATATCTATATAATCTTCAGTTACTTGATTAAAGACCTGTTGTTGAGATCCAATCTGATCTATCCTTCTTACATTTTTATTTTTATTTTTTTTCACAATCTATCACTATTAGGCCGACAGATATATTTGCCACGGCCCTCAGCTTGGAGCTAGACCATGGTAAAACAGATACAAGGAAATTATTCTTCTCTTGTAGAATTATGAACTGGTGGAACAAACGTTCGAGAGGTAGGTGTACGCAAGGATGAGAAACAGATATTAGCCTGCTTTTTTAAACGTCATATTAGTAATTGCGAAGCAGCAAACCCCACGGTCGTATTTGGTTTTACTAACCCCACAGTCGCGTTCATTAAACACTGGATGCAAGGCCCACTGTTGGGTCAGTAAATACTAAGCTCAACATTGCTTTGCGCATTAGGTTGGCAGTTCATCTTTGGGCGTACGCAACATCAATTATCATTGTATCTAATCTAAAGCAAGACTTTTGTAAAGAAATCCAGAATTCTTTCTCTTTTCTTATATGACTCTCTTTCGAGAGAGAGAGAGAGAGAGAGAGAGAGAGAGAGAGAGAGAGAGAGAGAGAGAGAGAGAGAGAGAGAGAGAGAGAGAGAGAGTTATATAAAAAAAAAAAAGAGAAAGTATTTTGGATTTCTTTACAAAAGACTTGCTTTAGTTTACTGCAATACACAACTTACACGTTAATTTCTCGCAAAATAAAGCATACCACAGCATATGTGTATAAAGTGTAAAATATAAAATTACTTGAACTATCAATTCCCAAAGTATATATATATATATATATATATATATATATATATATATATATATATATATATATATATATATATATATATATATATATATATATATATATATATATATATATATATATATATATATATATATATATATACACATACATGCATCCAGGATGTCCTGCGAGTTAAGGTACATACTTAGGGATTTGATTGTTCAAATAATTTTAAGTCGAAAATATTCTATACACATATCCTGTGTTATGTTTTATTTTTGCGACAAATTAACGTATTAGTTGTGTGTTGCGGGACCGCTTGCCTGGGTGGGCCTCCTCCTTCCTTTCTTTGTTACGTACTTGAATGGTGCCGCGCGGCATAAAGTGATAATTTTTTGTGTACAATTTACGCAGCCAAAGCCTTACAGGATACAGTTAGCAAATGACAGATTAAATTTCTGTATGTGTCAGTGAAGAAAATGTACAGGTAACACAGCGATACAGTGGATGTTAAGTGCTACTTTTTAAATATACGTGGCAACTCACTGCAAGTGTTATCCCCCCTCAACACTCAACAGTTGACGTCTTGACACCAAAGTGATAGGTTTCGTCAATCAGCTTTCTGCCAAAGTGTATCTTTTTGCTACAGCGAAGCTGCCTTTCACATTCAGTAACCCTGAGTATTCGGACATGATATTCATATGATGATAATATACATGACATGATATTCATTCAGTGATGGGAATGCCCGGGCTGCAGCAGCAGAATACATCATTAAGCCCAGACAGAAGACACCCAGATAGCAGAGCATTCTATAGAGTATCAGCATCTCTGCGAGAGAGGATGTTTCCCTGGTACTTCCGCAGCAGTTAAATGTACTGGAACAGGTCAAAATGCTATCGTCCAGATGACAATACGAAGCCCTACCATCAGTACAAAAATACAAACTCAAATAGATAAAGGGCTAAATTCACGGAACATAGTACAATTTGACATCATTTAGAAAGAATATAAAATTATCTAAAGAGACATTTGTTTACAAGAATGGCAGGAACACCGGGCGGTTGTCTTGAAGCTGGTGAGTTGCCATGTATGTTTGAAGAGTAGCACTAAAACATTGCAATGCTGTGTTACCTGTACATTTTCTTCACTGACACATACAGAAATTTAATCTGCCATTTGTTAACTGTTTCCTGTAAGGTTTTGCATAGATTGTATACAAAAATATTATTGCTTAATGCCGAGCGGTGCCACTCAAGTACGTATCAAGCCGAGGAGGGAACGAAAGTGGCCGAGACCCACCAAGGCGAGCAGTTCCAGCAACATACAACTTACACGTTAATTTTTCGCAAAATAAAGCAAAACACAGCATATGAGTATAGAGTATTTTCGACTTAGAATTACTTGAACTATCAAATCCCGAAGTATGTACCTTAACTCCCAGGACAATATATATATATATATATATATATATATATATATATATATATATATATATATATATATATATATATATATATATATATATATATATATATATATATATATATATATATATATATATATATATATATATATATATATATATATATATATATATATATATATATATTCTTCTGCAGCTGCTCCCATGTTCAAATGGGTCGCTGTTCCTCACTAGTCTTCTCCACAAGGCTCTGTCCCCAACCTCCTCTCCACTCAATCCTCTCTCCCTCAGGTCCTCTCCAATGCAATCCTTCCACCTTTTCTTTGGCCTGCCACGTCGTCTTCTTCCCTCCACTTCCATATCCAATATCTTTCTGCCGACATACCCTTCTTCTCACCTTTTGATATGACCGAACCATCGCATTCTCCTTTCTTGTACCTTCTTTGTCCGTTACTTTGGCTGTTCCTCTTATAAAATTGTTTTTCATTTTATCCCTCCTTGTCACCCTAAGCATCCACTTAACATTCTCATCTCAGCAACCTCCAACTTATTCTCCTGTGCTTTCTTTATTGGCATATATATATATATATATATATATATATATATATATATATATATATATATATATATATATATATATATATATATATATATATATATATATATATATATATATATATATATAATTATTATTGGAATTATTTTAATATCATTATTATAATTTATTTATGGCAGCTTCAGAAACAATTTCACCAGGAAGTAGATTCCATGTTTTAATCAAATTGGGAATAAATGTACAGGAAAATTCATTCGTTGAACAAAAATAACTGCTGAAAAAGCACTCCCAGTGGAACGTAAATTATGGCGTGTTCAGGGAACAGGAGTAAACTGAAGTGGTAATGCTCTGTGAAGAGAATGTTCATTATTGTTGACAGTTTTGAAAAATACGTTCATTGCACCAACCATTCAACGATGATGAAGCTGCAAGTTCAGGCAGTAAAAACTTAATCAAGTTAAAAGGGCGATCCAAAAGTTTTAAATGAGATGGAGCAGCTGACATCCAAACTGGATACTCAAAGAAGGGTAAAATGAAGGAATAAAAACTATTACAATCCTATCATTATTAAAAATGGTTCTATATTTCCTCAACAAAGCAATCTTCTGGAAAATTATTTAAAAAAAAAGTTATCTAACGTGATTTTCAAGTCAGTTTGGAATCCAAGAAATTCTAAGAAATTACAGGAATTGATTACTTGATTATGATATCCGAATGTGGGGGATTGGGGGTCCTCCAACGACTAAAGATAATGCTATTGATCTTGGCATGATTTAATTTCATACCACAACGTTGACACCAAGAGAAGATCAGCTCAACATCAGAATTCAATATAGTGGCTGCAAGAGATCCACCTGAAGGATCAAGAATATGACAACAAAGTCATAGGCATAAGCCATCAAATGGGAGAAAATTCCACGCTACATATCACTAGTATAAAAAAATTTTAAAAATAAAAAAGAGAGAGGTCCAAGAACACTGCCTTGGCGAACGCCAGAAATGACATGAGAGAAACTATTAAAATAACCATCAATGCCAACACGCTGGCGCCTGTCAGATAAAAAAGTCAGATAAGATATTTAGAAATGAACCATTAATACTTACAGACCTAAATTTAAAATGTATAGCTTTATGAATAACTACTTCAAATGTCAAAGAGAAATCCAGAGGAACAACTCTAGTCTCCGACCCAATATCCATCCAGAGAGTCTTGAGTGTGATGCACCAAGGTCAGAAATGCATCACATGTGCCAAGAATTTTTCCTAAAACCAAACTGGTTAGATGGCAGCAAATTATGATTATTCAAGAAAGAGGAGAGATATCTGGTGAGTAATCCCTCAAACACTTTTGAAAGAATAGGAGTGATGGAAATTGGCTTTTAATCAATGAGAGAGGTGGTAAATGAAGATTCTTTCGGGATTTGTGTAAAATCAGCAGTGCACCAACAACCAAGATAAGAACCTTTCTGACCAAGATAAGAACCTTTCTGACCAAGATACGAAAAGTAACAGCTAACTTAGGTGACAGTAATTCGGCAACATTCTTTAGAAAAAGGAGACTAAACTTGTGGATCCATACCACTGTAAGCATCAAGTAACAATTTGTAAAGCTCAGAAGATCTAAATGTTAAAGATGTATATATATATATATATATATATACGAGTATATATATATATATATATATATATATATATATATATATATATATATATATATATATATATATATATATATATATATATATATATATATATATATATATATATTGTTGCACCGACCCCTCACTCCAGGCGGGCATGTTATCCACAAGGGCACGGGTCGAGAAACTATAGCAGCGGGGCCTCAAATAAGTCGCACAGAACGCCGGGACAACACACACACAGGAGGCTGGGGCACAAGGGAAAACACGGGCACTATTTCCTATGTTTATTGACAAATCCTCCGCAAGTACACTGCTTTACAAGTTCACAGAGGCACCACAAGTCTCCCAGGACACGACAGGCACTCAACAGGGTACTCAACAGGCAGGGAAACACTTCCAAAGCAGGCAGGCACACGCTGGCCTCCTCTCGGGCCACGCATCTCTGCTCTCTCTACTTTCCTGCCTCTCCCAGAGCTGCTGCCTCCAACAGTGCTGCCACCCACACCTATACCCCTGGTGTAACAATATATATATATATATATATATATATATATATATATATATATATATATATATATATATATATATATATATATATATATATATATATATATATATATATATATATATATATATATATATATATATATATATATATATATATATATATATTGTTGCAACAGGGGGATGACGTTGGTAGCACTGTGTCGCGAGTAGTGAAGATGGGCGTTGGCAGCACTGAATTCAGTAAGGAATGAGCTAGTATTCGATTGAGACTGAAGGCAGGAAACACTGCGATTGGCTTGAAGAGCAGCAGCGCGCCGACCAATCACAAAGGGGCCAACGCTGTAAAACGGGCTGTGGTGGTCCCCAAAACAAAGACCAGGAATGTTTTTAATTGTTGTTTTGGTTTTCTGTGATTAGTGTTATGTATTTTTGTGTTGTGTAATGTAATTTCTATTTTTTTTTTTTTTTTTTGTGTGTGTGTGTGTTGTGCGTTTTTATAGTAGTGTGTTTATTGATGTGACATTGCTGATTATATGTAATTCTTCTGCTGTGTAGGTGTATGGGTGTCTATCGTTGTGAGCAAACCTCAATGCTTTATTTTGAGTTTTTTTATTTTATTTTGCAAGTGCTGTTTTTGATAGTGGTAATATTGGGTACGGTAAGTTAAAATGGGTAGTACACATGTTTTTACTAGGCGGAGTTTAAGCTTTTGATATAATTTTTCAAATCTTTTAATTGTTATCATTGATTGTTATAGGGAGATATTAATATATTAATAATAACTTTTTAATATGGTTGTTATTATTGTGTATAATATATGGTGTGTTGGGAATGTTGTTTCCTTTGTATTTTTTTATATGTTTCCAGAATGTTTTAGGATCTTTGTATAGATATTTCATTCTCTGTATTTTACTTTCCCAGTTTTTTTTTTTTTTTTCGGGTGTGGTATTCTTTTTTTAATAGCAAGTTGAATTATTTTTAGTGTTCTGTATTTTTGTCTAGTCCATCCAGTTTGGTTGTAATTGTCTATTAAGTTTTGTGCCCAAAATTGTACATTTTTTATTGTATCATTTATTATTGATTTTTTTTTTGTGTGTGTGTGTGTGTGTTTGGTATGTGGTTTTATACTGATGTTCTGATTATGTGTGTCCAGTGTTTTATGGCAGAGTCTAGTTAATGTGTGAACATGGTTGGATTTGTGTTAATGTATGTTGTTTTATCAGAGATTTCTTGTTTAAATTTGTCCCAATCAGTTAGGTTTAGCTTAGGTCTTGGTTGGATGCGTGATTTTATGGCCTAGGTAGTGATGGAGATGATAATGAGGTGATGATCGGAGGTGGTAAGGGGGTCTTGTTTTAGTCCTATATTATGAAATACTTTATTGTTCCCGAGAATAATGTCAGGTGCGCTGGAGCTTGTCTGGTTAATGAATGTTGGAAAATGTGGGCCGAGATGGTTGAGTTTATTGTGGTCAATGAGTTTTTAATAGCTTTGCCTATGTTGTTTGTGTCGTTATAGTTGAGAACAGGGCGATGTGCATTTAGGTCTATTATGTAAGTAGGTGAGTTTTGTGATGCTGTTCTGTGGAAGTCTGAGAAAGGGAGGAATGGCCTTCGTGGTGGGAGATATGTGGTGGCAATGTTAATTTCTTCTGTGTTGGTTATTATTGTTATTTGTATAGGATGTCAGTATCAATATTATCTATTATTTTGTGTTTTATATTTGTTTTTATTAGTGCTGCTGAGCCATCGTGTCGTTCATTAGACGTGTTAATTTTGTAAGTTGTATAACCTGCGATTGTCTTCTAATCCAGTGCTATTAAATATGATGTGCGGATTGTATTGTAGGCATGTGTTGGTGAGTGCAGTTCTGTTGGTGTTCCACGTGTGTGCGTTATGTTGTATAAGTGTTATGTTGTCCATGTTAAACGTGTTTGTGTTTATTTGGACGTTACTTTGTTTTGTTTTAGTGTTTACCTTGAATTTACTCTTGTTCTAGGCTTTGGGTGTTTTGTGGCTGGAGGGTTCTCTCAGCTATCAGTCCATTTCTTATTTTGCTAAATACTGAGTCATCTGTTGTGCACCAGCAATTGTAGATGTTGATTTCGTTATTTATCATGTTATCGTATATTTCTGTTTCAGTGTATGAATTGCTTGTATAGCGCCATTTGATTTTACCTTTTCCTATATTTTCTTTAAGTTGTTACATAGTTATATTTGAGTTTGCTTTCCATCCTTCGCTCTTTTTTGTGATTATTTGTAAACCTAAATCTTTTCCTTTTATTTGTTCTAATTTTGGTATGTCTCCTGGTGGTGTTTGTGTATTTTTTTATATATTTATTTATTTTATTTATTTTTTTTTATCGTTTGTGTGTTTGGTCTGTTTTCTTGAGGTTCCGATGCCAGTGTTCCAGTGTATGTAACTTGATGGGTGTTAGTGTTATTATTGCATAAGGGGTTGGTTACTATGTTCAAGATTTGTTATGATGGTGGGCTTGGAGGTAGTTTGATGTTAGGTAAGTTATTTAGTGAGAGGGCTCTGTTGAATTCATCGTTGTAGCTTCCTGGATTTATTGCATTTATCATGTGTGCGTGGAACATGCATGACATCATTTTTGCACCTGTCTTTGTCGAAGGGTTGTACCTGATTGTTTTGGTGGTGAGGGTTTGGCTACATGTTCTATTTAAGTTTGAATGTTTTGTTTCCGTTTTAGGTTTATGATGTTTTTCCCTGTTTTGCATTTGTTCGCTAAAACTCCATGGATTTCTTTGCAGATGATACATTTTCTTTTATTTCTTTTTTTTTTTTATTGGGCGGCACAGTTCCTCCAGGTGTGTCCTTTTTCTGAATATTCAGAACAAATTTCGTATGATTTTGGCTAGTTGCATTTGCTTGCAGCGTGTTACTCAATGGCATAACATTTCATGCAGGCAAGTGTTGGGATGAATTGTTCTTGTTTTATATTGTAGCGTGGAATTCTGAGGAAAAAGGCTAAAACCCGCGTTTCCGTTGCCTTTTTTGCTGTGGTCGTTTCAGTGAAAACGATTTTTATTATTCTTGATCTTGGGATCTTTATAACATGTACTATATCAGTAACTCATGTGTTTTGTGTTTTGACTTCCTCTGCGACGTCTTGTTCGGATTGATTATGTATATGTTCATCCAGGTTGAAGAGCAATACTGTTCTCTTGGCTCTTAGCTCAGGTGGAAGTATGGGATTGAAACTTTTGGCCCTGAAGAGGAGGAAATAGGCACCTGCCGAAACGGTAATTACTCCCAGTGAGGTTTAAAGCACTGGATCAGGGGGTGCTGTGAACTTAACATTAAACACAGCTGTGACCTCACTGAACGTTTACCTTTGTGTCTCACAATACAAAGAGACAGTCACACCCTGCATTCTAAAGACAACTTTCTTTCTTCATACAAAACTACAAGCACCTAATTACACACACACCCTACACTCAAAACTCAAAATCATGGCGACTCCTACACCAGCCTCGGAGTCCCCATCTGGAGAGGGGAATATAAATGTCCCCAGGTCGGACTGCTCTTCTGGTATCGACCTTAAGTGTCTTGACACACCCTTCAACTTTTTCTTCGTTAATTTCTCCAACATTCGCGGTCTTAGATCTAATTTTTAATCTGTAGAACATTACCTCCCCTCTAATAAACCTCATCTTTTCTTCACTGAAACACAGGTGTCTGAGGCAACTGACAGTAGTCCCTTTTTTGTTCCCTCTTACTTTATCTTCATTTTCAATCCAAAGCTGGATGTTGCGTTTATGTGCGCAATGACTTAACCCGCTCTTGTGTCCACGCTCTTGAATCTTCTGAGTTTTCCACCATCTGGCTACGACTACAGAGTCACTCTCAAACGAAATTTATCTGTGTTATATGTCTCTCACCAAACTCCTCTGACTATAAGAAATCTTTTGACTACTTAACTTCCAAAGTGGAGCATATTCTGACTCTCTCCCCTTTTGCAGAGATCTCCATTCTTGGAGACTTCAATATTCACCACCAGCTTTGGCTTTCCTCTCCCTTCATTGACCATCCTGTTGAACTAACCTTCAATTTTGCTATCCTCCACGACCTAGAGCAATTGGTGCAACACCCTACTCGTATTCCTGACCGTCTTGGAGATACGCCCAACATTCTTGACCTTTTCCTAACCTCTAATCCTGCTTATGCTGTTACCCTCTCTTCTCTGTTGGACTCCTCCGATCACAGTCTCATATCTGTATCTTGTCCTGTCGCTATGGGCCAGTATGGGTTCTGTCGAGGCCACTCTACTGGTATTCTTCTGGCTTTCCTGACTGAGTCTTGGGCATCCTCTTTTAGAGATTTTGGAGAAACTTTTGCTGTTGCCTTAGACATATCAAAAGCTCTTGATAGAGTTTGGCCCAAAGCTTTGATTTCCAAACTACCCTCCTATGGCTTCTATCCTTCTTCCTGTAACTTCATCTCAAGTTTAATTTCTTACCGTTCTATTGCTGCTGTGGTAGACAGTCACTGTTCTTCTCCTAAATCTATTAACGGTGGTGTTCCTCAGGGTTCTGTCCTGTCACCCACTCTCTTCTTCTTATTCATCAATGACCTTCTGAACCAAACTTCTTGTCCTACCCACTCCTACGCTGATGATACCACCCTGCACTTTTCCACGTCTTTTCACAGACGTCCAACCCTTCATGAAGTAAACAGTTCATGTAGGGAACTCACAGAACCCCTGACTTCTGATCTCTCTAAAATTTCTGATTGGGGCAAAGCAAACTTAGTATTGTTCAATGCCTCAAAAACTCAATTCCTCCATCTATCAACTTGACACAACCTTCCAAACAACTATCCCCTCTTCAATGACACTCAACTGGCCCCCTCTTCTACACTGAACATTCTCGGTCTGGCCTTATCTTATAATCTAAACTGGAAATTTCACATCTCATCTCTAGCTAAAACAGTTTCTATGAAGTTAGGTGTTCTGAAACGTCTCCCCCAGTTTTTCTCACCGCTCAGGTGCTAACTCTGTACAAGGGCCTTATCCGTCCATGTATGGAGTATGCTTCACATGTCTGGGGGGTTCCACTCATACCGCTCTTTTAGACAAGATGGAATCAAAAGCTTTTCGTCTCATCAACTCCTCTCCTCTAACTGACTGTCTTCAGCCTCTTTCTTATTGCCGGAATGTTGCATCTCTTGCTATCTTCTACCGCTATTTTCATGCTAACTGCTCTTCTGATCTTGCTAACTACATGCCTCCCCTCCTCCTGCGGCCTTGCTGTACAAGACCTTCTTTCTCTCACTCCTATTCTGTCCACTTCTCTTATGCAAAAGTTAACCAGCATTATCAGTCATTCATCCCCTTCTCTGGTAAACTCTAGATCCCTTCCTGCTTCTGTATTTTCGCCTCCCCATGACTTGAACTCCTTCAAGAGGGAGGTTTCAAGACACTTATCCTTCAATTTTTGACCACCACTTCGGACCCTATTCAGGACCGTCATCTCAGTGGGCTTTTTTTTTATTTGCTACCCTTGGCCGGTGTCCCTCCTACATAAAAGAAAAAAAAAAATCAGCCATTGTTGAATATTGGATCTATTTCTTGGTCGTCTTTTGTAATAACAATGAATCCATCTGGGGTTATTACTATTTTAGTTGCATATATAATATGCTCCGACAATATTTTCATTACAATATACTTATTTTCTCCTTCTGGATCTGGGTGTTTTATTTTTATTCTTGCCATCTTGTTGTTGATGACATAGAAACTGAATTTTATTTGTGTGTGAAAATGGCGTGCATGTGTGTGTGTGGGAGATGCTCGGAGTCTCTTGTGTTGGTGTGTCTTAGTCTAAATGGTATGTGTGTGTTTATAATGGTTTTTACAGCAATACTGTAGGTATTTTAATTGTTTATCTGAAATTTACTCATAGAGTTGGATTGGGGGATATTGTGTTTTGTAAGTCCGTAAAGCCGTCAGCATGTAGTGATGATAGTTTATGTAAAAAAATATGTCGAGTGTCAGTTTCTATGTTTGGGTCCAGGTCAGCCCGCACCCAAAGCCGCCCCCAACACAGGTCGGTCGCTAATCGACCTCCTGATGTATTGGGCAGCAGAACTGCAACATTATGCTGGTTTCCTTGTGGCCTAAGGACAAGACTGCTCAAAGAGCAAAACCACAGCTAAAAACCTAACAGTCTAGGGATGAGCTGCCTACAACTCCGCCTCCCTATTGCCCCAGACCGGCCGCTTTTTATAACCACCCCTCCAGAGGGAGCTCCCCTGAAGCAAACCCAGGGCTTCGTACCACGGCCGGTCCAGCTAGTGGGCGAGAGAAGTAGAAAAGGAATTGGATAGTGAAAGAAAGCCCTGCGAATACCCAGTGAGTGGAACGTCCAAACAGGGCAGACTTCAAAGAGCTCCACCAGTTATGAGCTTGTGGTGTATCTGAGAGGACCTCCTTCAAGTCATCATTATAATTCCGCTCTGCAGCCCTAAAGACTTGCTCAGCAGTTCTGCGAGCATGACCGTGATTCTCCCGACTGACACCAGAACGCGTAGAAGACCAAAGCTGGTGATAAGCAGTTTGTTCCGGAGAGCCTCCCTACATTCTGCAGTAAACCACATCTTATCTTTCAGGAGTGGCTGATAGTCTTAGAAGAGACTCTTCGAGCAACAATATGCACAAGTTTGGAAGTAAGAGCATATAAAAGGAACTCTGCATGATAGATGTCCCCACAAACAATAGCAGGTATATCATTGTTAACAAGGTCCCAGTTAACACTATATTTTAAATACACCTTACGTTGCTTTGCTATGTGATCTTGAATTTTACAAATAGGGGATTTATCTATCTATCAGTCATATATTTATCGATCTATGTCAGTATCTATCCATCTTTGTATTACCTATATCTATCTATATATCTCTCCATGCTCATACCCTTGTACAAGTTGAGAAAAAACTCTGGAATATATATATATATATATATATATATATATATATATATATATATATATATATATATATATATATATATATATATATATATATATATATATATATATATATATATATATATATATATATATATATATATTTATTTATTTATTTATTTATTTATTTAAACTCAGATTTTCTCATCTTGCACAAGGGTGTATAATTATAATGCGCGTAATATGTTGTGTAATCCTCAATTAACACATGCTTCTTTTTTGTGATTTCAACCATTTCTTATCTCATTCTAGCTCCTTTCCCCCTGTATTCCTACTTAACTTTATTTTTCACACTTTTGCTTGTCATACATATCACTTATGTCTTTTCACTTTGTTTTACACGAGTTTATTAGTAACCCCGTACATCACAATCAAAACAAACTTTGACATCCAGACCCAGTACGTGTCACTATTGCCAACATGGCCAGTTGGGGAGGTAAGAAAAAGTTGCTATAAAATATCAGAAGTTCTCTGGGAAGGAATCACTGTCGCATGATTTTCCCACGGAAGATGAGTATCAAAAGATTGTTTGTGGTAACAAAAAGACTACCACAGTATAAGGCAGGCATTAACAGTTAAGGCAGGATCTCTCTTAATAGAAAGGGTAAATTTTTACCACCAGTCTTTATTCCGGATGATTTTTTTTTTTTTTTGTGGTTTTAGGCCAGTTTTGAATTTGAATTTGAATTTGTATGTTTTTTTTTCACAAATTGCTATTATTATTTTTTTTTTTTCTTACCTCCAGCCCCACCTCCAATCAGAAACTAACGTTTTGCGGTCAAAACGAAAAGCAAATTAATACAAAACTGACCGAAGTCTACCAGAAAAATAAATAGTTTCGTCTTCATAAATAAGTAACAGCAATTACACTCCCACATAATGTTCCCCACAAGTGGACTAGCTGCTGCTTACTTGTGGCCACAAGCCGGTCACCACTACCACTACCACCTAACCCAATCTTACGAAACTAATCTAACCTAACCAAACTAAATTTACCTACCTAACCTAACCAAACTAATCTAACCTAACTAAACTAACCTAACTAAACTAAACTAACCTAACTAAACTAAACTAACTAACCTATTCTATCCAAACTAATATAAACTAATTTAAGCTAACCTAACTAAATTAATCTAACCAAACTAACCTAACCAAACTGGCAATGCTAAGAAATTAATATGAAGTCATTACCTTGTTTATCCTCATAAAATGTGGTGATGCAGTAGAAATAATCAAGATGACACCCACTGCTGATAAACATCTTCCTCAGACTAATTCAAATATTTCAAATTGAGCCACTTCTCTCTCCACAGGATGAAGTAAAACACTATGATTGGCTAAATTAATTCTGTATTTTTTTTAATTGGCCACCAGCTCCATTTTCAAACAAAAGAACCAATCACTATGACTGTTTTCATGCTTGTGCAGCAGATGTGATATACACATGCAAGGACAAACACACCTTCACCAGAGTGCTTCAGTGCCTGCCTGTCCATCACACATGTAGGTGCATCACTTCTGAGCAAGCAAGTTTGTTTCCCCAAAAACAGATAAATCTTTAAAAATTGCTGTCAGCATTATAAATAATTTGCAGTGGGTATATATGAGGGTGAAATTACTCAGAATGAGAAACTCTACATAACGACAAGGGTAAGAAAAGCCATGTTGAGACTGGTGTTAGAATAAAAGAATACCCTAGAAAGAATGTAGAAAAAAAAATGTATGATATACATTGGAACATCAGTTACCAAACGCCTCCCTTTTCAAACAAATCGGTTTTCAAACAAGATTTTGAACTCTATTGCTTCGGTTGCAGTACCATAATTCAGTTCTAGAACAAAGTTACTTGATTTCAAATATTAAAAGCTGGCATTTATTACTAATTTAATGTTTCTATAAATATTTACTTTGTTTTTTATATATTTGGAGGAGAGACAGTGTAAGACAGTAATGCAATCTTTAAAATAAGGTAACTATGCTCTTGTTGAAAAGTTTCAATGTAAACAAACAGTTTTTTGGCACTCAGGAGTAATCCCAAGCCACCTGTGGCTCTCTCAATGACCCCCAGTGCTACATTATTGGTAAGAATGTATCATGTCAGACTTACGTAGTATCTCTGCTACTTGTATATCATTTGCAGGTAGATTTATAACCATTCTAAATTATTGATTCCAAAATGCTAAGTGAAACATATGAAAAAAATTATCATCTAACTCTGAAATACATGTGCCTGACCATGACTCCAAGCATGCTGCCAGATGGCATTGCCATTCAGTATTATTCCATGCTTAGTGTCCTCATATCATGGCATGCTAAGGAACCAATCATCTTCCTGCTGCTAACTTGCTCACAGTTCCTGCCCTCAGTTTTTCATAGTTCCTCTGTTTTAGAATAAACCTTTGCTTCTCAGATATTTCCAGAGCCTCCTCATCTTTGTCTAAATAGCATTTGATGACAAAGAATTTATACAATGTTTAATCTCCTAACTGGAGGGCAAGCCTTGTAAGAACCCTCCCTAGTTAGGACTAGCTACCATCTCTCAGTCCCCTAGACATTCAAGTTAAATGAATGTTCTTACTCAAGTTTCACTCATATAGCAAAGAAAGGCTTTTTTTCAAACTAATAAATCTAAGCAAATGTTACAACCTCTGACTGAAATTATGGTATCAGATAAGAGGCTTTCAAAAACAGTATGTGAACCTGTACTGAACACTGGTGATTGGTTGACTGAAACAAAGCAGTGGCATCACAGGATTGATCACACAAAATAACTTTAACTTTAACTCCACCCACAAATGTCTGTAATCTCTAATCTAATAATTGCCGAGAAGTTCAGGAAAGACAAAGTAAAGCTGAGACTCCAGAGATGAATGTAGCAGATGCCACTATCAAGAACGTTTTGCTGAATATGACATCACTTCTTGGGATATCTATGCATAGAGTATTATTTCAGTAAACAACATCCTCCTTGACATGATATGTTTCAAGTAATATATTGGTGTTTTCTTATGTGTCACAAATTGGCTTATGTGCACAATGTAGTATTGTTGGTTGGTTTACTATGTGCACAGTGTAGGATACTTTCTTACATACATAATCTTCATATACTTTACAGCACTGAGGGAATTATTTGATTTATGTATACCTTACTAGATCAGGAAGGAAAAAAACTTACAATTTGAGTTTCTGTTTAATTTACCTAAGTCATTTCTGAGATATTTATTATTGTTTGTGTTGCATGAATAAGTCCTTTAATGCCTACTCACCCACTGCACATGTGCAGAAAAATAATGTGAATAAAGGAAAACATTTTCCAATTTTCTTAATTTGTTTATTTTTTATATTCTTTCTTTGCTGATTATTGTATACCACATTATTAAATAGATGCTGAATTTCCTTTATGCATCCACTATCTCTGCCAAGTTGTACATATTTATCCAGTAAACTGGTAACTTCTGCAAGCCACAAATTCTACATTTGTAGAGGTATGATTTTGTAGAAGTGTATTTTCAAAAAATTCAAATGAATTTGCAATTTGCATTTATGTATGTACTCATGCAAGAACACTCACAAACTTATCCTTGTTTTCTGAAATAATAACATTTTTATATATTTTTATAATAATCCGTGGATATATATGTGTGTACTTTAAATGTAATAATTTCAATACTACTGATCATTTTCACACTATAATATATGTTGGTTATAAAGAAATAACTAAAGATACAATTATACTGGATGATTTTCAACCTTTTTCCAATTCAGTGATTAAAGGAAATACCTTCCCTAACTTAATATAATACTCTAATGATATCAAGAATAAAATCAAATTTAGGCTGTGGTACTTGTAAGGACTGAAATGGCTTATGTCACCATTGAATTTCACGGAAATACAGGTTTCAAAAAGTTTGTAAATTTCCAATTGTGGAAGGCAGTATTTTTGTTTTTGGATTTGCATTTGCATAGCATTTTTATTTAGATGGCCCACTTCTATTTGTCTGTCTACCCATCCATCCAACCATATATGTATATATTTTGTATATCTATATCTATCTGTGTATCTTTCTATCTGGCTATCTATATATACACACACATACACACAAAGTAGTGGACTTAAACAAGAAGTACCATGAAGACACAAAGGGAAACATTCAGTGAGGTCACAGCTGGGTTTAATGTGAACGTATCATTAAACCCAGCTATGACCTCACTGAACGTTTCCCTTTGTGTCTCACAACACAAGGGGGCAGTCACAGCCTGCCCTCTAAAGATAACTCTCTTCCTCCACACAAAACTACAAGCACCTAATAACACGCACACCCTTCCCTCAAAAATTTTAAAATCATCATGGCGACTCCTACACCAGCCTCAGAGTCCCTATCTGGGGAGGGGACCATAAATGTCCCCAGGTCGGACTGCCTTTCTGTCGACGACCCTAAGTGTCTTGACGCCCCCCTCAACTTTTTCTTCATTAACTTCTGCAACATTCGTAGTCTAAGATCTAATTTTCAATCTGTAGAACACCACCTCTCCTCTTCTAAAACCTCATCTTCTTTTCCTCACTGAAACTCAGGTGTCTGAGGCAACTGACAGTAGCCCCTTTTCTGTTCCCTACTTCTTTCTCTATCCTCATTTTCGATCCAAAGCTGGATGCTGCGTTTATGTGCGCAATGACCAACCTGCCCACACTCTTGAATCTTCTGAGTTTTCCACCATCTGGCTACGACTACAGAGTCACTCTCAAACTAAATTTATCTGTGCTGTATACCTCTCACCTAACTCCTCTGACTATAAGAAATTCTTTGACTACTTAACTTCCAAAGTGGAGCACATTCTGACCCTCTTTCCTTTTGCAGAGATCTCCATTCTTGGAGACTTCAATGTTCACCACCAGCTTTGGCTTTCCTCTCCCTTCACTGACCATCCTGGTGAACTAGCCTACAACTTTGCTATCCTTCATGACCTAGAGCAATTGGTGCAACACCCTACTCGTATTCCTGACCGTTTTGGAGATATGCCCAACATTCTTGACCTTTTCCTGACCTCTAATCCTTCTGCTTATGCTGTCACCCTTTCTTCTCCTTTGGGCTCCTCCAATCACAATCTCATATCTTTATCTTGTCCTATCACTCCAATCCCTCCTCAGGATCCCCCTAAGCGAAGGTGCCTCTGGCGTTTAGCCTCTGCTAGTTGGGGGGATCTGAGGAGATATTTTGCTGATTTTCCTTGGAATGACTACTGCTTCTGTGTCAGAGACCCGTCTTTGTGTGCTGAGCGCATAACAGAGGTGATAGTGTCTGGCATGGAGGCATACATTCCTCACTCTTTTTCTCATCCTAAACCTTCTAAACCTTGGTTTAACACAGCTTGTTCTCGTGCTATACATGATAGAGAGGTGGCCCACAAAAGGTACTTAAGCCTTCCATCACCAGAATCTCATGCACTTTATATTTCTGCCCGGAACCATGCCAAGTCTGTTCTCCAAAAACTAGAAAAAACTCCTTCATTAACAGAAAATGTCAAAACCTTTCAAGATCTAACTCCCCTCGTGAATTCTGGCATCTAGCCAAAAATATCTCCAATAACTTTGCTTCTTCTTCTTTCCCTCCTCTATTTCAACCAGATTGCACCACTGCTATCACATCTATTTCTAAAGCTGAACTCTTCGCTCAAACCTTTGCTAAAAACTCTACCTTGGACGATTCTGGGCTTGTTCCTCCCTCTACTCCACCCTCTGACTACTTCATGCCACATATTAAAATTCTTCGCAATGATGTTTTCCATGCCCTCGCTGGCCTAAACCCTCGGAAGGCTTATGGACCTGATGGGGTCCCTCCTATTGTTCTCCGAAACTGTGCCTCCATGCTTGCACCTTGCCTAGTCAAACTCTTTCAGCTCTGTCTGTCAACATCTATCTTTCCTTCTTCCTGGAAGTTTGCCTACATTCAACCTGTTCCTAAAAAGGGTGACCGTTCTAATCCCTCAAACTACCATCCTATTGCTTCAATTTCCTGCCTATCTAAAGTTTTTGAATCTATCCTCAACAGGAAGATTCTTAAACATCTATCACTTCACAACCTTCTATCTGATTGCCGGTATGGGTTCCGTCAAGGCCGCTCTACTGGTGATCTGGCTTTCCTTACTGAATCTTGGTCATTCTCTTTTAGAGATTTTGGTGAAACTTTTGCTGTTGCCTTGGACATATCAAAAGCTTTTGATAGAGTCTGGCATAAAGCTTTGATTTCCAAACTACCCTCCTACGGTTTCTATCCTTCTCTCTGTAACTTCATCTATCACTTCACAACCTTCTATCTGATCGCCAGTATGGGTTCCGTCAAGGCCGCTCTACTGATCTTCTGGCTTTCCTTACTGAGTCTTGGTCATCCTCTTTTAGAGATTTTGGTGAAACTTTTGCTGTTGCCTTGGACATATCAAAAGCTTTTGATAGAGTCTGACACAAAGCTTTGATTTCCAAACTACCCTCCTATGGTTTCTATCCTTCTCTCTGTAACTTCATCTCAAGTTTCCTTTCTGACCGTTCTATTGCTGCTGTGGTAGACGGTCACTGTTCTTCTCCTAAATCTATTAACAGTGGTGTTCCTCAGGGTTCTGTCCTGTCACCCACTCTCTTCTTATTATTTATTAATGATCTTCTAAACCAAACTTCTTGTCCTATCCACTCTTACACTGATGATACCACCCTGCACTTTTCCACGTCTTTTCATAGACGTCCAACCCTTCAGGAGGTAAACATATCATGCACGGAAGCCACAGAATGCTTGACTTCTGATCTTTCTAAAATTTCTGATTGGGGCAGAGCAAACTTGGTATTGTTCAATGTCTCAAAAACTCAATTCCTCCATCTATCAACTCGACACAACCTTCCAGACAACTATCCCCTCTTCTTCAATGACACTCAGCTGTCCCCCTCTTCTACACTGAACATCCTCGGTCTGTCTTTTACTTATAATCTGAACTGGAAGCTTCACATCTCATCTCTAGCTAAAACAGCTTCTATGAAGTTAGGTGTTCTGAGACGTCTCCGCCAGTTTTTCTCACCCCCCCCCAGCTGCTAACTCTGTACAAGGGCCTTATCCATCCATGTATGGAGTATGCTTCACATATCTGGGGGGGTTCCACCCATACTGCTCTTCTAGACAGGGTGGAATCAAAAGCTTTTCGTCTCATCAACTCCTCTCCTTTAACTGACTGTCTTCAGCCTCTCTCTCACCACCACAGTGTTGCATATCTAGCTGTCTTCTACCGCTATTTTCATGCTAACTGCTCTTCTGATCTTGCTAACTGCATGCCTCTCCTCCTCCCGCGGCCTCGCTGCACAAGACTTTCTTCTTTCTCTCACCCCTATTCTGTCCAAATCTCTGATGCAAGAGTTAACCAGTATTCTGAATCATTCATCCCTTTCTCTGGTAAACTCTGGAACTCCCTGCCTGCTTCTGTATTTCCACCTTCCTATGACTTGAATTCCTTCAAGAGGGAGGTTTCAAGACACTTATTCATCAATTTTTGACCACTGCTTTGACCCTTTTATGGGACTGGCATTTCAGTGAGCATATTTTTTTATTGGATTTTTGTTGCCCTTGGCCAGTGTCCTTCCTACATAAAAAAAAAAAAAAGGAAACTCAGGGAAGAGAATGATGAGTTAAAGAAAGCTTTACAAGAGAGATAAAGAGATTAAGGTTGGAAAAGTAAAAGAATTAATGACAAAGGAAGTCAAAAGTTGGAAAGAAAAGCGAGAACAACAACAAAAGGTGGATATGGAGGAGATAATAAGGTAACAGCAACAGGAACACAGCAAGGACAAGGAAAAGCAAGTGATTAAAATAATAAAGGAAAATAATAATCTTGTGAGAGACAGGCTACAGAGAAAGATGTGTGTGGTGGTATTTGGGGTCAAGGAGAAGAACTTGCCCATGAAAATAGCTAGAGAGAAAGAGGGGACAAAAAGGGCTAAGGAAATTGTAGCAGAAATGGCAGGGGAAGAAGAGGAGATAGTTGAACAAATTGAAGAGGTTTACAGTATTGAAAAGTACAACAAAAATGGATCAAGACCAACAAAAAAAAGATTCATATACAAAGAGCAGTGGAACATTTGTTACAAAGAACAGGAAAATTGGCAAAAGTAGAAGGAATGAGAGGAGTATGGATAAAAAGAGACATGAATGAAGAAGAGAGAAGTAAATTGAAAGAGTTAAGAGTAGAGGCCCAATCAAAAAGCAGGGAGATTTATTTGGAAAGTTGTGGACATGAAAGTGAGAAAATGGTGGCACAAAGATGCCACAGAAGATAACCAATCAGAAGTTTAAAAATTATGTATACAAATATGGATGGTTTGGTGTCAAGCCTATTGAAACTTAAAGACTACCTAAAGAACAATAAACCAGACATGACATGTTTAACAAAAACCAAACTAAAAGAGGAAATAAAGTTGAGATTTGCAAAGGAAGGTTATAGCACATGGAGGAGAGACAGAAAAGGAAAGGGAGGAGGAGTGATATTGGTAAAAGAGGATATTGTTGTTGAGGAAGTGGAATATGGTGATGGAATGGCAGAAACTATGAGTGTTGTGGTTAAGATCAAAGGAGGTGAAAAAAAGGAAAGTTATTGTGACATACATACCACCAAAAACTAATGAATAGGAGACCAATAGATATAAAACTATGCAACTAGAAACAAGAAATAGTATAAAGGAAATGATAAGGAAAAGTAACAAAGTGCTCTTAGTAAGTGACTTCAACACTAAAGAAATTAACTGGTAGGAGATGGGAGTGAAAGAACATGTCAGGTCATGGAGCAAAAAACTTATGCATACCATGACGGTGAATACAATGAGACAGTGAGTGAACGAACCTACAAGATGCAGAGAAGAAGAACCATCACAGCTGGACTTACTGTTTACAGAAACCCCAAAAAGTAGACCAAGTATACATTGTTTGAGTCCAGCGGGAAGAAGTGATTATGTGACAACAGAAATAGTGTTTCAGGAGGAAACAGTGTTGCACAGGAATAGACAGTTTAGAAATGGGAGACAGAACTATGCTAAGGCAAACTTTGCAGAGCTTAATAAACTTTATTGAAAAATTAACTGGAAAGAGCTATTTGAAGGTAAAGTAGTGCAAGAAAATAGATATTTTTGAGCAAGTATAGAGAGGGGGAGGTGCAACAGTTTGTACTACGTAATAAAGTGAAAATTGGGAAGCATGAATGGTATAATGCCAGGTATGTAGAAGCAAAAAAAGAAAATGTACAGGACATGGAGGAAAAATTATGAGAAAACTGAACAAAAATACTAAGGAAGAATACAGAAAGGCAAGGAATGAATATGTTATGATAAGGAGAGAAGAAGAAAGAAATTTTGTTAGTGACATAGTAAGAAAATGCAAGGAAGAGCCCAAACTCTTCTACGGATACACAGATTGAAAAATGAAACATAGGGATGACATAAACAAGTTAAGAAGAGAAGGAAGGATTTATAAAATTACTGAGGAAGTGAGTAAACTAATGAATGAAAGTTTTCAATCTGTGTTCACAAAGGAAACTGATTGTTTGGCACTGAAAGAGGTATCACAGAATAAGGGAATACAGGAGATACTAGTAAAGAGACAAGAAATCAAGAAACTGCTGGAAGAGCTGGATGTTAGAAAAGCTATGGGACCATATCAAGTAAATGGATGGATATTAAAAGAATGCAGAGAACAAATGGAGGAACCCCACGTGGGATATAATCAATAGCTCATTGAAAGAAGGAAAAGTACCAAGAAAATGGAAAAGAGCTAACATAGTCCCAATATGCAAAAGGGGAAATAAAATGGAAACATTAAATTACAGACCAGTGTCACTAACAAGTATTGTAAGCAAGCTTTGTAAAATAGTAATTAAAGATAGATGGGTGCAATATTTAGAAGATGAAAAGATAATTACAAAAAAGGAATTTAGATTCAGAAAAGGAGATCCTGTGCCACAAATCTACTAAGCTTTTTATACGAGAGTAATAGATGGAGTGCAAGAGAGACAGATGGGTTGATGTGGTATACCTCGATCTCAAAAAAGCATTTGATAAAGTTGCCCACAAAAGTCTTATGTGGAAGTTAGAGAAAGAAGGACTAAATGGAGCAACATTGAGATAGATGGATGATTTTTTACAAGGGAGAGAAAGGAGAACAGTAAGCAGAAACACTAATTCAAGTTTGCACGAAGTGACAAGTGGGTTACAGCAAGGATCTGTGTTGGCACCTATTATGTTTCAGATATAAGTAAATGATATGACAGAGGATCTAAATAGTTATATAAACCTTTTCACTGATGATGCAAAAATAATGAAGATAATAAAGGATGAAAATGACTGCAAGGAGTTAGAAAAGGATATTGACATAATACATGCATGGATCTAAAGATGGAAACTAAAATTTAATGCCAGAAAATGCCACATGTTGGAAATAGGAAAAAGTAAAAAGAGATCTTCATGGAATTACAAAATGGGAGGAGAAATAATAATAAAAAGAAATGAAGAAAAAGATTTAGGAGTAATGATCCTAGACACACTATCACCTGAAAGGCACATAAATGGAATATTCAGTTCTACATACAGCTTGTAAACAAACATTAGGGTGGCGTTTAACTATTTAGATAAAGAAATGATGAAGAAAATTATATCAACCATGATATGACCTAAACTGGAATATGCAGCAGTAGTCTGGGCTCCTCATAGAAAAAAAAAGATATACAGAAACTGGAAAGAATACAGAGGATAGCAACAAAAATGGTATCAGAATTGAAAGACTTAAGCTATGAAGAAAGACAAAGAGAATGGATTACCAACACTACAAGAGAGAAGAGAAAGAGGAGACCTGATAACAGTGTACAAATTAGTAAACAATATAGAAAGAATAGACAGAAATGAATTGATACCACAGATAGATAGAGGAAGGAGAGAGACAGACAAGGGGGATGGGAAGAAAATAAAGAGTGGATGTTCGAGCAAAATCAAGAAATACAGCTTCCCATATTGAACTATTGAAATCTGGAATGATTTAAAGGAAGAGGTGGTTGTGGCAAACGTTGCACACAGGTTTTACAGAGAAACTGGTTAAATATGGTTATGGAGACAGGACAACATGAGCTCTGGCTCGTGCCCTGTACAATACAATTAGGTAAACACACACACACACACACACACACACACACATACACATACAGCGTGCGTGCATGCACATGCACTATATGTGTGTGTGTATTTACCTAGTTGTGGTTTACAGGAAGGGAGTAATCTCATAGTATCCCATCTCTATATCTGTCTAGTTTGGTCTTAAAAGCACTGACAGTTTCAGCACTTATAACATCTTCACTTGAGTTTATTCCATTTGTTCACACTTCTGTGAGGAAAACTATACTTTTTAATGTCTCTTCTACAGTTAACTTTCTTCAACTTCTTATTGTAACCCCTTGTACTCTGTGTGTCTAAATTTATAAAACCTTCATTGTCCACATTTTCCATACCATTTATCATTCTATAGATGTTTATTAAATCTCTCTCTCTCCTGTTTTCAAGGGTAGGGATTTTCAACATTCTTAATCTCTCTTCATAGGTTGATTTACTAAACTCCGGAACCATCTTAGTGACTGCTCTTTGTACTCTTTCTATTTTTATGATATTCCTCTTTGTATGAGGTGACCACACCACTGCCACATATTCCAATCTTGGTCTTGTCATGGAAATCAACAACTTTATATCATTTCTTTATCCAAATACTCTTTTTAACAAATTCATCGTCTCTCCAGTAATCTTATCAGTGTGTCTGTCCGGAGTCAAATTTTCAGTAACTGTTACTCCCAAATCCACTTCCTCTTTTGACCTCTTTAACTTCACACCTTCCATTTCATAATGATATTGTACTTTTCTTACTCTTACCAAACTCCATTACTTTACATTTACTTAAATTGAATTAAATTTGCCAAGATTTACTCCATCTATTTATCTTATTTAAATCATCTTGCAGTACCATACAGTCATTTCCATTTTCTACCCTTCTCATCAGCTTAGCATCTTCCGCAAATAAATTCATATAACTATCTATTTCTCCATTTATGTCATTCACATATATTACAAACATAATCGGTTCCAACACTGATCCCTGTAGGACACTACTAGTTACTTTCAGCCAAGATGAATTTTGGTCTTGTATTACAGTTCTCATCTCTCTATCATCCAGATAATCCTCCATCCACTCCAGTAGTCTTCCTCTAATTTTTTCATATTTTTTTTTATCTTTCATAGCAATCTTCAGGTGTGGTACTTTGTCAGTTGCCTTCTTCAAGTCTAAGTAGGCACCATCCACCCATCCATCTCTCTCCTGCATAATATTGACTACTCCTGAATAAAAGGACAATAAGTTCATGGTGCTTGATCTTCCCCTCCTAAAATCCAAATTAACAATTTACTAAAACTTTATCTCCTCTTTCCAAGTGTTCCATCCATCTTTCCTTTATTGTTCTTTCACATAATTTTCCTACATCACCAGTCAAGGACACTGGTCTATAATCTAGTGGATTTTCCTTATTTCCTCCTTTGTATATTGGTGTAATATTTGCTCTCTTCCAATCTTTCGGTACTCTTCCCTGCAATAGTGATGTCACCACTAGACTGTGAATTTTATCAGCCAGTTGTTCTCTACATTCCATCAGTATCCAGTTTGATACTCCATCTGGACCAGTTCCTTTATTTACTTCAAGTTCTTCCATCATCTTAAGTATTTCCTCATGACTGACTGGGACTGTACTTAGTATATTCCTCACCAACTTATCCCTTCCAGCATCAAACTCCCCTTCCACAGTAAATACCAATCTGAAACTATTGTTCATAACCTCTGCCATGCCCTGTGCATCCTCACAGATTTTTCCTTCAACTTTCAGTCTTGATACACCTTCCTCCTTCTTCATCTTCCCATTAATATGTCTAAAGAATGGTTTGGGTTCATTTATACACTTATCTATTATATCTCTTTCATAATTTCTTCTCTCCATTCTTATTATCTCAATGTACTTGTTTCTAGAATTAGTATATTCCTCCTATCTGCTCTCAGTTTTCCTCTTCTTCCACCTATTCCAAGCATTTGATTTACAATTTCTAGCCTCTTTACATTTTGTATTGAACCATTCTTTACCCTTTCTACATCTCACTCCTCTAGGTACAAATTTCTCCACAGCAGAATTATATAACCTTATAAATTCATCCCATTTTTCATGAACATTTTCTGCATCTTCAAAGTCTTTCCAGTCCATGGCAACAAAGTACTTTCTTAATTTTTCAGAGTCAGCTTTACTATATTTAAATCTTCTTACTTTATAATTTTCAGCATTGATTACATTTTAATTTTTCAATTTAAATTCCATCAACACATGATCACTTACCTAGAGGGCTATCATAGTGTATAGTTTCAATAATTTCCATGTCCTTGGTAAACACTGAATCAAGTCTTGATGGTTAATCTCTTCCACAAAATCTGGCATCACAATCAGCCCATTGAGTCATCAAGTTTTCCACTGCCCAGTTCAATAGTCTATTACTCCATGAGCTCTCACTTCCAGTGGTTGTCAATGTCCCACAATTTATCTTCTTACAATTAAAATCACCAACAATAACTATATCGCTACTTTCTATAACTATCTTTTCAAGACCTTTTAGCACATCTACCAACATCTCTTCATGCTCTTCTTTTCACCAAGCATTGGTCGTAGGTGGCACATACACTCCTACATAATTCATTATCCTTCCGTTTCCACTTCTAATCATCACTTGTAAAATTTCAGACTTGTCTTACTTTTTATTGCCATCTCCACTTTGACACATTTTTTAGTCAGAATTGTCACTCCACCTCCTCTCTTGTCACTTCTATTTTTCATCCATAAATCATATTCTTCATCACCAATGTCAGGAGTTCCCCATTCATTTTTCCATTTTGTCTCATGTAATACAACAACATCCAGTGCGGTTCTGCTTAACAACTCATTTAATTCCATTTTAGTTAAAATTAGTTCATTTACATTAGTATAACATACCTTACTTACTGTCTGATGTACCATTTCTTTATTCTCGTATCTCTCACTCTCCAGAAAAACTTCTCTTCCGTTCTTTTTTTTTTTTTTTTTTTTTTTTTTTTTTTTTTTTTTTTTTTTGTCTCATTTACCAGCTCCTTTTGCTTCAACCTTTCAGTCTCATCCACATCCCTGTTGTGTTTGTGTGTGTGTGTGTGTGTGTGTGTGTGTGTGTGTGTCTCATGTAATACAATAACATCCAGTGCGGTTCTGCTTAACAACTCATTTAATTC
>NC_087152.1:19410000-19427500 GCF_035594125.1 Scylla paramamosain | reverse complement strand
TGCACTTGACATTGAGAATGAAGCTTATGAACACAACAGACTTCTTGATGGGGTGGGCAATGACTTCTCAGGAAGTGAAGGACTCATGTCAGGCAGCATCACCAGAGTCAAGAATCTCCTTTCATCCAGCCGCCAGAACCGTAAGGTTATGTGTTACATGGCAGGCTTTGTTGTGGTTTTTCTTTTTCTGTTTTGGTACTTGATTTCAAAGGCATTTTCTAGTACATAGATTTATAGCATAGAGTATGTTGTGGTACATATTAGTGATTAATTTTATTTAACCATCAATGTCATCATACATATTTGTGATTTGTTTTATTCAACTATCAATGACATCACAAGGTCTGGGAAATCTGTGCAACCATTTTTCTACAAGTGAACTAAAAAAATTGGTGTAGTGAAGGCTGCATTATTTAGAGATATATATATAGATTATCATTCTCAACTTTTCCTGAGGAAGTTTCACTTTGAAATACATCATGTAGGACAGCAAACATGTGGATCTGTAGTTTCATGTATTTTAGATTGCTTACAAAGTTGAAATTATTTGATATTTGAAATATACTTATGATTTTTATGTCTTACTATTTGTAATCCTAATGATGGTGCTAATATGAAAGAAGAATATTTGCTTTTTCTAATAGTATTGTATGTATTTTACCTGTGAATCTTGCTCAACAGCTAAAAGTTAATGTAATACATACACATTAAATGACTTAAGCATGTAATGCAGGCAAATAATGCTTTTCATAATGGCAGCTTTTGAGGTCTTTGGCATTTGTACACAGTGATTCCTTACCTCGTAAAATTACTTTATTAATAGGAAGCACATACATAAATTGCAAAGTATGGTTAATGGCCTAGAGCTCTACTGATGAACAACAATATCTTCCGATTAAATTATAGTGTGATTTTAAGTTTCTTGAAATTCTAGAGATTTATATAAAGATACATAATTAATTGGCCAAATGGTACAAGGGTGAGTGTACTTAGCTCAGCCAAAAGGACCAGGACACATAAGCCAGGCAAGGCACTCTGGATTTAATTTCCTTTCATATTGAAGACTCCACTAACACACCTTCAGCCACCATGACTTATCTGGATAATCTTTTTTATCTTGCAGTGGAATCACATAAATTGATAATGATGAGGATGAAATCAGTAATCATCCCAGAAAACATGCCATATTTATGGATATATAATTCACAGGCTAAAGAGTCTTCCTCTGTTCATGGGGAAACATTTTAATATTTCCTTCTTAGTACAAGACAGTGTTGTACAGTCATACACATAACATTAGATTTATTTTGAAGATGGTACTGAAATACTTTTAAGAATATTTTTAGACCATGCTTTTTGATATATACATTATTATTGGTGTTATTCCCACTAACTTGCAGGCCTCAGTTCAATGATTAGTGAAGCTGAACCTGGATCTGAAATGGTAATTTTATGTATAGGATATATATGTACATATGACCTTGAGAGGCAAAGATAAGAAGCATGGAAGGTGAGACAGAAGAGGGGTGCAAGGGAGAAAGGTGCTTGTATGATGAAAGTATATTGATCTTGGAAGTCAGGAAGGGATTTGCATGCAAATGAGATTTAGACAAGAAGAATTCAAGTAGTTAAAGTTAATTTCTGGAGAGGTCCTTGTGTTGTGTGAAAATGGATAATGAAAAAAAATGTGCATAAAACATATCGTATGTCAAGGAAGGGTGAAAGAACAAAATGTGAGGTGATTGAGGTGGGGAGAATACTGAGCATAGCATCTTAATAAAGTGGTTTGGCCAAATCAGAAGATTTGCAGAAAGTGAGATTTCAAATTATATATGAATATGGAAGTGTTATAGTAAACAACTTGTAGTCAGATGGGAAGACTAAATGCTGAAATATGTCAGAAAAAAAATATAGAAAGAGAATATGATTAGAACATACAAGGAGGGAATGGCAGGAAAGGAATGGTTGGAAACTTCCCTTTTGGAGCTCACAGGAACAGGCATCAGATAGATATACATAGATAGATCTGCAATGATGTTAATTAAGACTTCATACCAGGAAAGAAATTATAACTACTTGTTATAAGTATTTCACAGTCATGCATCAGGAGTAGAGGAGTGGACAGGACTATACACCTCTCATGACAGATGTTTTTACTGCTATAGCTTAGTATACACACCTGTGAAAATCTTTGGATATTTTTCCCTGTGAATATGAACACTAAAATTGCTCACTACATTCCCTACATGTAGTATTTGTAAAATAGATTTATAAAATTTTTATATTTTGCAGTTGGAAAGTGTCATGTGAATGATCCAATATCAGAAATATTTTCTATCATGCAAACATGTACATTAGGAGACAGCAATAACTGACATGAATGTGTGAATGTAAACAACTATATATTATAACATTTGTTGAAATATAGAATTTCCATTATTCTTCTCTTTATTTGCTGACAACCCATAACTATACACAATGGGCAGCCCAGTATAGTAGTTTTCTAAGCGACTTGTGACCTTGACATCCCAGAGATTATGAGATAATTTCTCTTACTTTGATTTAACTGATACAAAACCATATGTGTATTTATCTGTTGTAACATACAGAAAAGAAGGAGTTACTGCTGTCATAAGAACATAAGAAAATAAGGGAAGCTGCAAGAAGCTATCAGGCCTACATTTGGTAATCCCTGTATGAAACATACCTAGAACATAAGAAAATAAGGGAAGCTGCAAGAAGCTATCAGGCCTACATTTGGCAATCCCTGTATGAAACATACCTACCCATTTCCACCTATTGTCCCCATCCATAAATTTGTCAAATCTTCTTTTAAAGCCCTGTAATATCTCAGCACTAACAACCTGAGTACTGAGTCCATTCCATTCATCTACCACTCTATTTGAGAACCAATTTCTTCCTCTTTCTTAAATCTAACTTTTTCAAGCTCGAACCCATTATTTCAAGTTCTGTCCTGATTGCTGAAAATTTTGTTTACATCCTTCTCGTTATAACCCCTATACCACTTAAAGACTTCTATCAGGTCTTAACCTACATCCCTCTAAGGAATGTACATTTAATAGCTTCAGTCCCATTTCGTAAGGAATACTCTTCATCCCCAGTATCCTTTTAGTCATTCTCCTTCGTACTGATTCTAATAGACCTATATCCTTCCTGTAATATGGGAACCAGAACTGTACAGCATAGTTTAGATGAGGTCTGACCAACACCAGATATAACTTTAATATTACTTCTGGACTTTTGCTTTTAACACTCTTGAAAATTAATCCTAATATTTGACTTGCCTTATTTCTGGCCTTTATACATTGTTTTCTTAGACAGAGATCAGAACTAATTATAACTCCCAAATCTTTTTTGTTCCCTGAACCTACCAGAGCTTCATTGTTTATTGTGTATCTTCTGTGTGGGGTTCCTTCTACCTATAGTAAGTACTTTGCATTTGTTAATACTTGACTGTATTTGCCATCTGCCTGTCTATTCATTCATCCTATCCAAATCTGCCTGCAAGACAATGGCATCTTTATTTGACCTAATTAATCTACCTTTTTTTCTTTTTTTCTTTTTTTTAAGTAGCAGAGACACCAGCCAAGGGCAAGAAAAATCAAATTAAAAAAGAAAAAGCCCACTAAGATGCCAGTCCCCGAATAAGGTCCAAAGCAGTAGTCAAAAACTGCAGGATAATTGCACTGAAACCTCCCACTTGAAGGAATTCAAGTCATAGAAAGATGGAAATACAGAAGCAGGCAGGGAGTTCCACAGTTTACCAGAGAAAGGGACGAATGATTGAGAGGTGGACAGAATAGGGGAGAGAAAGATGAAAGTCTTCTGCAGCGAGGCCACAGGAGGAAGAGAAGCATGATGTTAGCTAGATCAGAAGAGCAGTTAGCATGAAAATAGCAGTAGAAGATAGCTAGAGATGCAACATTGCAGCAATGAGAAAGAGGCAGAAGACAGTCAGTCAGAGGAGAGGAGTTGATGAAATGAAAAGCTTTTGATTCCACCCTGTCTAAAAGAGTAGTATGAGTGGAACCCCCCCAAACATATGAAGCATATTCCATACATGGACAGAGTTAGCAACTGGGGGGAGGAGGGCATTGAGAAAAACTAGCAGAAACATTTCAGAACACCTAACTTTGTAGAAGCTATTTTAGCTAGAGATGAGATGTGAAGTTTCCATTTTAGATTATAAGAAAAAGGACAGACCAAGGATGTTCAGTGTAGAAAAGGGGACAGTTAAGTGTCATTAAAGAAGAGGGGATAGTTGTCTGGAAGGTTATGCCGAGTTGATAGATGGAGGAATTGAGTTTTTGAGGCATTAGACAATATCAAGTTTGCTCTGCCCCAATCAAAAATTTTAGAGAGATTGAAAGTCAGGCATTCTGTGGCTTCCCTGCCTGAATTGTTTACTTCCTCAAGGGTTGGACATCTATGAAAAGACATGGAAAAGTGCAGGGTGGTATCATCAGCTTAAGAGTGGCTAGGACAAGAAGTTTGCTTTAGATCATTGATGAATAAGAAGAGAGTGAGTGACAGGACAGAACCCTGAGAAACACCACTGTTAATAGATTTAGGAGAACAGTGACCATCTACCACAGCAGCAACAGAACAGTCAAAAAAGAAAGTTGAGATGAAGTTACAGAGAGAAGGATAGAGGCTATAGGAGGGTAGTTTGGAAATCAAAGCTTTGTGCCAGACTTTATCAAAACTTTTGATATGTCTAAGGCAACAGCAAAAGTTCTACCAAAATCTCTAAAAGAGGATAACCAAGACTCAGTAAGGAAACCCAGAAGATTACCAGTAGAGCAGCCTTGACAGAACCCATACTGGTGATTAGGTAAATGGTTGTGAAGTGATAAATGTTTAAGAATCCTGTTGAGGATAGATTGAAAAAATTTTAGGTTGGCAGAAAATTAAAGCAATAGGATGGTAGTTTGAGAGATTAGAAAATTCACTCTTTTTAGGAACAGGCTGAATATAGACAAACTTCCAGCAAAAAAGAAAGGTAGATGTTGACAAACAGTTAAAAGAGTTTGACTAGGCAAAGTGCAAGCACAGATGTCCAGTTTCAGGGATCAATAGGAGAGATCCCATCAGATCCATAAGCCTCCTGAGGGTTTAGGCCAGTGTGGGCATGGAAAACATCTTTGAGGAAAATTTTTATAGGTAGCATGAAGTAGTCAGAGGGTGAAGGAGACGGAGGAACAAGCCCTGAATCGTCCAAAGTAAAGTTTTTAGCAAAGGTATGAGTTAAGAGTTCAGCTTTAGAGCTAGATGTGATAGCAGTGGTGCCATCTGGTTGAAATAAAGGAGGGAAAGAAGGAGAAGCAAAGTTATTTGAGATATTTTTTTGGCTAGATGCCAGAAGTCACGAGAGGAGTCAAATCTTATCAAATCTTGAAAGATTTTGACACTTTCTATTAATGGAGGAGTTTTTGGCTAGTTGGAGAACAGACTTGGCATGGTTCCATGCAGAAATATAAAGTGCATGAGATTCTGGTGATGGAAGGCTCAAGTACCTTTTGTGAGCCACCTCTCTATCATGTAAAGGACGAGAACAGGCTGTGTTAAACCAAGGTCTGGAAGGTTTAGGTTAAGAAAAAGAGTGAGGAATGTACGCCTCCATGCCAGACACAATCATCTCTGTTATGCACTCAGCACACAGAGACAGGTTTCTGACATGAAAGCAGTAGTCATTCCAAGGAAAATCAGCAAAATAACTCCTCAGGTTTCCCCAACTAGCAGAGGCAAAATGCCAGAGGCACCTCCACTTAGGGAGATCCTGAGGAGGGATTGGAGCGATAGGACAAGATACAGGTATGAGATCGTGATTGAAGGAGCCCAACAGAAAAGGGAGGGTAACAGAATAAGCAGAAGAATTAGAGATTAGGAAAAGGTCAAGAATGTTGGGTGTATCTCCAAGATAGTCAGAAATTCAGGTAGGGTGTTGCACCAATTGCTCTAGGTCATGGAGGATAGCAAAATTAAAGGTTAATTCACCAGCATGGTCAGTTAAGGGAGAGGAAAGCCAAAGCTGGTGGTGAACATTGAAGTCTCCAAGAATGGAGATCTCCACAAAAGGGAAGTGTCAGAATGTGCTCACTTTGGAAGTTAAGTAGTCACAAAATTTCTTATAGTTAGGGGAGTTAGTGAGAGGTATACAGCACAGATAAATTTAGTCTGAGAGTGACTCTGTAGTCATAGCCAGATGGTGGAAAACTCGGAAGATTCAATAGCATGGACACAAGAGCAGGTTAAGTCATTGCACACATAAACACAACATCCAGCTTTGGACTGAAAATGAGGATAGAGAAAGTAGGAGGGAACAGAAAAGGAACTACTGTCTGTTGCCTCAGACACCTGTGTTTCAGTGAAGAAAAGAAGATGAGGTTTAATAGAAGAGAAGTGGTGTTCTACAGATTGAAAATAAGACTGCAAATGTTGTAGAAGTTAATGAAGAAAAAGTTGAGTGGGGGTGTCAAGACACTTAGGGTCAGTACCAGAAGAGCAGTCCGAACTGGGGACATTTGTGGTCCCCTCCCCAGATGGGGACTCCAAGGCTGGTGTAGGAGTCACCACGATAATTTTGAATTTTGAGCGGTGTATGCGTGTGTGTGTAATTGGGTGCTTGTAATTTTGTGTGAAGGAAGAGTTGTCTTTAGAGAGCAGGCTGTGACTACCCCTTGTGTTGTGAGACACAAGGGTAAACGTTCAGTGAGGTCACAGCTGGGTTTAATGATAAGTTTACAGTACCCCATGATCCAGTGCTCACTGGGAGTAATTATTGTTTTGGCAGATGCCTACTGCCTCGTCCTATCTTTATGTCATCTACAAATTTACTAACATCACTACTAATCCCACTATCCAAGTCATTAATATATATTAAAAACAACAATGGCCCTAAAAACTTATCCCTGTGGTACCCAACAAATTACTTAATCCCACTCAGATTTAGAGCTATTTATTGCAACTCTGTCACCTGTTGCCTAACCATGACCTCATCCAGCCTAACATCTTCCCATCTATCCCATGCACCCTAACCTTTCTCAGGAGCATCTGATGTGGTACCTTGTCAAATGCTTTGTTAAAATCCAGGTGTAGGATGTCATAACTATCTGTTATCTGCTGCTTCATAAACTTTATTGTAAAAACTCAACAAGTCCATAAGGCAGGACTTCCCCTTTGTGAAACCATGCTGTGACTGATTTATCAAGTTATGCTTGTCTAAATACTCCCTAATGTTTCTTGTGATTACTGACACCATTAATTTACCTACAATTGAAATTAAGCTGACGGTTCCATAATTAGACATTAGCATTTCATCACCTTTCTTAAAGACGGGTACTACATTCACCTGCCTCCACATTACCGGTGCCTGTTCTGAGTCTAGACAGAAACTAGCAGTTCACTAATAACCTCTTTGCATTACTTAAGTACTCTGGGATATATTTCATCTGATCCTGGTGACTTGAATTTTTCAGCCTATCTATTTCCTGTTTGACTATCTCCTTAATTATGGAAATATGTATCAGCTTCTCATTCTGTTCTGCTCTAAAAATTTATTCACTATCCAGCATATCCTGCATCTTTTCCAGGGTGAAAACTGTTAAAAATACTTGTTCAGAATTTTACTCATCTCTTGCAGAATTAACCAACTCTCCATCAGCTGCCTTTAATGGACCTATTATTACTCTGTTCTTCATCTTATATACTTGATTGAATTGAAGTCAATTTTCACCTGGCTATTTTTAATTCATAATTGCTTTTAGCCTTCATTAACTTCCTGACTTCTAACCAATTAATTATATTGAGGTCTTAAATCCTCCTCCCCTATCTTTAGTCTTCTATATATATACTTTTCTTCCATCCTATGTAGTGTTTTAACCTACCAGTCATCCACTTAGGGTTATTCTTCTGTGATCTTATTGTTCTACAAGGAATGTTTGCTAACTGGCCTGTATGTAATATATCAACAAAATATTTATAGAACTCATCAACATTTACTTCCTTAATCCCCCAATCCTTGCCCCCTCCACTGTCTCTGCTCCATTTTTCACCCACCTCAACCTCACCTCACTCATCTCAGCATAATCTGACCAACCAACCCCAAACTTACACTTCAGCATATTGTATCAAGCTTGTATGTTACCACTTATCCTAGATTTGTTAGCCACCACTGTTCGGACTATTGTCAACTCTGTACTATAAATGGCTGTCGCTACTAGTCCTAATGGATTTCACTTGTTGATTGACTTACTTGATGTTGTTGGAGATGACAATGGCAGGATAGATGATGGTGGCTCATTGATTCTCTAATGAATACTGGTAGTGTAGAGGTACGTGGGTAGTGAGTTAGGTTATGGTTGATTGTGCAAGTGAAGGTAACACAACAAATAGATGTACTTTCTTGATTTAATGATGAACAGAGATGTACATGCATGATATCAAGACAGATTATGGCAGATATATCTCTCTTTTTTGTCTCAATGAATGGAGTGCATGATAACTGACTCCCTCTCTCTGAACTGAACTCTAGCTACACATACAGGCCCTTTTATGTGAAACTATCCAGATCACAGTCGGAAGAAGCTGACCAATAATGGAAGAGGAAGCAGGTTTAAAAATATATCAGACTGGCCACATGAGGACAGTGCACATGGAATATTGGACAATGGAATATATGAGTGATGAATATATACAATAATAATTGTTACAACTGGTGCGACTGATACAATATCTCCCCCTCTCTAACCGCCCCTACTCATTTAGCCATTTCTTACCTCTTTCTTCCCTCCACCCTCACACCTCACTTCACCTCCCTCACCTTGCCTTATGTCTCTCACTTCTGTCCTGGATCTCACCTCCCCCTCTGTCCATTGCTGGTCAACTCCCTGGAAGTACCTTCTTAATCCTTCAAAATCTGCTCTCCTGAAATCAGATATTTTATTAGTGTTTTTACTTCTAGAAGCTTTCTCCCATTTTCATTTGTACCTAATTCCACAGTGGTCACTGTTACCTAACTCATCCAACCTCCACCTGTGTGACTGCTTCATCTGGTTAGTCAGAATTAAATCCAGAATACTATTCCCCCTGTAGGTTCTAAGCTTACCTGATTTAAAAAATTATCCTTAATTAAGAAATTCCTCTGCTTCACTGTTACCCACCACCAGGCTCTGGTGAATATTCCTAAAGTTAAAATCTCCTACCACACATACCTGACTGTATCTGTGTGCTCTATTTATCTCTTGCCATAGTGAGCTGCTAGCTTCTTTTGTAGTATTCGGTGGCCTGTACACTAATCCCAGTACTACTGATTGTGATCCTACCTTAATATTAATCCATATCAACTCTGTTTTGCTATCTACTTTTATGCTACTGTTAATACAACATTGTTGTGTGTCTCTCACACAAAATGTAATGTTTCCTCCTCTCCTGTTTTTCCTGTCTTTATAGAATAGTGTCTAATCATCTATCTGAACCTCTGGATTAAATACTTTCCCTGACATATCTAACCAAGTTTCTGTTGAAGCAATATTGAACATTTTTTACACATGCCATTCCTCTAAGAAAGTCTATTTTATTAAAAATACTTCAACTCATGTAACAAACACTTAAGCTATTCCTTACCTTCACCTTTCTAGTTTTTAACCAATTTGTCCTTGCTTTCATCTTCACAAGTCCCTCCTGCCTCCTGACTAATGATAAAAATGCTGGAGTGTACTTTACCTCCCACTCAAGTGTTCTGGCCAGAACCCAAACACCCTAGCATGATAAATACTCCATCCCTGGCATATAAGGTGTCCTTGCCATAGAAGCAGTCCCAGTTGTCAGAGAATGTCCATCCATTACTTTTACTATGATTTACAAGACTGAGATTCACTGTAATAGCCTTGGAGAGCCACTTACCCTCCAACTCCCCTCCTTGGCAAGACACTACATACTACAGGAATCCCTCCCTTGTCCCTAATCTTATCCATTGCCTGTCTAAATTTTCTAGACAACTCCTCACTCTTGACCTTACAAAGGTCATTCCCTCCCATCCTGAGAAAAATAATGAGGTTGGTCTCATCATTTTCCAAGCAAGTGTCTAGCCTATTTGCTATCTTCCCTCTCCCTGGTCCTGGCAAACAAATCCTTGTCCTATGCTATCTCTGGCACAAAACACTATCTAAGTGCCTAACCTGACTATCACCCAGCATAAGCACTACCTTGGGGCGGGGTATCTGTATTTACCCCTCCTTCTCCTTGCCGCCTCCCACTACGTCCACCTCCTCCTCTGTCACTTACTCCTACACACTGAAGAGATTTTTGGTCTTCACAGGGTACCCCTTGAGGCAAAGTGCCCTAGCAAACTTCATCCTCTTTGTGCCCCTGCACACAACAGATCACTGCTCCTCTGTTACCTTACTACATAAGGTGATGGCGGGGCTCAACTTTCCCTTAGGTGCTGAGATCCATTCACAGAACTCAGCCTGCAGGTCGGAGATCCTCTCATGAAACTCAGCTTGCCCCTCCAAGATCCTTCACTGAAACCCACCCTCCACCTCTGAGACCTTCACAATGAAAGCCTCAGGAACAGGAGAACTAACGCAAGCAAACAACTCACCAACAAAAGGTGCCATCACTAGCTAGTTAGCATCAGATCATTGGCTCACTAACACAGACACATCCATTCACTAGGAACTCTGACCTGAAACAGAGGAACTCTGACCATGAGGAACTCTTCATGTCTACTTTTGTCCAACTTATTCTTAAAGTCATGGATGTTTCTTGCACAGACCATTTCCTCTTCAAGTCCATTCCATGCTTCTATGCTTCTGTTTGGGAAGCTATACTTCTCCACATCTCTCCTGCAAGTGTTCATTTTCATTATCTTACTATGTCCTTTAATTTATCCATAGCTGGGCATGATAACAAAAAGAATTATCATGATAACTGTGAGGGTTGTCACTAGGTTACACCATGGTGTAATGGGTAGCACATCCACCTAGCATATGGAAGGTCTCAGATTCAATTCCCAGGCAGTGCCTGCCTTTTCTGGTGAACAGTCTAGTCTAACAATGACCAATAAATCAATAATGATAACCTTATCAGCAATAACCTATAATCAATAGCTGGCAATAAATTTATCACCTAATAAGGTGATAACCAATAAATCAATAAATCCAAAATTCCAATACTAGTGATAACAATATTGATATTTTAAATTAAAAAAATGATAAATCCAAATCTTTATTTTGTATTTATTTTAGAAAACTTAGAAAAATCTTAGAAAACTTCAGATTCAATGTTTATTCTGTCTCCTCACTAGTGAAAAGTACTGTTTTAAGTAAAATAACTATATTTGATTTTGAAAGTTTAAAATTTCAATGTGCTCACATTCCAAAAACTAAAATTATCAATTATCTCTAGTTTGGAACCAAAAGTATTGGCGATACCAATGAATCAATAATGTGAGAAAAATAATTATCAGATAACCAATAACCTGATATCATTATTGTGATAAATTATCAATAATGCGGGAAAAATTATTATCGGATAACCAATAACCTGATACCATTATTGTGATAAATTATCACAATAGTTTATTGCGATAACATCCACCTATGAGTTTATCTCTTTCCAGACAAACAGATCTTTTCTATCCAACTTCTCACTTTGCTTACCATCCTGTACACCGCTGTTCCTGTCATTTCAAGATTGAACTCTTCAAGCCATCAGTCCACATCCAGACCAACGCATCTTGACTGCTTCAAGTGATGCTGATCCTGTCACTTGAAGACTTAGAACTTCTTAGCCATCAGTCTTCACTTAAATTCTGCATCTTGACTGCTTCAGTTATGTTCCTGTCACTTCAGGACTTGGACTTCTCAGCCATCAGTCTTTGCATCTGCTGCAAGTTGTGGTGTTTCTACTGACTGTGGATTGCTCCTGACATGTCATCTATGCTTGTCATTCACCACATCTCCTGTCTCCTGTCCATGTGGTCTTCATAATCATGGCTTCCAGTATATCTGCAACAGCCAACCTCACTTGATAAAGATTATATCACCAGCATATGCATTATTATTGCTTTATATTTTTTTATGTAGGATGGGCACTGGCCAAGGGCAACAAAACTGTAATAAAAAAAAAAGGCCCACTAAGGTGCCAGTCCCCAAACAGAGTTAAAAGCTGTAGTCAAAAATTACAGGATGTGTCTTGAAACCTCCCTCTTGAAAGAAATTAAGTCATAAGAAGGTGAAAATACAGAAACAGGAAGGGAGTTTCAGAGTTTACCAGAAAGAGGGATGAATGAATGAGAATACTATTTAACTCTTGCATTAGAGAGGTGGACAAAATAGGGAAGAGAGAATGAAGAAAGTTTTGTGCAGCAAGGCCATGGGAGGAGGGGAGGCATGCAGTTAGCAAGATCAGAAAAGAAGTTGGCATGAAAATAGCGGTAGAAGATAGCAAGAGATGCAACATTGTGAGGATGAGAAAGAGGCTGAAGATAGTCAGTTAGAGGAGAGGAGTTGATAAAACAAAAAGCTTTTGATTCCACCTTGTCTAAAAGAGTAGTATGAGTGGAATCACCCCCATACATGTACAGATACGGCCCCTGTACAGTTACCAGCTGCGAGGTTAAGAAAAAGTAGAAGAGATGATTCAGAACACCTAACTTCATAGAAGCTGTTTTACCTTGAGATGAGATATGAAGATTCCAGTTTAGATTATAAGTAAAGGATGTTCAGTGTTCAAGGATGTTCAGTGTAGAAGAGGGGGACAATTGAGCTTCATTGAAGAAGAGAGGATAGTTGCCTGAAAGGTTGTGTTTAATTGATAGATGGAGGAACTGAATTTTTTAAACATTGAACAATACTAAGTTTGCTCTGCCACAATCAGAATTTTTTGAGAGATCAGAAGTCAGGCATTTTGTGGTTTCCCTACATGAACTGAAGGGTTGGATGTCTACAAAAAGACATAGAAAAGTGCAGGGTGGTATTATCAGTGAATAGGACAAGAAGTTTGTTTTAGAAGATCATTGATGAATAATAGGAAGAAAGTGGGTGACAGGACAGAACCCTGAGAAACACCACTGTTAATAGATTTAGGAGAACACTGACCATCTACCACAGCAACAACAGAACAGTCAGAAAGGAAACTTGAGATGAAGCTACAGAGAGAAGGATAGAAGCCATTGGAGGGTAGTTTGGAAATCAAAGCTTTGTGCCAGAGTCTATCAAAAGCTTTTGATATGTCTAAGGCAGCAGCAAAAGTTTCACCAAAATCTCTACAAGAGGATAACCAAGACTCAGTAAGGAAGGCCAGATCACCAGTAGAGCAGCCTTGACAGCCCCTATACTGCCAATCAGATAGAAGGTTGTGAAGTGATAGATGTTAAAATTATTGAGGATTAAAAAACTTAAGATAGGCAGAAAATCAAAGCAATAGGACAGTAGTTTGAGGGATTAGAATGGTCACCCTTTTTAGGAACAGGCTGAATGTAGGTAAACCTCCAACAAGAAGGAAAAGCGGATGTTGATAGAGTTGAAAGGGTTTGACTAGGCAAGGTGCAAGCACAGAGGCACAGTTTTGAAGAACAATAGGAGGGACCCCATCAGATTCATAAGCCTTCCAAGGTTTAGGCCAGCTAGTGTTAGTGCAATTTATTTGAGATAGAAATGCCATATTCTCTTTATTTTAGGCATCTATCTGTCATGGTATTTTTGTGGCCTGTGAATAACTGTGCTGACATTGCAGTTAGTGTGAGTTTCGTGATTGGGCAGTGTTTGCTCTCTGTTCTAATGTCGCTGTTCTGTGAGCCTTACAATTGGCTATAGTGCATACATTACATGTTTTACACAGATAAGCACACCTATATGATGTGAATTCCATGTCACCCAGTGCGCTTGCATCACCCCATATCATGCTTTGTTCACCGCAAGGACACTGCAGGAAGGGTGACTGAGCGATGTGGTGGGATGTCTCAGCCCCACTCCACATTCTTTTCCCCACGTGGCACGACCTGCCTTGTGACCTGATGACGGCCTCTGGCCACCCCCACCCGACCATGTGGAGAGTGAGGTCAAGCCTCGTCTCTGCCGGTCTTTGTCTTCAGCTGTGCTCTGACCTGCTCCATCAGTTGCGTGGGCTCTCAGTGAGGTCAAGAGCTCCAGCAATGACCTGACCCACCAGCCATACAAGCAGTCTTGCCCCAATCTCAACCCAGACCTGTCTGCCCTGCCTTGGAGGCCAGACGTGTCTCAACCAGTCCTCATCCACCTAGCCTTGGAGACGGATGCAGTTCTCGTCCATCCAGCCTCGGGCTTGGACTTGTGGCTCCTGGTGGCTCACCTTATTTTTGTTGAACAGTTTTGTTTTATTATATTAATATACTGCAGCAACACTACCACTATATTCCCCTGGCACCACCTCAACAAATACCTAGAAGCTTACTAAAACAATAGTTAGATCACACCACGTGAGGGGAATGGAATGCAGGGTGAGGGTGTGTTGTACACGCCGGCACAAGTACAGGGTATGGGGAAGGGAGGGGGAGATGAGACGCTCGCCCCACTCTCCTGCCTCAGTCGACTACTTCACTCAAAAACTAACAATAGGTCACAAAAATCAATGTGTTTATAAAGGGGGGTGAGATGGACTTAATTCTTTTATTGGGAAGGGTAACTCTTCTACTCAATTACTTATTAGACTCAGCTCTTGGAAATGATGGGAAGTGTGGAAAATCTAAGGAAATTAATGCAGGGTGGGTAATGCAGTTTTATATAAAACTCAAAACATGTGGAACAAAGATGAGTCACCACAACTCACCCTTCTCTCATGCTCTCTCCTTTCTTCCTCCTCATTATTAAAACCCTATTCGTAACAGTGTATATATATATATATATATATATATATATATATATATATATATATATATATATATATATATATATATATATATACACACACTGTTACGAATAGGGCTTTAATAATGAGGAGGCCTTGTTTAGCCATGGTATGAAATTCCAGTGGCCTGGCAACAGAACAACACAATGAACAACACAATGGTGACAACAGAACAACACAATGGTTACCTGGCCAGGTGGCCAGGTAACCATTGTGGAGAAACACCGTTTCCACACACTCCACATTACTTTAAGTTATGCAAATACAATCTGAACATATCCATTGTCACAGTCTTAGAGGGAAACTGTGTGTGACTGACTAACATTCAGCTAATTTGCTTCTAGCCTTCTTCCCTCTCCCTGCCTGTGCAGGTGTGTTGCCACGCAGTCTATTATTCTATTTGTCTCTTATTACATCCATAATGCCATTGTGTAATATCTATTGGTAATCAGTATCAGTCCGTTGTTGACACTCTTCTTGTCATGGGATACTGTAAAGCTCCAAACCTCGTAGAAATCATGACCGAATTATTCACAATTTCATTGGCAGACATTCAGGTCTACACATCCCGCCATGGATACCCATCTGGCCAGGCCGTTGTATTTGTCATCAGGCCACACTTGAATTCCATACCACAGCTAATCAAGGCCTCAAAATGCACATGTGCATAGACCATTTTTCACTTAGAATAACTTGTACTTTCACTTATGTCAATATCCACAGAAACTCGTGTTACATCCTGTATATGCAGTCTTATTTCAGATTATGCGCAGAAGTAACGAACGAACTCCAGACTATCTCCAGGATAATTGCATTAATGGATACAAAACACCACATCATTGAAAGAGAGGATTCTTTTTCAGTTCCGTCTAGACAGCGTTCTCGCTCTTTGCAAAAGGATGCCTCCCAGAGCAAGGTTCTTAAACTGATGAGGCAGCACTACCTCTCCTTCTGTACCTGGAAACTTAGTGCCAGACTGAATAATGATTGAAGAATGTTTAATCAGCTATCTCTTTTAGAAGAGACCTTGCATCCCATGATATCCTGATATCCTCACTTAATATAAATCCATAGGATTGTCTTGGTACCTCAGAGGCCTGTTGTGGGAGATAAAAATCCTCAGCACCCAACTCATGGTTGATCTGCACATCTCACACGTCTGTGGTCATCTGACCACCTTTTTTTTTTTCTTATCTCCCACAGGTATCCTGTGCTTGCTCTTCTCAAGTCCTTTCTTTGCATTAATTTGTACCATCATGTTTTTTTTTTTTTTTTTTTTTTTTATCTTCACCATTCCTTACTTAATTAATGTGAACTAGTTCTTTCCTTCCTTACTATTGGTTAAGGGACGCCTCATGTCACTCTTGAGGTTTACCATTTGGATAGAGAGGCAAGCCTTAGAGTCAGTTAAGGAGTTGGAAAGTTAGGCACCATGCCTTTTGGTGAAAGGCTGACATGTCTTATCTGGTTACAAATACACCTGTAAGATCGAGTTGAGGAGTCACCTTCCTACCACCATACGAAATCACTTACAGCGTAGCAGAACCCTACTGGCTCTACTATAATAGATAAATGGATAAAATTAATATACACAAAATTAAAAGTATAAACATCAAAATATACAAATGCCTTGTATATTTTGTCTTGAAGTAACATGGAAATACAGAAATTAATCTGAAGGTGGGAATTGGTCGTGCGAGGCTTTCACTGGAGATCGAATCTCTTTCAGGACACTCAAAAACACGCAGTTCATTTTTTTTTTTTTTTTCCTCTCTGTTCAGGACAAGATGATCACCGAGGCCCAATCAGATTTTTGTTGGCCTTGACTGTCCTGCCACTACACAAAAGCATCTGATCAAAGAAAAATAAAGACTAGAAATACACCTACTTTATAATTATAATACCACCCAGTCTATTTTACATTTTCATGGCAATGAAGTCAAGTTTTGGGACTGAGGAGCATCATTTCACAAGGAAAGATATTGGAGCTGTACTGAAAAAAAAAGATAAAGTACGCAATTGTATCAAAATTTACCAACAAATTACTACGTAATGGAGAGCAGAGTAGTTTGCGCCACTGGCACAGGGTAGAGATAAGAAGCTACACATAAAAAAATTTAAAAAATGATAGAATATGACACGAAGTAGAGGTTATGCTTGCCATTACTGCTATAACTGCCCCCGCCGCCACCACCACTACTACTGTTTTTATCCTACTTCCTACTAGAGTACTAATACTGCTGCTACTACTACTACTACTACTACTACTACTGCTGCTACTACTACTACTACTACTACTACTACTACCATTTAAAAATCTTTAAAAAAATAGATATAATAATAATAATAATAATAATAATAATAATAATAATAATAATAATAATATAACAATAATAATAATAATTTCTTATTGCTACTACTACTATTATTATTATTATTATTATTATTATTATTATTATTATTATCATTATTATTATTATTATTATTATTATTATTATTACTATTTTTATAATCACTATCATTAAGTGTTGAGCTCTAGTTGAAGGCGAAGGTTTCCCAGGAAATACTCCTACACACTCTCTCTCTCTCT
>NC_087152.1:19382500-19407500 GCF_035594125.1 Scylla paramamosain | reverse complement strand
ATCTTTTATTATTTTCATTATTTTTGCATTATCAGCGAAAAGGTTTATATAACTATTTAGATCCTCTGTCATATTTACATATATTTTAAACATAATAGGTGCCAACACAGATCCTTGCGGTATCCCATTTGCTTGCCACTTCGCGCCAACTTGAATTAGTGTCTCTGATTACTGTTCTCATTTCCCTCCCTTGTAAATAATCATCCATCCATCTCAATGTTGCTCCCTTTAGTCCTCCTTCATTCTCTAACTTCCACATAAGACTGTTATGGGAAGCTTTATCAAATGCTTTTTTGAGATCCAGGAATACCGCATCAACCCATCCGTACCTCTCTTGCACTCCATTACTCTCGTATAAAAGCTCAGTAGATTTGTAACACAGGATATTCCCTTCCTGAATCCAAATTGCTCTCCTGTTATTATCTTTTCATCTTCTAAATATTGCAGCCATCTATCTTTAATTACTATTTCACAAAACTTGCTTACGATACTTGTTAGTGACACTGGTCTCTAATTTAAAGGTTCCATTTTATTTCCCCCCTTTGTATACTGGGACAATGTTAGCTCTTTTCCATCCCCTTGGTACTTTTCCTTCAATCAACGAGCTGTTAATTATATCCCATATGTGTTGCTCCATTTGTTCTCTGCATTCTTTTAATATCCACCCATTTACTTGATCTGGTCCCATAGCTTTTCTAACATTAAGCTCTTCCAGCAGTTTCTTGATTTCTTGTCTCTTTACTTGTATCTCCTGTATTCCCTCATTCTGTGATACCACTTATGGTGCCACAAAATCAGTTTTCTTTGTAAACACAGAATGAAAACTCATTCATTAGTTCACTCATTTCCTTAGTAGTTTCATAAATTATTCTTTATCTTTTTTTTTTTTTTATGTAGAAGGGACACTGGCCAAGGGCAACAAAAATCCAATAAAAAAATGCCCACTGAAATGCCAGTCCAATAAAAGGGTCAAAGCAGTAGTCAATAACTGATGGATAAGTGTCTTGAAACCTCCCTCTTGAAGGAATTCAAGTCATAGAAAGGTGGAAATACAGAAGCAGGCAGGGAGTTCCAGAGTTTACCAGAGAAAGGGATGAATGATTGAGAATACTGGTTAACTCTTGCGTTAGAAAGGTGGACAGAATAGGGGTGAGAGGAAGAAGAAAGTCTTGTGCAGCGAGGCAGTGAGGAGGGGAGTCATGCAGTTAGCAAGATCAGAAGAGCAGTTAGCATGAAAATAGCGGTAGAAGACAGCTAGATATGCAACACTGCGGCGGTGAGAGAGAGGCTGAAGACAGTCAGTTAGAGGAGAGGAGTTGATGAGACGAAAAGCTTTTGATTCCACCCTGTCTAGAAGAGCAGTATGAGTGGAACTTCCCCAGACATGTGAAGCATACTCCATACATGGACGGATAAGGCCCTTGTACAGAGTTATCAGCGGGGTGGGAGGGGTGAGAAAAACTGGCGGAGACGTCTCAGAACACCTAACTTCATAGAAGCTGTTTTAGCTAGAGATGAGATGTGAAGTTTCCAGTTCAGATTATAAGTAAAGGACAGACTGAGGATGTTCAGTGTAGAAGAGGGGGATAGTTGAGTGTCATTGAAGAAGAGGGGATAGTTGTCTGGAAGGTTGAGTCGAGTTGATAGATGGAGGAATTGAGTTTTTTGAGGCATTGAACAATACCAAGTTTGCTCTGCCCCAATCAGAAATTTTAGAAAGATCAGATGTCAAGCGTTCTGTGGCTTCCCTGCGTGAAATGTTTACCTCCTGAAGGATTGGACGTCTATGAAAAGGCGTGGAAAAGTGCAGGGTGGTATCATCAGCGTAGGAGTGGATAGGACAAGAAGATTGGTTTATAAGATCATTAATGAATAGTAAGAAGAGAGTGGGTGACAGGACAGAACCCTGAGGAATACCACTGTTAATAGATTTAGGAGAACAGTGACCGTCTACCACAGCAGCAACAGAACGGTCAGAAAGGAAACTTGAGATGAAGTTACAGAGAGAAGGATAGAAGCCGTAGGAGGGTAGTTTGGAAATCAAAGCTTTGCGCTAGACTCTATCAAAAGCTTTTGATATGTCCTAGGCAACAGCAAAAGTTTCACCAAAATCTCTAAAAGAAGATGACCAAGACTCAGTAGGGAAAGCCAGATCACCAGTAGAGCGGCCTTGACGGAACCCATACCGGCGATCAGATAAAAGTTTGTGAAGTGATAGATGTTTAAGAATCAAAAAGAAGTCAAAAGTTGGAAAGAAAAGCGAGAACAACAACAAAAGGTGGATATGGGGGAGATAATAAGGTAACAGCAACAGGAACACAGTAAGGACAAGGAAAAGCAAGTGATTAAAATAATAAAGGAAAAAAGTAATCTTGTGAGAGACAGGCTACAGAGAAAGATGTGTGTGGTGGTATTTGGGGTTAAGGAGAAGAACCTGCCCATGAAAATAGCTAGAAAGAAGAGGCGAAAAGGGCTAAGGAAATTATATCAGAAGTGGCGGGAGAAGGAGAGGAGATAGTTGAAGAAATTGAAGAGGTTTATAGGAGTGGAAAGTACGACGAAAATGGAACAAGACCAATGAAAATAAGATTCATGTCACAAACAGCAGCAGAACATGTGTTACAAAGAACAGGAAAATTGGCAAAAGTAGAAGGAATGAGAGGAGTATGGATAAAAAGAGACATTAATGAAGAAGAAAAGTAAATTGAAAGAGTTAAGAGTAGAGGCCCAATCAAAAAAACAGGGAGAAAACAGGAACAAGCAGGGAGATTTATTTGGAAAGTTGTGGACATGAAAGTGAGAAAATGGTGGCACAAAGATGCCACAGAAGATAACCAATCAGAAGTTTAAAAATTATGTATACAAATATGAATGGTTTGGTGTCAAGCCTATTGAAACTTAAAGACTACCTAAAGAACAATAAACCAGACATGACATGTTTAACAAAAACCAAACTAAAAGAGGAAATAAAGTTGAGATTTGCAAAGGAAGGTTATAGCACATGGAGGAGAGACAGAAAAGGAAAGGGAGGAGGAGTGATATTGGTAAAAGAGGATATTGTTGTTGAGGAAGTGGAATATGGTGATGGAATGGCTGAAACTATGAGTGTTGTGGTTAAGATCAAAGGAGGTGAAAAAAGGAAAGTTATTGTGACGTACATACCACCAAAAACTAATGAATAGGAGACCAATGAATATAAAACTATGCAACTAGAAACAAGAAATAGCATAAAGGAAATGATAAGGAAAAGTAACAAAGTGCTCTTAGTAAGTGACTTCAGCACTAAAGAAATTAACTGGTAGGAGATGGAAGTGAAAGAACATGTCAGGTCATGGAGCAAAAAACTTATGCATACCATGATGGTGAATACAATGAGACAGTGAGTGAACGAACCTACAAGATGCAGAGAAGAAGAACCATCACAGCTGGACTTACTGTTTACAGAAACCCCAAAAAGTAGACCAAGTATACATTGTCTGAGTCCAGTGGGAAGAAGTGATCATGTGACAACAGAAATAGTGCTTCAGGAGGAAACAGTGTTGCACAGGAATAGACAGTTTAGAAATGGGAGACAGAACTATGCTAAGGCAAACTTTGCAGAGCTTAATAAACTTTATTGAAAAATTAACTGGAAAGAGCTATTTGAAGGTAGAGTAGTGCAAGAAAAATGTGAGATATTTTTGAGCAAGTATAGAGAGGGGGAGGTGCAACAGTTTGTACTACGTTATATAGTGAAAATTGGGAAGCATGAATGGTATAATGCCAGGTATGTAGAAGCAAAAAAGGAAAATGGACAGAGCATTGAGGGAAATGATGAGAAAACTGAACAGAAATACTAGGGAAGAATACAGAAAGGTAAGGAATGAATATAGTATGATAAGAAGAAAAGGAAATTTTCGAAAGTGACATAGTAAGAAAAAACAAAGAAAGAGCCCAAAATCTTCTACAGATACGTAGATGGAAAAAATGAAACATAGGGATTACATAAACGTTAAAATTGGGGTGACCTGAGGAGATATTTTGCTGATTTTCCTTGGAATGACTAGGGGAGAGCGGGGCTAGTTGCATCAAATTTTACATTTCCTTCTACAGAATTGTGTATAATTCATTCAAGTGAAATTCAGTTGTCGTATATAAATATGCTAGACCTCATCATCAAGTTCACATGCGTAGATATTAATGAAAATCATTTCTTATATACTTAATTTTGATATATATCTAAAAAAATATTTGATGCAACTTACCCCATCTGCGGGGCAAGTTGCATCAGTATGAGGGGCAAGTTGCATCATAAACAAACTATAACTTTTGAGAGTTTATTTAAATGATAAGAAAATAGAAATCCACAATAAACTGAACCGATGAACCTTAAATTTATTCATCATCAGATTCACAGTTATGACAAATATAATATAAAATTATACTTCCATCTGTTCCCAAACATTCCTCATGAGACCATCCTCTGCATGTACTACACTGAATCCATTTCTCCCGGGGCCTGCTATTGGAATATGGTTCTACACAAATCAGACAATACCAGTCTTCGTCGTCTGAGCTGGATATGTCGTACTTTTCAACAGGTTTTTTGGATCGAACTTTGTGTAAAAACTCCTGCTTCCTTTTCTTGGTGGCTTTCTTTTCTTTGACATCATTCTTTTTGTTTTTTTTTTCTTAATGGCTTCAGCAAACAGAGCATTTCTTTCAGGTGTGTCTGTTAATATGGCACTTTTACGTGCTTTTCTGCCTGTATTACATTTCTTTTTCCGAGGTGTTGCTTTTGGATGTGGCATGATTTTTTCTGGGCAAAGGGAAGACTCACCAACATTTGCAGTTTCAACTTGATCAGTAATGAAAGAAGCTACTGCTGGTTGTGGTCCTACTGCAGTTGAAGTGGAAGGAAGGGGTTCACTGGCTGTAGAAGAGGAAGGATGGGGTTCCATTGATGCAGAAGTGGAAGAAAACCAATGTTCATCTACCGATTTTGAAACCTCTGAGACATCTTGCATTGCTTTGGCCGCATCCTGTTCACATTGCTGCCTCACTGGGCGATCCGTTACTGAAGAGGGAGCAAACTCCCAGTCATCAAAGATATTTGTACTCAAAGGACTGATGCCGCTGACTTTAAAGCCACTCGTGATGTTAATGGGAGTTGAAGCTCTCAGAAAAGCTTTTTTTACTTGAGAAGGAATGTCGTAAATGGTCATTCTTTTTCCAGGATTACTCCGTAACCAGTCATTCTGAGCTGAACTCAGGTAACGCTTGAAAGGTCCATAAACTGACCTATCTAAGGGCTGCAACTTGTGGGAGCAGTGTGGAGGAAATGACAGCAAAACCACTCCATTTTCCTTGCATAATGTGATAACATCATATACTCGCCGCACCGAATTTTGGCCGGTGAGGCGGAGTTACTAAGGGAAATTCCCCAGTGTTGCCGCGTCTTCAAAAGATACCACGGAACGCCCACCAGCCTTCCGCTCTCTCTCTCTCTCTCTCTCTCTCTCTCTCTCTCTCTCTCTCTCTCTCTCTCTCTCTCTCTCTCTCTCTCATTACATAATATAATACATTTAATAAAACTGCACGTCTACTTTATTTATTTAGTTTGACTTTTTTTCCACACCACCATTGTGGTAAAAGTCTAGGCGGTGGGCGGAGTCAGAAGAGCGGCAATGTCGCTCACGTCCGCTGATATGCCAAGTTTACTATTTGAGGAAACGAGACCTTTGTATAGAAAACATTGTTTTGATATTTATCTCAGTGGTGGTAGGTGACAAAAAATCATAACAATGAGAGAGCCACAAGGGTTAAGGAGGTGAATCGGGGTTACAAGAAGGAGTAGACAGTGTTATAATCTATAACAAATTACTTGTAGCACCACTGGGGGAATCCCCGAGCTCCGCCTCACCGGCCAATATTCGGTGCGGCGAGTATAGTTAACATGAGATTGGTTATTATCTAGCAACAGCAAGATAGGTTTCTCGACAGTTGCTTTTGTATGCTTAATGAAATGCTTCATAAACAGTAAGAAGTTATCCTGTGTCATCCATCCAGAAGGGTGACAGGCTCCAATTGATCCTTCTGGGCCATCCCTTATGAAATTATCATGGTTTTTCCGTGGAAATATCAACATGGGAGGAACAGACCCTCCAATGGCACTGACAGCAACACAAAATGTAACAAGTTGTCCTCTCTCAGCTGAGGTAAGAGAGCCAACTTGCTTTGTGCCCTTAACTGCTACCACTGCACGAGGTTTCTGAACAGTTGTCACTCCACTTTCATCAGCATTCCATATGTCTTGAGGTTCAAATTTATACTTATCCATGAGAGAAGAAAGCTTGGAGAAAAATAACTCTACATTATGCTTGTTGAAACTTGTAGCTCTGGACAAACTTGTCGCTTCAGGTTGTCTAATTGAGAGTTCTTGTCCATGTCGCTTCATGAAACCTGAAAACCAGTCTTTTCCAGCATATTTATCATTGCGCCAATTATCAGGCATTTCTATCTTTGCTTCATTGGCGCATTTGAAAGCCAGTTCCTTGACTTCTCTCGGAGAAAGACCAAAATAAATTGCTGCTGCTGTTTTCAGATAGGATACTAATTCTTCTTCCTGTTCACATGTAAATACTTGTCTTGGTTTGGCATATCCTACATGTGTATTGTTTTTAGCAGTGTTGCCAGAGGTTTTGTGAATAAATCGTTGTAAGGTTGAGTAGTGGACACCAAACAGTTTTGCGGACTCTCTCACTGATTTATTCTTATTTCGAACAAAATCAGCAGCCTCCTGCATTAGTTGGGGTGTTGCTGACCCACGTTCAGTCTTTCTTTTGTAGTTCCGAACCATTTCTGAAATAAATAAAACGAGTTGAATGCATAAGAATAGTCTAACTATAATAATGAAATAAATTTACTAATGGGGCAAGTTGAATCATGATTCAACTTGCCCCGTCACGAATGATTCAACTTGCCCCCTCACAGCAACCAAAATTTGATCGCCAGCTAAATATATACTAACGGTCATTCTAATGCAAATTTGTAAGAAATAATTGCATATAGTACAGAATTATATAGCTATTTTCAAAACACTGTTACTAATATATATATATATATATATATATATATATATATATATATATATATATATATATATATATATATATATATATATATATATATATATATATATATATATATATATATATATATGAGGTACAAGAAAAATTGTGAAATCGAAAAATATTAATTACCAAGGCCGAAATCAGTAAATTTCTCATAAATTCAAGAGCACTTGCGCAATCCACCTCCCTCTGCCGCAGCGATGTCCGCACTGACCAACACACATTTGAACCGCCTGTCATCCTAATGCAGCCGCTGAGTTGCCAGTTATGCTCACTGATGCAACTTACCCGCGATGCAACTATAACCCCGCTCTCCCCTACTGCTTCCGTGTCAGACACCCGTCTTTGTGAGCTGACCGCATAACAGAGGTGATAGTGTCTGGCATGGAGGCGTACATTCCTCACTCTTTTTCTCGACCTAAACCTTCCAAAACTTGGTTTAACACAGCTTGTTCTCGTGCTGTACATGATAGAGAGGTGGCCCACAAAAGGTACTTAAGCCTTTCATCACCAGAATCTCATGCACTTTATATTTCTGCCCGGAACCATGCCAAGTCTGTTCCCCAACTAGCCAAAAACTCCTTCATTAACAGAAAATGTCAAAACCTTTCAAGATCTAACTCCCCTCGTGAGTTCTGGCATCTAGCCAAAAATATCTCCAATAACTTTGCTTCTTTTTCTTTCCCTCCTCTACTTCAACCAGATGGCACCACTGCTATCACATCTATTTCTAAAGCTGAACTCTTTGCTCAAACCTTTGCTAAAAACTCTACCTTGGACGATTCTGGGCTTGTTCCTCCCTCTCCTCCACCCTCTGACTACTTCATGCCACCTATTAAAATTCTTCGCAATGATGTTTTCCATGCCCTCGCTGGCCTAAACCCTCGGAAGGCTTATGGACCTGATGGGGTCCCTCCTATTGTTCTCCGAAACTGTGCCTCCGTGCTTGCACCTTGCCTAGTCAAACTCTTTCAGCTCTGTCTGTCAACATCTACCTTTCCTTCTTGGTGGAAGTTTGCCTACATTCAACCTGTTCCTAAAAAGGGTGACCGCTCTAATCCCTCAAACTACCGTCCTATTGCTTTAATTTCCTGCTTATCTAAAGTTCTTGAATCTATCCTCAACAGGAAGATTCTTAAACATCTATCACTTCACAACCTTCTATCTGATCGCCAGTATGGGTTCCGTCAAGGCCGCTCTACTGGTGATCTTCTGGCTTTCCTTACTGAGTCTTGGTCATCCTCTTTTAGAGATTTTGGTGAAACTTTTGCTGTTGCCTTGGACATATCAAAAGCCTTTGATAGAGTCTTGCACAAAGCTTTGATTTCCAAACTACCCTCTTACGGTTTCTATCCTTCTCTCTGTAACTTCATCTCAAGTTTCCTTTCTGACCGTTCTATTGCTGCTGTGGTAGACGGTCACTGTTCTTCTCCTAAATCTATTAACAGTGGTGTTCCTCAGGGTTCTGTCCTGTCACCCACTCTCTTCTTATTATTCATTAATGATCTTATAAACCAATCTTCTTGTCCTATCCACTCCTATGCTGATGATACCACCCTGCACTTTTCCACGTCTTTTCATAGACGTCCAACCCTTCAGGAGGTAAACATATCACGCAGGGAAGCCACAGAACGCCTGACTTCTGATCTTTCTAAAATTTCTGATTGGGGCAGAGCAAACTTGGTATTGTTCAATGCCTCAAAAACTCAATTCCTCCATCTATCAACTCGACACAACCTTCCAGACAACTATCCCCTCTTCTTCAATGACACTCAGCTGTCCCCCTCTTCTACACTGAACATCCTCGGTCTGTCCTTTACTTATAATCTGAACTGGAAACTTCACATCTCATCTCTAGCTAAAACAGCTTCTATGAAGTTAGGTGTTCTGAGACGTCTCCGCCAGTTTTTCTCACACCCCCCAGCTGCTAACTCTGTACAAGGGCCTTATCCGTCCATGTATGGAATATGCTTCACATGTCTGGGGGGTTCCACTCATACTGCTCTTCTAGACAGGGTGGAATCAAAAGCTTTTCGTCTCATCAACTCCTCTCCTCTAACTGACTGTCTTCAGCCCCTCTCTCACCGCCGCAATGTTGCATATCTAGCTGTCTTCTACCGCTATTTTCATGCCAACTGCTCTTCTGATCCTGCTAACTGCATGCCTCCCCTCCTTCCGCGGCCTCGCTGCACAAGACTTTCTTCTTTCTCTCACCCCTATTCTGTCCAACTCTCTAACGCAAGAGTTAACCAGTATTCTCAATCATTCATCCCTTTCTCTGGTAAACTCTGGAACTCCTTGCCTGCTTCTGTATTTCCACCTTCCTATGACTTGAATTCCTTCAAGAGGGAGGTTTCAAGACACTTATCCACCAATTTTTGACCACTGCTTTGACCCTTTTAAGGGACTGGCATTTCAGTGGGCATTTTTTTTTTTTTAGATTTTTGTTGCCCTTGGCCAGTATCCTTCCTACATAAAAAAAAAATATATATATATATATATATATATATATATATATATATATATATATATATATATATATATATATATATATATATATATATATATATATATATATATATATATATATATATATATATATATATATATATATATATATATATATATATATATATATATATATATGTATAGTGAAAACTTTGACAAAGGTCACTCATAGACGAGTGATCAAGATGTCTGTCAGTCTCTGCCTTATTAGTACAGAAGTGAAGAGCAGAAGTGGTAGTAGTAATAACAGTATTAGTAGTAGTAGTGGTAGTAATAGTAGTAGTAGTAGTAGTAGTAGTAGTAGTAGTAGTAGTAGTAGTAGTAGTAGTAGTAGTAGTGGTAGCAGTTGTAATAGTAGTAACAATAGTAGCTAGTTGTAGAAGGTAGTTGTTGTGAATTTTGTTGTTGTAGAAGGCAAAATGAGCTGGAATGGTACTGAAAAAAAAAAAAAAAAGAGAGAGAGTGTCGCTCGCACCTTCAGCTAACTGTGATCATGAGTTTGCATTTTCTCTTTTTGTGTCCTGGCGTTTTGCCTTTGCTAATTCGGGGAACATGAGAAGGTATTATTCTGATTATCCTTGGAATAACTGCTGGTTCAGTGTCAGAGGCCCGTCTCTGTGTGCTGATCACATAACAAGTCACAGTCTGGAGTGGAGGCGTACATTCCTCACTCTTTCCCTCGACCTAAACCTTCCAAACCTTAGTTTAACACAGCCTGATTTCGTATTGTACATGATGGAGAGCTGGCCCACAAAAAGTACTTGAGTCTTCCATCACCTGAATCTCATGCACTTTACATTTCTGCCCAGAATCATGACAAATCTCTTCTCCAACTAGCCAAAAACTCCTTCATTAATAGAAAGTGTTAAAATCTTTCAAGATCTAACTGATCTTGTGATTTCCTGCTCCTAGCCAAAAAACATCTCCAATAATTTTGCTTCTTCATTTTTCCTTCTTTTATTTCAACCTGATTTTACCACTGCCATCTCATTTCTAAAGCTGAACTCTGCTCTCTGCTTGAACTTTTGCTGAAAACTCTACCTTGGATGATTCAGGGTTTGTTCATACCTCTCCTCCACCCTCTGACTACTTCACGCTACCCATTAAGATCTTTCGCAATGATGTTTTCCATCCCCTCGCTGGCCTAAACTCTCAGAAGGCTTATGGATCTGATGGGGTTCCTCCTATTGTTCTCCAAAACTGTACCCCCGTGCTTGCCTAGCCAAACTCTTCCAACTCTGTGTATCAACATCTACCTTTGCTTCTTGGTGAAAGTTTGCTTGTTCCTAAAAAGTTCCTAAAAAGTGTGATCGTTCTAACCCCTTAAACTACCGTTCCGTTGCTTTAATTTCCTGCCAATCTAAAGTTTTTGAATCTCTCTTTGACAGGAAGAGTCTTAAACATCTGTCACTTCATAACCTTCTCTCTAATCCCCAGTATGGGTTCCGTCGAGACCGCTCTACTGGTGATGTTCTGGCTTTCCTTACCAAGTCTTGGCTATCCTCTTTTAGAGAATTTAGTGAAACTTTTGTTGTTGTCTTTGACATATCAAAACCTTTTGATAGTCTCGCACATGCTTTGATTATCAAACTACCCTACCATGGCTTCTGTCCTTCTCTCTGTGACTTCCTCTCAAGTTTACATTCTGACCGTTCTATTGTTGCTGTATTAGACAGTCACTGTTCTAAATCTATTAACAGTGATGCTCCTCAGGATTCTGTCCTGTTACCCACTCTCTTCCTATTATTCATCAATGATTTCCTAAACCAAACGTTTTGTCCTATCCACTCCGATACTGATAATACCAACCTGCACTCTTCCACGTTTTTTCGTCGGCGTCCAACCCTTCACGAAGTAAACAGTTCACGCGGGGAAGCCACAGAACGCCTGACTTCTGATTTCTCTAAAATTTCTGATTGGAGCAGAACAAATTGTATTGTATTGTTAAATTATATTGTTTAATACCTCAAAAACTCAATTCCTTCATATATCAACTAGACACAACCTTCCAGATAACTATCCCCTCTTTTTCAATGACACTCAACTGTCCCCCTTTTCTTCACTGAACATTCTCGGTCTGTCCTTTATTTATAATCTAAACTGGAAACTTCACATCTCATCTTTAGCTAAAACAGCTTATATGAAGTTAGACGTTCGTCGTCACTCGGCAGGAAGCTGTGCTCTGGAAATCCCACTCGTTTCTGCGCGATGGCATCGTGAAGGGTGCACTTGAATCAAGTTCCTCCATCACCAGCACTTCCTTCAGCACCTACGTCGACGTACAGGAACTTGTAGTTTGCATCTGCGACGGCCATGAGGACAATGCTGTGGAACTTCTTGTAATTGAAGAACAGTGATCCTGCATGCCAGGGCTTCTTCACTCGAACATGCTTGCCATCCAGACCACCTCCACACTTGTGATAGTTCCACCTCTTTGAGAATCCTTCGGCAACTTGATTCCATTCTTCTGGAGTTCTTGGGCACTTGAGCACCTCAGGTTTGTATATGTCAATTATGGCCTGGCAGACTTTAGGTACGAATCTACAGATGGCGGTTTTGGAGACCCTGAAGCTGTATTGCAGACTCGTATATGAATCGCCGGATGCCAGGAATCGGAGGGTGACAGCCAACTTCAACCCCACTGACAGGGGCTCTCTCATTCTGGTGGCTTTTTTGGCGAGGATTGGAGTAAGCCGGTCCACCATCTCTCCGAAAAGTTCAGGTTTGATGCGGAGGAAGTTCTTGTAGCCCTTGGTGTCTTCTCGGTTGAGCTCCTGCAGCAGGTGGTGAAAATCGCCATGCATCGATCGTCTCGTAAGCCATTCACGGCACCATATTGTTCTGGGTCTTCTTGCTCGTGGCTGGGGTGGCACGGGAGGTTGCTGTAGACGTCTTCTTCGCAGCAGCAATGCAGCAGCCACCATCAGGATTCCTGCCATCAGTACTTGAGCCTCTTGTCTGTAGTTTTCTTCCTCCATCTTCCCTGCTTGCCAGTCTAGCTTTGAGTGACTTGATCATCATTCCCCACCCTTTATATACCGCTTGGGAGGCGCTGCAAATATTGGACGCATCCTCACAACACCCCGTGACATATCGTGACAGTACATCGGCAACAACCTCGTAATTAATTAAAATGCCTGTGCGACCCCTCAAAACGGATCGTCGGGTTGGGCCACACCTCGTGTGCACGTCGCGATGACCTCGTGCCCACGTCGTGATCACCTCGTGTCACGTCTCGCAACACCTCGTGCCCAGATCGGGCTCACCTCGTGCCACATCGCCACACCCTTGCGCGCAATGTACCCGACGTCTCTGTTTCTGTACTGTTTCTACTCGCGGTGTGGCGCGCACTCACCTCGTGCCACGTCGTGCCCAAAAAGTGCGCGTGTGGCAACCTACCTTAAGTCGTCTCCGCCAATTTTTCTCGCCGCTGCCCCTTCCCCCCCCAACTGCTAACTTTATACAGGAACCTTATCTTTCCAAGCATGGAGTATGCTTGACATGTACGATGGGATTCCATTCATACCGCTCTTTTAGACAGGGTGGAATCAAAAGTTTTTCGTCTTATTAGCTTATCTCCTCTAACTGGCTGTCTTTAGCCTCTCTCTCAGAGCAGTAATATTGCATCTCTTGCCATCTTATACCGCTATTTTCATGCTAATTGCTCTTCTATTCTTCTTAACTGCATGCGTCACCTCCTTCCGCTTCCTTGCCGCGCAAGACTTTCTTCTTTCTCTCACCTCTATTCTGTCCACCTCTCTAATGCAAGAGTTAACCAGTATTCTCAATCATTCATCATTATCTCTGGTAAACTCTGGAACTCCCTTCCTGCTTCTGTATTTCCTCCTTCCTATGACTTGAACTTTTTCAAAAGAAAAGTTTCAAGACACTTATCCTTTAAGTTTTGACGACCGCTTTCGAAGTACCTCATTGGGCTTTTTTTTTTTTTTTATTTATTTATTACTATAATTTTGTTGCCGTTAGCCAGTGTCCCTAGTACAGAGGTCGGCAGCCCAGAATTAGAGAAGAGCCACTTTCTTTAGACTTGACAGGAACACAGTGCTGCTGGAGCCACAGCGTAAAATATATTACGAATGTCGATTAAGAAACCTAATAAATTTCCTCCATACAAAAGTTAAGTAATATAACCATAGACAAAATAATCATACAAATTGTACTGTGGTACTAGTAGTAGTAGTAGTAGTAGTAGTAGTAGTAGTAGTAGTAGTAGTAGTTATAAATAATAATAATAATAATAATAATAATAATAATAATAATAATAATAATATTATTATTATTATTATTATTATTATTATTATTATTATTATTATTATTATTATTAATATCATTATTATTATTATTACAATTATTATTAATCTTCGCACAACGTCATCAGCTTTACCACGTAAACACGACCCTCACTACCTCTCTACAATTTAACCCTCCTCTCGCACAACTTCACTACTTCAGTTAACTACTCCATTTAACTCAGTTTTCTTATTGTTACACATCCTTCATATGAGTCTCTTGCCACCAGCCTCACAAGGCATCGTGAGGCGACAAGTGGTGACTACTCTCCCCCCTTTGTTTGGACGCGGAGTGTCACAAACAACTACAAGGAAAGCTCACACTCTAGTTATTCTTTGTGGTTAGCATCATTCAGATTCAGATGATTTGTAATTTATCCCTGTTGTTCGCTCTTCCCTTTGGGCTGATCCGCAGGAACAATCATTTATGTCACAAGATCGAGCCTTGCAATCCTTCGCCATATGAAAATCCCTGAGACAAATGAAACATTGTCTTTGGCCTTTACAACTCGTTTGCGATGCTCCACTGGCAGGTGTCGGAATGCTAAACACATAGGGAGACCATGACTGTCACCACAGAGGCGGCACCAGTCGCTTCTCAATATACTTCCCCCGTGACCTAAGGGAGACTCAGCATGCGTGGTCAGGGACGTCTCTCGAACCTGTCGTTTAACTCTGGGGTTTGGTTCATTCTTCATGTTGGTTGTTGAAGGAACTCTCCCTCGAGTTGCCGTCGTTTTTTATTGGATTTTCTGTTTTGCTTCACATATCCCTTTCACTGTTATGCCGTACTGTTCCTTTAATATTAGTGCGTTTTCTACTCTCTTTGTTTCGTTCTTCAAAAAGGTGAGCAAGTCCTTTATGTGATGGGTGAGTTTGCTCCTTTTCCCAGTCCATCAGGAAGCCCATCTAGCCTGCATGGGGTCGTCAAGTCTCAGCAGAATATTTCGTATTGTTGGGGTGTTATCAACCTCATGTAATTTGCCGAGGTTCTCAGCGAAGTAGATATAAGTCAGTCGGCCACACAAGGCTTGAAAATCGTTTTCCCCAATCATGGGTCCTCTCATCACAGTATCCCTTGCTTGGTTCATATCCAGTGGTTCCCAACCTTTTGTAGGCAGTGGGCCACATCTGTCGTTGTAAACACAGTAGGGGACGCCGTGCCATATATATATATAGAGAGAGAGAGAGAGAGAGAGAGAGAGAGAGAGAGAGAGAGAGAGAGAGAGAGAGAGAGAGAGAATTTTTCTTACCTTTCAAAAATTTAGTGAGAAGACTGGCTCTGCATTCCTTCTGCTAACTTGGATATCTCGGGGGTGTAATTTGTAACGCCATTCTCATGCAGTCATTTAGCCGACTGTCAGTTAGACGTGACTTATAGTTGGATTTAAAAATTTTCAGTGTTGAAAATCCGATTCACGCATGTATGTTGACCCAAACCATGAACGTAGTCTCTGATAAACTTCCTTCTGAAGAGGAAATTTCTCCAACACTACTAATGTTCAAAATTCTGGATGATTTGCTTTGCTTCTCAGTTCTAAGTCACTTTGCAACATAATAATTTCAATCTCCAGGTCAGATACGTTCAGGTTGAAAAGCAATCCAAGCTGAGATGTAGTGTCGCTGACATCACTGTTGCAAAATTGGGTTTGATACGAATGTGGCTGCTGGCAGAACATTACTGAAGTGTGCAAATCTTTTCTTAAACTCATCCAAAATTATGTTGAGCTCATTTGTGTATGTATGAAAACTGCACTTCAATTTTTCTGTGTTCAGTCTTTTTTGCAGCGAATGGAAGTGTTGTAAGAGCCCTTTAGAGATCTGGGACATCCATAGCTTCAGCTTTACTGAACTTATCATTTGTGACAGAGTTTTCATTTGTCCTTGCAACTCTAGATTTAACTTACTGAACTTAGATGTGATGTCAGTTAAAAATGCTAGGTCAGCTAGCCATTGCGGATCATCGAGTTTTTCATGTGAGTTCCCTCTTTCTTGCAAAAAACTCTTGATTTTAGGAATTAGCTGTTGAAATCTTTGGAGAACTTTCCCTCTGCTTAGCCAACGCCCTTCTGTGTACAAGAGGTCACCATACTGAGCACTCACTTTATTCAGAAATGCTTTAAACAACCTGTGCTGAAGAGGTCTAGCACGAATAGAATTAATGATTTTCACAACCACTTTCATTACATGTTCATAGTTAATAACTTTTGAACAGAGCACTTGATGATGTATTATACAATGATAACTAATGAATTGAGGGAATGCTGTATAATTTTTGCACAGTACCACAAAGCCAACATTGCTACCAATCATAGACGGGGAACCATCTGTTGTTAATGACACAAGCTTCTGAAGAGGTCAACTGACCTTGTCTACAAAACTTATTACTGTCAGAAGGTAGCGAAGGTTATTTCAGACCCACACGATGACACGAATCGTTTACTGAATCCGGTCAAAACCTGAAGACATACATTAGTGATCATAGATGAATAATGTATGTAATACAGGTATGTTTCCGCACGTTACTTATAGGATAATGTATTCTTACACAGACAGTTGTTAAACTTACGTGTTTGGGGTCTTGGGGCGATCGTTAAGTAACGCGCACGCCCTTTCTGACAGGTACTCTAGGCAGGTCTATCTATTTCTGTCTCTGCAGCAACACACGTCCTCCCTGCACGAGTGTCCTCAGTAATGTGTCTCTATCGTCCTCAGTTACTTCCTGGATTCCTATCCTGTCCATCGTTATCCATTAGCGACGGCGATAAGGCCGGCCTCATCTTAGCCGCATGTCGTAACAAGCATCCTTCATCTCCTTACATCAACACTACCTCAGCACCGACTGTACAAGGAATTCGCTGGCTTGGGCCTCGTTTTGGTCCTCGCCCTCACCTCCAGGTCCTTTCCTTTCTCTTTAACAAGCACAACGACTTCTTTCACCCGCTCGGCGGTAACAAAACTCTTAAAAACTTGATAAACATCTGCACCACGCGTTCGGTAAGAGCACTAAAAAATCTTCTTTCACGCTGTCATCAGAAAAAAAAAAAAAAAAAAAAAACATGCGCACAAATTGTACCTCTAGGTGTAAATAATGCCTGTCCGCTCATGACGCAGCAAATGAAGTAGAATTCGTAACCGGTGATCTCATTTCAGAGGACGTGGAGGGTCAACATTTCAAGACTTGTGGTGTGAAAGGGCCAGCAGAGGTAAAACGTCCCCCTGGAGTTAGAAAATACGCCCATTATGAGTGAGTTCCCTAAGGCTATAGCAAAGCTGCTGACGCTCATGGGAGATTTTGTGGAATCCCTCAAAGATATAAAGCGCGGTCGCTGCCGAGCGAAGAAGCGTTCCAGCAACTCTCCAGCCTCAAGTGGTGAGGATACAAATGCTGATCAGTCCTTAAGTGATGAAGACACACAGAAGGCGTGCTATAAAAGACCTCAGGCCTCGTCTAGCGAGGACAAAAACACCAAATGGGCCTCGATTAGCGAGGACAGACTCCAAACGGGCCTCAATTAGCGAGGACAGAAACACTAAACAGGCCTTGATCAGTGAGAACAGAAACTCTAAGCGGGCCTCGACCAGCGAGGACAGAAACATTAAACAGGCCTCGATCAGAGAGGGCAGAAACACTGAGTGGGCCTCGAGCAGTGAGGAAAGAAACACCAAATATGCCTCGTCTAGTGAGTACGGAACCACAGGACACAATAAGAAAGCACGGTGCAAGATACAGACAGGCTTTGAGGGAACCTCGAGCGAATCCACACACGGAGATGAGTCCTCGAGTGATGAAGATCAGTTACCGGACAAGGATGGAAGGCGTGAATGACGTTTAAGGACGACAGTGTTTAGAAGTACTGGACCTTTAAGAGGCAGTTCCAGGAATTATATCTTTACTCATCGGCCTCAGACACATACAAGCTCAACCAACTATTCACCCGCTGTTCCGAGGAGGTGCAAGACATGATACAGCACTGCATGGTTCTACCAGCAGACTGGGGCCTCGAGGTGGGTTTAAGGATCCTAGACGAAAGGTTTAGTGATGAGAGGGTCCCAACCTGTAATGATGTCCGTTTGGTATTTCTGTCCTCCCTAATCGAGGCCCGTTTGATATTTATGTCCTTGCTAATCGAGGCCCGTATGGAATTTCTGCCCGCACTAATCAAGACCCGTTTGGTATTTCTGTCCTCACTAACCGAGTCCCGTGGTCTCATAATATATCTTCACGTACAAACAAAAGGCTCCAGCCTCACCAATGTTCCACCTGCCGGGCTGGGGGACGCACACAAGTACACACGCACACAGTTGCGAGACAATATTCGACCGTACCGTGATCGGAGCGAGAACGGAACGTGACCGGAACGCCAGTGTGAATCAACCCTAATTAGTGTGCGAGGTTTCCCGGCAGACTCATGCCCCGCCTGCAGGGCAGTGGAACGCACAAACACACACACGCACTCCACTCGTCGGCCTGGCGGGCGGATCACTCATGCGAGGCTCCCGGTCCAGCTCCTGTCCCACCCACTTGACAGCAGTGTACACGCGCTCCTCCACCAGGCACCCCGGCAGATGCTCCATTCCGTCCGTGATCCTGGCTTCTCTTCTCCAGCATGTGGAAGACCTGTAGTCGTTAACTATAGACGCCGGGACGACTGTAAGGGTTTAGGACGACAAACGACCCAGTTATTTACTCGCATTAATGCGGTTAACCTGTAGTGACAATTGTTTTAACATCACTAAGAGGACTAATTAAACTACAACAGATCATACACATGCACATAATACAAAGAACACATTTCGATTCCATAATAATGAAGGGGCAATATTGTTACCATGATACATAATAGTTGAAGCAATAATAATAATATAAACGCCAATGCAACACACGTATAATAATTCCCAGAGTACGTTTAATCTCCAGTGGTTACTTAGACAGTTACTTTACCACACTGTAAGACTTATGACTATGAGGGTCGGCGTTTGAGGGTCTAGGATTTATGGAGAAATCAAGGTTGAGTCTGTAACATCTTCCTCTCTGAAGACTGCCCCTTTCTGAAGCCACTGGACCAGATAAGCAACCACAGGCGATCCATTCCTCTACATAGTCATCAGAAACCCTCTGTGTCTTATCTATCCTTCGCGCAGTGTCATCAGCTTTACCACGTAAACATATATATATATATATATATATATATATATATATATATATATATATATATATATATATATATATATATATATATATATATATATATATATATATATATATATATATATATATATATATATATATATATATATATATATATATATGCAGTGGAACCTTTGTTACCGAACGCCTCCTTTTTCGAACAGATCGGTTTTCGAACAAAATTTTGTAATCATTGTTGCTTCCGTTGTAGTATTATAATTCGGTTTTAGAACAGTTACTTGATTTCAAATATTAAAAGACAGCAAAAGCTGCCGTTTATTACTAATGTATAGATTCTATAAATATTTACTTCGTTTTTATATATTTGGAGGAGAGACACAGAGTGTAAGACAGTAATTCAATCTTTAAAATAATATAAATGTGATCCCGTTGAAAAATTCTCGATGTTAACAAACTGTTTTCGGCGCTCAGGAGTAATCCTGAACCACCTGTGGCTCTCTCGATGAACCTAACGCCATCACTACTGCACAACTACATTTTTTCAGTATCTGTTCCCAGCAGCAAGATATCTAAGCGTTATGGTCACCTTCATTTTGGTGTTAAGTGGGTTGCTTCTCTCTTTGTCACTCTATAAGGCTATGCACTTATTCTCTTTGTCACTAGACCGGTGACAAAGAGAATACATGCACGGTCTAAACAGTATCTTCTGATGAGTTCTGTGTCACTAAGTTCATTCAATACATCCTTTCTGGATAAATAATTTGCGAGCTGAAGATCTTGTGAAGCAGCCATCTTGGCTGTGGGAGGGTCTGTCATAAGCCGCTAAGACAGTATAGACTGGTGTCTGGGAGCTGATTAATCCATTTCACATTGATTCCTATGGGGAAAATAATTTTGGGTTTCGAATATTTCGGATTTCGAACGGCATTCAGGAACTAGTTATATATATATATATATATATATATATATATATATATATATATATATATATATATATATATATATATATATATATATATATATATATATATATATATATATATATATATATGGTGTCCTCCCTGAGGGAGAGAAATTAGAAAATAGAAAGGAGGAGAGATCAGCGAAGAAGAATAAAGTGAGAGATTGCACCATGGCGGGCAACCATGAGTCTGTCTATTAGCTGGCCAGCTGGGTTGGAGCTGAGTGGTGGGACATGCTCTCATCCATCTCCCTTTAATTTCTTTATGTTTTTATCCTGTTCCCTTGTCCCTGAGACCTGTGCTCAGTACATGATAAAGTAGAGGAGTTGCCCTCCGTGACAGTAGCACTGAATCTCACCCAGCCCCCTCTGATGTGCTCACAGTGATTTATGTAAAACGATGCTACTTTTAAAGTAAAAGTTAAGCCAAGTGTGTGTGAAGTTTGGGTGGTGCGAGGCCGGCTTCCCTCCCCGTCCTTTCCCTGTCCTCCCCCCTTCCTCTCATCACATGATCCCATAGCCGTTGCTCAGAGGCGCGGCGAAAGAGCGCTTCTCGCATTCAGTGTTGCCATTCTAGCTAGTTTCCCGCTAGATCTAGCGATTTTCGATTGTGGTCAGATATATAGAATATCGTCTGGCGATTTTCTAGCGATTTTGCTTTGTCAATTTTCAAGAGAATAAATTGCAGTCATAGAAATACAAATATTTTTTATTTTTTTTTTATTTTGGCATGAAATTATTTGAATGAATGATATTTTATAATGTATGCAGTCTTCTCTCGATTGTTTGTACCAGCGTGCTCTAGTTTTACACGTACCATTCCTGTTATTCTCCTGCTGTACGGCTACGCATCTCGCGTCTCGCCCTCGCTAGCACTGCTCAGCTATGGTCAGTCTTCGCTTCCCCACAGAAAATTACATATCAACAGTGCCTTCTTATCATTAGTTTTGCTGTGAAATTTTCTCAACTACTCATCATATACAATACACTCAGAAGTTCAGAAAGGAATGGTTAGGTGGTATAGTGTTAAGAAATTTGATTACTGAAAAAAAAAAAAAAAGAGAGGCAGTGGTGAAAGTGTACCATTTTGTAAGTTTTGCCGATGCCCTCTGAGCTCAAAGTTGAGTGATCTGAAAGCTCATGCTCGTACAAAAAATCACAATGTCAACGCGAAAGATTTATCTGCAACTAGACAGCCATTTCTACCCTTTGTGTCTGCAAAGAAAACAGCTGAGGCTCAGGTGGCTGAGGGAAGGATGGCGTTGTTCATCGCAGAACATACAGCTGTAATGACTTGTGACCATTTAAGTAGCCTTTGTAAAAACTTTTCCAGACAGTAAAGTGGCATCACAAATTCAGATGAAGAGATCAAAATGTAGTGGAGTAATTAAGAACATTTTGTATCCTCATTTTTTGGCTGATATTACTAATGCTGTTGGAAATGGCTACTACAGCCTCCTGCTAGATGAATCTACAGACATAAGTGACATGAAATATCTTGGAATTGCTATAATTTATTTTTGACACTTTGAAAAAAGAAAATCGTGTCAACCTTTCTAAGCTTCTTCAATGACACTCAACTGTCCCCCTCTTCTACACTGAACATCCTCGGTCTGTCCTTTACTTATAATCTGAACTGGAAACTTCACATCTCATCTCTAGCTAAAACAGCTTCTATGAAGTTAGGTGTTCTGAGACGTCTCCACCAGTTTTTCTCACCCCCCCAGCTGCTAACTCTGTACAAGGGCCTTATCCGTCCATGTATGGACTATGCTTCACATGTCTGGGGAAGTTCCACTCATACTGCTCTTCTATACAGGGTGGAATCAAAAGCTTTTCGTCTCATCAACTCCTCTCCTCTAACTGACCGTCTTCAGCCTCTCTCTCACCGCCGCAATGTTGCATATCTAGCTGTCTTCTACCGCTATTTTCATGCTAACTGCTCTTTTGATCTTGCTAACTGCATGCCTCCCCTCCTTCCGCGGCCTCGCTGCACAAGACTTTCTTCTTTCTCTCACCCCTATTCTGTCCACCTCTCTAACGCAAGAGTTAACCAGTATTCTCAATCATTCATCCCTTTCTCTGGTAAACTCTGGAACTCCCTGCCTGCTTCTGTATTTCCACCTTCCTATGACTTGAATTCCTTCAAGAGGGAGGTTTCAAGACACTTATTCATCAATTTTTGACCACTGCTTTGACCCTTTTATGGGACTGGCATTTCAGTGGGCATTTTTTTTTATTAGATTTTTGTTGCCCTTGGCCAGTGTCCTTCCTACATGAAAAAAAAAAAAAGCTTAACATTGTTAGAGAAGTGTGATGCTGATGGTACTGTGAATGCACTGAAGGAAACAATAAATTCAGTTGAACTGGATCTGCAAAAGTTGAAAGGAGTAGGAATAAACAATGCTATCGTAATGAATGCTGTCAATAACGGTGTTTGTGAGAAGCTGAAGGCTGAAGTTTCACGTCTCATACTGGTAAGTTGTGTGTGTCACTCATTACAACTAGCTGTCTCTGCTGCTACCGCTGATGCTTTACCAAGGAACTTGGAATTTTTGATCAGTGATATCTACAACTGGTTCTCAAGGATATCCACAAGGCAAGTAAGTTACAAAAAGATATATAATGCAATCAATGAAGGTCATGATTCACTCAAAATTGTTACTGTTGAAAGAATTGATAAACAGTGGTTGGAATTAAAAACTCATTTTAATATTTTTCGCCACACTGAAAAGTGCTATGCAGCTGAAATGTTGCACACTATGTATAATGATAGAACTACCCTAGCATACATGAAGTTTCTGATGCCTATTTTAAAAGATGTTCAGAGGGTTAACAAATCCTTCGAATCCAATGAAGCAGACTGAACAAAGTTACATTGTTAGTCAAGTCATTAGCCAAAAAAATTGTTCAGCCTACCTACTTCAAATGTTGATCCACTCGAATGTAACATAGAGGAGAACCTGGATTCCAAACCATATTTAGGATATCGGTTCGAGAAAGAACTAGAGGATCTGAAAGAAAAAGGATATTCTGTTCATCTAGAGAAGTTACTAAGGGGCAGGTGCTTTAAATTCGTGACCAATTTAGTGCAATAAATGAGGCACAGATTACCAGACGATGTAAAAGTTCTAGAAAAAATGTCTTAGCTGTCTGTTAATAATGCACTACATTGCATTAAAGATCCCTTAACTCCTATAATGGAACTGCTGCAAGTGCTCCCTGATGTTGATGATTACATCGAAAGTCAATGGAAGAATCTTACATTGTTCAAGTGGTGTGCAGTCACCCAGTCTCATTTTGGATTGAAGTAAACAACTACAAGGATGCATCTGATTGCAATCCATTTGAAGAAATAACAAAGTTTGCATTATCAGTACTTATTTTGCCTCATTCTAATGCTGAGGTAGAAAGAATTTTCAGCCAGCTAAATGTAATGAAAAGTAAACTTAGAAACCGAATGGAAACAAAATGGCAAATGCAATTCTAGCAATTCGTGCAGGACTAAAAAGACATGAAAAATCGTGTTTTGATTACGAAATTTCACCATGTGTTGCAAGTAAGATTGGAACATCTCAAGTTTACAGTAGAGATTTGCAGTCACCAGTGCCTAGTACCTCGCGTGAGGAGGTGGAAGAGGATGCATCTGACTTGATATTTTTTTACTAGGTATATAATATAAATGTTTCTATCGATATACAAAGTAAAGCTGAACCTACATTCTCTCTCTCTCTCTCTCTCTCTCTCTCTCTCTCTCTCTCTCTCTCTCTCTCTCTCTCTCTCTCTCTCTCTCTCTCTCTCTCTCTCTCTCTGCGTGTGTACATTCTGGGCTTACCTGAAATCCAAGGCCAAGAGACTAGAGTATATTCTTTAGGCCTTGCTGAAATTTAGCGATTTTAGGTCTTAATCTAGCGGTTTTAGAGATCGAGTCCGACAGGATTAGCAATTTTTTGATGGCAACACTGCTCGCATTGTCTCCTTTGTTCAGTTGGTGCTTAGACATGTCAGGAATAAGGTACACGAGAGAAAAAGCAGAGAGAAGCAAGGAAAACCAAGGAGTTATAATGTTAAAGGGCTCTTTTAGTATATATTACTTGAGTATACAAGGTAGTAGGACTGGCGTCCACAGGAGCCTGGACTGTGAGTGCCGTTTGCCCTTGATTTGCCCTTATATATATATATATATATATATATATATATATATATATATATATATATATATATATATATATATATATATATATATATATATATATATATATATATATATATATATATATATATATATATATATATATATATATATATATATATATATATATATATAAGCTATTCCTTGCACAGACTCCTCAGCTTTCTCTGAGCCAACTGGCGTCTGTCTCTGTAGGAGCAGGTGGCGGCCTCTCCTGGTGTCTGCTGGTTGTTGTGCTATCGTGTCTTTAGTGTTTTGTGCTGTTAAATGCAACAGGCCTTCAGTGCTTGCTGCTGGGAGCTCTGAAGCCGGAGGATTTCATAATAACACTGTATAACAATGAAAAAAAAAAAAAACGGAAATGAGACTATCCTTTTCTAGAGTTATTTTTTGCGCAGATTACGAATATAACATCCGTTTCTTTCTGTGACCCTCCAGTTCTTCGTAAATAGCAGTGCCCGCAATGTCTATCTGAACGGTATTTTTTGTTGCTTTTACCATTTATATAATTTTTCACATGGCTATGTGTTTTTTTTTTTTTTTTTCTAAACAGGATACAGAGTTAAGATGCCTAGAGAATGCAAGAATTCGCCAGACAAGTTTTGTTATATATGTGGATCAGTTACATTAAGGCAATACAAGAGACAGTTGACTCAACGTGTAAAGAAACTTTATGAGCTGTACTTTGGATGTAAAGTGGGTGACCAGGACAAAAGCTGGGCACCTCACATATGTTGTGTCAGGTGTACAAGTTCCCTTTCTGCCTGG
>NC_087152.1:19172500-19377500 GCF_035594125.1 Scylla paramamosain | reverse complement strand
AATTTGCACCTTCTGTTAATAGATTATTGAAATTGGTAGTATTTGTAATGGTGTAATTATGGAGAGATTCGAGAAGTGGTAGTGAGCATTTTCAACCAAATACAGTAGCTTCCATGCAATTCTAATTTCTATAGCCATAAAGGAAAATAGTTTTCTTTGCGCATAGTGCTTTATCTAAATAACGATTGCGTTCTGATGTTTTCTTTTCATTAATTACCTAAACTGGAAAACAAGGAATAATAGGTGACATATCATGGATAAGTAATAATAATAATAATAATAATAATAATAATAATAATAATAATAATAATAATAATGATAAAACATGAAATAGATATGGCAGGAGAGAGAGAGAGAGAGAGAGAGAGAGAGAGAGAGAGAGAGAGAGAGAGAGAGAGAGAGAGAGAGAGAGAGAGAGAGACTGTACATACCATATTTTAATAGGTTCTTGAAGAAGCCGTTGGTAAAGGCAGGTGTGTTCACCACAGTGTCTAGTTCTGCTCTGCCTTACCTACCCTTGCCTCCCTGCTTATATCCCCAGGTAGATGTCGACACAGGGATGGGATTTCCGATATGTCTTGTTTTTACATAATACTGTGGGTCGTTTTTGCAGAGATTACTTAAAGCGGCTCCTTGGCCATCATTCCAGAACTTTATTTATCTATTTCATATATTTGTTATTATTATTATTATTATTATTATTATTATTATTATTATTATTATTATTATTATTATTATTATTATTATTATTATTGTTGTTGTTGTTATTACTATTTTCAATTTGTAGATGTTTACGCTTTCCATTATTACTTTTTCTTTTTCTTCTTCCGTTGTCTTTTTCCGTCTTGTTCCGTTGTCCCTTCCACCTATGTTCATCAGACGTAATCGTCTTCACACGACAAATTCATCATCAACTTCCATAGCATCAAAATCCATGGAGGAATATATATATATATATATATATATATATATATATATATATATATATATATATATATATATATATATATATATATATATATATATATATATATATATATATATATATATATATATATATATATATATATATATATATACATATACTCGTATATATATATATATATATATATATATATATATATATATATATATATATATATATATTTTTTTTTTTTTTTTTTTTTTTTTTCCCAATGTACTAGGGCAGAGGTCAGCAACCTGCGGCTCTTTCAAGAGACACGTGCGGCTCCTGCCACCTACATAGAATTGTCTAACTTATCGTAGGACACGGAGAGAGAGAGAGAGAGAGAGAGAGAGAGAGAGAGAGAGAGAGAGAGAGAGAGAGAGAGAGAGAGAGAGAGAGAGAGGCGCGAGGTCTACGTCTATAGTACGAATATGATTCCTTTATGATACAAGTCCATCCAACCACCCCAGCTTCTGTCCAACACTGCCTGGCAGTGTAGGCAGGCATCTCGTTCAGTGAAAACGCACTCCCATAGTTACTAGGACGGCTATTTTTCCTCCTCCTACTTGTACTGCTATACTACTACTACTACTACTATACCAGTACTACTACTGCTGCTACTACTACTACTATACTACTACTACTAACTATTACTACTACTAACTATTACTAATACTAATACTACTATACTACTACTACTATATTACTACTACTACTATATTACTACTACTACTATATTACTACTACTACTACTACTACTACTACTACTACTACTACTACTACTACTACTACTGCTGCTGCTGCTGCTGCTGCTGCTGCTATTACGACCTTTTCTTCAGTGAAAGATATGAAGACGTAATCAATTACTGGAGAAATGACATCGAGGAAGAGGAAAATTGAAGATGAAAATAGAGTTTAGGAGTAAATGGACCGAGCATTTTGCATTTGCTCAGAATTCTAGAGGGCACCCTTTGTGCCTCATATGCAGTGAAAAACTGGCCAACAATAAAAAAAAAAAAATCCAACCTTGAGAGCCATTTTCAGAGGAAATAGTGATTTTGCTGAAAATTATCCAGTTGGAGATGCCAGAAAGAAAGCTGTGGAGGAACTGCAGCTCAGAGCAAAGCGGAGTCAGAATGTATTTGCGAAATGGGTGAAGTCCTCCAAAGATACAACTACTGCCAGTTTTGTGATAAATCATGAGATAGCAAAACGTGGAAAACCTTTTACAGATGGTGAATATATAAAAGACTGTTTCATCAATGCAGCAATGCATCTGTTCAGAGGATTAAAAAAAACAAGGATGAAATAATTAAGAAAAGAATATGCCATTGTCTGCTAAAACGATGAGGGACAGAGCATTGAAACTTGCACAAGACACCACCAATCAGCAAATTGTGGACATCAATTCAGCCTGTGGCTTTTCAATTGCTTGTGATGAGTCATGTGATGTTGACGATATTGCACAAGTTGCTCTTCTTGGTAGGTATGTCAATTCTGAAGGCCCACAAGAAGAACTCATTGACTTGTTGCCTCTCACTGGTCAAACTAGAGGTGAGGATATATTTTCAACAATTATTACCTGCCTTAAGGAAAAAGGAATTCAGACCAACCACATTATTTATGTTGCAACTGATGGTGCACCGAGTATGACAGGTATACATGAGGGGTTTGTTTCTCTCTTAAACCGAGAGCTGTATTGTGAAGTAATATCATTTCACTGCATCGTTCACCAAGATTGTGTGCACAAACTTGCCCATCAGAGTTCACTGAAGTAATGGACAAAATAATGGCAAAAGGCTTAAACCACTGACAGTTTCGTGAACTTCTGGAAGAAGTCGATTCCCAGTATTCAGACCTCCTCTTACATAACAAAGTCCGTTGGGTTTCTAGGGGTCGGGTGCTTGCACGTTTTGCAGCATTCCTTGAGGAAGTGAAGAAATTTCTGGAGGAGAAAGGCCAACATGAATATGCATGCCTTACAAATCCTGAATGGCTACAGAAGTTTCACTTCTTGGTGGATATCACTTGAGCTCAACAGGAAACTACAAGGAGAGGGAAACACTGCTCTGATGCTTTTGGAAGAAGTCCTTTCCTTTGAACGAAAACTATCTTTGTTAGAGATGTTGAGAGAGGCTCTCAGATTCACTTTCCTTCATTAAAGCAATTTGAAGAAGGAACAGACTTTGAGCTGGATATTGATATCATAAAAAAATGCACTAATGAAAATGAAAAAAAAATCCTTTGAAGGACGTTTTCAAGAATTCAGAAAAGGCCACGTTGTCATTTGTGATGCAGATACAGACTCACTCAATTTTTGAGCTTTTACTGGAGTGAATCAAGCAGAACTGGAACTGGAATTAGCTGACTTGCAGGGAAAAGACTTATAGACTTCAAAATTCAGAGGCATGGTCTTCGATATTGAAAACCTGGAGAAACAACATGCTACACTGGCATTTCAGCACAAATGGACTGAATTGTCTGGGGTACAAAAACGAGATCAGATTGTGTATGAAGTGTGGAATTCCTTACCAGACACCTACACACACATGAAAAGATATGCCTTTGGCATTCTCTCTATTTTTGGATCTACTTACCGTGTGTGAACAAGTGTTTTCTAGCATGAACTTTATAAAAAAACAAACTACGCAGCCGACTGAATGATGCAAGCCTGCAGTCCTGCCTGAAACTCAAAACGACAACATATTTGCCAAACATTGAACATCTCTCCAAAGAAACACAGGACCAGAAATAACATTAATTAAGACTTAATTCTCTCTCTCTCTCTCTCTCTCTCTCTCTCTCTCTCTCTCTCTCTCTCTCTCTCTCTCTCTCTCTCTCTCTCTCTCTCTCTCTCCGGTTTAAACTCATCATGGTGACCAGATACTGATATAGTTAAGTACACTCAACATGTATGAAAAATAACATACCATATTTGTTCACTTGCTGCCATTTTAGAATTATAAAGTTAAACGAGTGTCTTCCTACTTAATTATTATAATAGTTTATTTTATGACAGCTGCTATTACTATTGATATAATCATCATTAAAGAAATGGGTCTACTGTGATCGCGTATTTGGTCCAGCAGCTTCAGAAGGGGGCAGATTATATTTTTTTTGTTTGTTTACTTTGCATGCATGCATTTTCTTTTTATTTATCTTTTGTGTATCTTCATTTGATAATAAATTTTGACACCTTGCACAGTTGTGCCTGTGCACAACTGACTAACTTTCCCTGCAAGAATCTTTATAATTATACTGGTGTACAGGCAGTGCTTTATAAACATGTCCATTCTCTGTACAGATCCCATTGTGATTTATTTTTTTAATTCAGTAAAAATTTTAGGAAAACCACAGAGAAACACATTTTAGATTGAAGCTTATTTTGCATGTCCTATTTCTTGAAATTTACAATTATCATCTGTCAAATTTATTTTCAAGTATTTCATTTGGCAATCATGTCTCATTTAAACCTTATGCATCTCACCTTCTGTGAGCCATCTTCAGTCTTGTGAGTCTTCAATTAAACAGTTAATGATAGTGACAAGTCTTTGCCATGATGCAAAAACCCTAAAGATCAATGATTATGAGTGTATAAGTCATCTCACAGTACTTATGCTTTTAGTTACAACTCTAGTATTAAACTAAAGGTAGAAAATAAGAAGAGTTTGTAAATGACTGCAGTAATCAGAAACACCAGAAATGGGATGAAAAGAAGATACAGATTAGTAAAAAGAGATGGCATTCCTTTGATAGAAAGTTATATTTTAAATAAACATAAAACAAGGTGATATTGTTACGTATGTGCCCCTGTGTGTATGTGTGTATGTCTGTATGTGTATCTGTGCGTGGGTGTGGGTGAGCAGCAGAACAGCCAGGGAGAATTGGCAGTGAAGAGTAGCGTCACCCCAAAGGCGGGTAGCGGCGTCGGGGCAGAGTCGCAGAGTTCAGAGTTGAACCGCGAGAGAGACAGGCGCGTGCGTGGCTTCCCCCTGCTTACCTTCACTTTGTCTGCCCCTGTGCTGTTGGGAGTGCCTTCTCACCCAGTTGGGGAAACTGTGTGCCAGGACAGTGAGCTTGTGGTATTGCTGCCGCATGTGAAGAATAGACAGGTATTGTGACTGCGTTTGTACAGTGTTGAAATAAACCAGTGTCTCTCGTGAGACTTGGCGTCTCTCTTAAGAACATAAGAACATAAGAAATAAAGGAAGCTGCAAGAAGCGACCAGGCTTACACGTGGCAGTCCCTGTATGAAACACACCTACCTAGTTCCATCTGCTATCCCCATCCATAAACTTGTCTAATCTTCTCTTAAAGCTCTCTAGTGTCCTAGCACTAACTACATGATTACTGAGTCCGTTCCACTCATCTACCACTCTATTTGAGAACCAATTTTTTCCTATCTCCTTCCTAAACCTAAATTTTTCAAGCTTGAACCCGTTATTTCTTGTTCTACCCTGGTTGCTGATCCTAAGAATTTTGCTTACATCTCCCTTGTTATAACCCTTATACCACTTAAAGACTTCTATCAGGTCCCCTCTTAACCTACGTCTCTCTAAAGAGTGTAAATTTAACAGCTTCAACCTCGCCTCGTAAGGGATACTCCTCATCTCCTGTATCCTTTTAGTCATTCTCCTCTGTACTGATTCTAATAGACCTATATCTTTCCTGTAATGCGGGGACCAGAACTGCACCGCGTAGTCTAGATGAGGTCTGACCAGCGCCAAGTATAACTTTAATATTACTCCCGGCCTTCTACTTTTAACACTCCTAAAAATTAATCCTAGTACCCTATTTGCCTTGTTTCTGGCTTCTATGCATTGTTTCCCTAGACGGAGTTCAGAGCTAACTATAACTCCTAAATCTTTCTCGTACCCTGTACCTACCAGAGTTTGGTTGTCTAATGTGTACCTATTGTGTGGGTTTCCTCTACCTACGCTAAGCACTTTGCATTTATTGATATTAAATTGCATTTGCCATCTATCCATCCATTCATTCATTCTATCTAAGTCTGCCTGCAAGGCGATGGCATCCGATTCTGACCTAATTAATCTACCTATCTTTCCCTGCCCCTTGGGTTGGTGACTGCTGTGAGACCTCTGCCAGGCTGAACAAGATGTTCCCTCGTGAGCAGGCTACAAGGACCCAGTGAAAATCCTTTCCCCAGGCTTTTGTGTGGCTAGAGAAGGCAAGTACTGCAAATGCTCCCTCTCCCTCTCTCCCCTGGTCTTCTGGGGCCGTGCAGAAGTGAAGGTGCTGTGGGAGACTGGAGAGAGGCAGTTTCATAACAGTGGTGTCAGGAATTGGGATAGTTTCTGTTGCTTGTTTTGCCGGGGGACGCGGACAAGGGTAAGATGGCGGACAGCTTGACGGGTAGCGTGGGAGAAGAGGATACAGTGTTGCCATGTGTTGGCGGGACAGCTTCCCCCGGAGGAAAAGCCAGACATGCTGGCTCTCATAGTCAAGCAGTTGACACAGCAGTCACAGCAGATACTGTAGGTGGCACAGCAGACACAGAAGATGGTGGAGGACGTTAAACTCTCCCTTCAGAGCGAGATGCAGGCGATGTACGACCGGGGCCAGCGGTACACTGACGAGAGCTGCGCTCGTGTCCTGGAGTACTGTGGTCGTGTCAAGGAGGAACTGCAAGAGACTTTGATTGACATCAAGAGGCAGGTCAGGGAAACAGTACATGAAGTAGCAACGTGTTGGCAAGAGGTAGCGGAGCAGCGCGTCATCTGGGAAGGGTTAGCGGGAAATCGGGAGGACGTGTATGAGCTGTGCAGGCCACATGCTCTGTACCTGCACTGGGAGGTTGCTTCACCTCTCTTCGCCCTCCCTCGCCACCCAGCAGCGAGGAGGGGGACAGCAGAAACTATGGATCACCTCCTTCCCCGCGGACCAGCCACAGGTGGAGGAAGCCAGCAGAGTTGGATGGTAAGGTTCCTTGGAAGGCTTACCAGGCCCAGTATGAGATGCTGACAGAGGTCCAGGGATGGATCACGGTGAAACGAGCCCTGCAGTTTATCACCAGTCAACGGGGCCAGGCAGTGGAGGTTCTGGGCCATCTGAGGGTGTCTTACAGCGACCTGGTGGAGACCTTGCATCGTAGCTGTGGTTACCTCCCGCAAGCTGAAGTGTACAGGGCATTGCCTGAAGGTGCAGGTGAGGGACAGAGGAGAGCCCCTCACGCAGTTGGGGTAGAAGGTGGAGTCCTTGGTCCGCCGGGCGTACCCAATGGCACAGGACGACGTGGTGAACCTCTTGAGGAGGGACTGCTTCGTGAACGCCCTTCAGGATTCGCAGCTGCAAATCTACATGAAGTAGGCCCACCCAAAGGACGTTCAGGAGGCGCTGACCTGAGCTTTCGAGATGGAGGCTTTCATGAGGAGCACAGCCGGCACTCCAGGGCTGGAACACCCCTATTATGCAGGGGGAGCCGACCCCCTGCCTCGCCACATCAGAGCCAGGAGGATGAAGACTGGAAAGGCAGACCACCAGAGGAAGAAGAGCCCTGAGGAGTTCAGAGGAGCCTGCTGGGTGTGTGGCAAGGTGGGCCACCGGGAGAGGCAGTGTGGCTAGCTACGAAGGTCACGCTCGCTGGAGGATACCAGTTGTGTATTCATCGAGCCTTGCTGCTGGAGTTGTGGCCAGACAGGACACCGCTCAAGGAATTGCCAGGATACCAAGGGAGTGGTATGTGGGAAACGCGGCTAGGCTGGGCAGCAGGGTGGTGCCTCAGCTGGGGGTTGCACAGCCCCAACTGGAATAAGTTGCCAGCTCACAGCAGCGCCCATGGCCATGTGAGTGGTGGGAACAGTGAATGGGCCTTCTACTTGGCTGGTAGTAGACACGGGCTCTGAGAAAACGTTCATGAGGAAGGACTTGGTGGAGGTGCGCTGTTTGCTGGAGGCTGCATAGCGGATATGTGGCATCATCATTGAGTGTGTCACAATGTGGGGTCCTGTGATGGTGAACGTCGGTATAGAAGGTGTGATGGAGCACATGCCAGTCTTCATCGCCACCCTGGAAGCCTGCTGGGAATTGACTTCCTCACATGAGTAGGAGTGTGTGTGGATCTCGGGGGAGTGGAAGTTGAGGGTGCGTGGCCAGGAGGTGCCCTTGATCCTCGGACTCGACGCTCGGAGCAAGGAGAGTGAGAAGCAGAGCAATGTATCTTGCCATGCGGCTGAAGGGACGCCCACCTGACCACCGCCACCGTCCCGCCATCCCAGGAGGAGCCACGCTTCGGGGCCAAGGAGGAGAAGGAAGCTGCTGTGGGGACATTACCTCCATACCTGGAGGACTCAGCTTGCAGGAACATGGACCACCTGTCAGAGCAGTAGACCAGGGTGGTGTGAAGGATGCTCACCCACAATGCTGACATCTTCAGCAGCGGTGACCTGGACTTGGGCTATGCATCTCTGATGAAACACACTGTTCACACCTGAGATAGTCACCCCATCAAGCAACCTCCGCCTTGAGTGGCACCTGCTAAGCCGGAAATGTAGCATGCCTTGTAGGAGATGGCTGCTGCAGGTGTGATTGAGAGGTCTGACAGCCTGTGGTGCTTGCCAGTGGTCTTGATGGAGAAGAAAGACGGCATGAAGAGGTTCTGTGTTGACTATCGTGCCCTTAACACCATGACAGTGATGGACATGTACCCCTTGCCTCGGATGGACAACATATTGGATGCATTGGCTGGAGTCCAGTGGTTCTCGACACTGGATCTCAAGTCTAGGTACCACCAGGTGGAGATGGCAGAGGAGGACAAACAGAAGACTGCCTTTTCCATTCTTTGGCCAGGAGCTGTGGCAGTTTAGAATGATACCCTTTAGCCTGTGCAACGCTCTCAGCTGCTTCGAGAGGCTGATGGTATGGGTGCTTGAGGGACTGCACTGGAAGTCAGCCCAGGTGTACCTATATAACCTCCTTGTGTTTGGGAATACCTTCAAGGAGGAGCTGAATCGCCTGGAGGAAGTGATGCGTTGTCTGCGAGCAGCCAACCTGAAACTCGGCTCCAAGAACTGCACCTTCTTCCAGTCAGAGGTGCCTTTCCTGTGCCACGTGGTGGAGCAAGAAGGCATCCGCACGGACCCACTGAAGGTGATGGCAGTCAAGGGCTGGCTGGTGCCCACCGACATGGAGGGGGTGAAGAGCTTCCTTGGCTTGTGTTCTTATTATGGGGGTTTGTGCTGAGATTGCCACCGTCACTGCTCCACTCCACCAGCTCACTAGGAAGGGGCAAGCTTTCAGTGGAATGAGGCATACCAGCAGGCGTTCAAGACATTGAAGCGGGCCTTAGTGGATGTGCCTGTGCATCCATGCCTCAACCTGAGCCTCCATTACCTGCTGGACATGGACACCAGTACCGAAGGAGTGGGAGCTGTGCTGTCCCAGGTCGAGTAAGAGCGCATGGTGGCTTCAACACCAAGCTCTCGAAACCAAAGAGGAACTACTGCATGACAAGGAAGAAGTTGGCCGCAGTGGTGAAGAGCCTGAGTCATTTTCACCACTACCTCTACAGGGCAGAGTTTACCGTGCAGACCAACTGTAGCCGCACCGGCTGGGCATCAATTGGCTCTCAGGTGATCTGTTTTACTGATCACACCCATCATCATAGGGTCGAGGAAAGGCAGTTCTCCCTGACACGTTTATTGATGAGGTAGGCATGACCGTAAGAACTGCGAACAAGTTCTCGGTCTCAATTTCTTACAAAATAACATTATACACTGATATTAAACACTTTCAACATATTACAATATTCATTAACAATACATGCAATTGACTTGGCACCATGACAATCAGTTTTTACTACAAAATTAAAGTATTTACCTCGGTCACCATCCTGCCCGTCTTTGTCTGAGCGCGACTTGGCCGTGAGTGATGCCCGCAGGCGACTAGCAGGTTAACCCCACACTACCAACAAGTGAGTATCGGCATCGGTGCTTAATATAGCATTAAATACTGATACTTACACATATTACACGTTTTCATGCAAATAGAAAACTATTGAACATTTCACTTATAAATGCCGAGGAATAATGACGTGAGGTACATACGCTTTACATACAGTAACATGGCTCCCCTAAATTGTGTAACAATTTACCTTAAATTAACATTAGTATGTACCTTAAAACTAGGATTAGCACATAATATGTTTTGTTACATTGGCTCCTTGGCGGGGATGCTCCAGTCTATTATTATGCATTACCTTCTAACAGCAATACTAGACTATGTATTGGCCTCTCTATGATGGTCCTGTTTGCCTTTATGTGTCTTCCCTGGTTGTCGAGATTACAGTCTGAAACCAGGACCTTAACCTTTCTTACTAGGCCATCATGATCAGGAGATACTTCTGTTACTCTTCCCAGTTTCCACTGGTTCCTTGCTACATTCTGATCTTTGATGATAACTATGTCATTTACACTGAGATTCCTCTTTGGTGTTGTCCACTTATTTCTAATTTGTAGGAATTGCACATACTCCTTTTACCACATTATTATACTCAAGTTCTCCCTTCAAGAGTTTATGGATCCTAACTGACACCACTGCTGCTGCTAGTTCTAGTCTGGGAATTGTTATGGTTTTTAGAGGTGTGACACATGACTTTGCCATTACTAATGCACAATGAATTCGGCCAGTCTTGCTAATTAATCTAATATATGAGCACTGGCCATATCCCTCTTGACAGGCATCTGAAAAGTGATGGAGTTCAACCTTTTCTACTTCCCCAAAGTCATCAAGTTTGTAGCATCTAGGAACCTTTAACTGATCTAGTTTGTGCAGCTCATCCTTCCATTTTAACCATTTAGGTTTGACATAATCTGGCACCTCATCATCCCAATCAACTGCATTCTTACATAATTCTTGTAAAATTTGCTTTCCAGTCAGTATGAGAGATGACACTAGACCTAATGGATCATATATAGAGCTCACTGTTGACAGAATGCCTCTCCTGGTGAGTGGCTTGTCTTTCAGCTTTATTCTAAATTGAAATGTGTCAGATTCTATGCACCACTCAACTCCCAAAGTTCTTTCTATAGGCAGTGTGTCTTCATTCTTACTAAAATCCAAACTTTTAATTCCATCTGCTCTCTCATGAGGAGAAATTGCAGCTAATACAGCTTTGTTGTTTGACAAGAACTTATGAAGGTTAAAACCTCCCTTGTAACATAATTCTTTGCTTTGCTGAATAAGAGTGACAGCTTCATCCATTGTAGCTACTGACTTCAAACCATCATCAACATAAAAGTTGTTTCTTACAAACTTGGCTGCATCAGATCCACACCCGTAGTCATCTGCAGCTTTCTTAAGTGCAAAGTTGGCTACACTTGGAGATGAAGTAGCTCCAAACAGGTGAGCTGTCATCCTGTATTCAGCTATCTCATTATTAAGGTCACCATTTTCCCACCAAAGGAATCTTAACATGTTTCTGTGTTCTGGGTTGACCTTCACTTGATGGTACATTGCTTCTATATCACATACAAGTGCAATCCTTTCTTGCCTAAACCTACACAACACTCCAATAAGTTTGTTGGTAAGGTCTGGGCCTTAATGACTGGTTCCTGTAGTTTGCACTACAGTCAAATACAACTCTTAACTTCTTTGGCTTTCTCGGATGATAGACTCCATGATGTGGAATGTACCAGACCTTACCATCATTCCTAACTAAATCCTTTGTCGGTACAACCTCTGCATAACCTTTTGTAATCATATCATCCATGAACACTTTGTAATCACCTTTGTGTTGATTATCCTTCTCTAGTTTAGCTCTTAACTTCTTGAGTCTCTGCTCTGCTAATAGTTTGTTGTTTGGAAGCTTGACATTATCATCTTTAAGAGGAAGGGGCAACTCATAATGGCCATCCTTCAGCTGATGTACTCCTTCTTTCATCTTACTCATAAACCTTTTATCTTCATATGATAATGGAGTGTCAGCTGACTTTCTATCACTGAAGTCAAGTTCAAACTCATCTCTCACTTGAGAAGGATTAATCATCTCTGGTTTTAGTAGGAACCACTAAGAAATTAACCCTCTTTTCTTCATTGATTTCTACTTCTTGTGTCACTGTTCTGTAGACTACCACTGTATCCTCCAATGGACTTGAATGGGGTGAGATTTTACCAATGATCCCCCAACCTAGCTCTGTCCTACGAGCATAGGGATGCTTCTTGCTATCACCTGCTATTTGCTCTTCTGCCATAATGGCTTCTGCACAATCAAGACCAATGAGGAGTCCTATGTCAACGTTTGGGTCATATTTCATTAGTTTGTCAGAGATTGCCTTTAAGTGGGGCCAGTCACAAGCAGTCTCGGGCCTTGGTATCTGACTCCGTCCAGCTGAAATGTTTTCTGTTGAATATGCTGAAGGGATTGATATTTCCACTTCTTCATTATAACCTCTTACTTTAAGTCCATGAATTTTGATAGAATCAGTGATTTGTTTTCCACTTATTGTGTGGATATTGAGTGACACTGATGGTCCACTAACTCCCAATTTATTCAGAGTGCTTTCCTTGATGAATGAAGCATCAGACTGCTCATCCAGCAGGGCATACACTAAAACTTTATTCTCTTCATTACTAACATGATGTAACCATACAGGAACTATCATGGTGTGCATGTCATGTGTCACTGATTCTGTAACTTTGACCTTATTTGCTACTACTGTGGGTTTATCATTTTTAGGCTGAGTTGCTTGTGCTGGCACCTTTTGGCTCTCAGTTCTTGTCATATCATCATTGTGAAGAGCTGTGGGATGGTATCTCTGACTTACTTTACAAACTTTCCTTCTTCTACAATCCTTTCCTTTGTGACCCATTTTTAGACACCCTGTACATAACCATTTTCCTTTAGCAAATTTGTACCTAGTATTACCATCAAGTTTGGCAAATTCCTTGCAATCATCTAAATCATGATCCTTTGTACAGTAGTGACAGAATCGTCCTTTCCTTTCCTGGTCCTTGGGATACTGTTTGTTGGCTTGTACATTTACTTTACTTTGGAATGACCACATTGGTTTTTCCTCAATTGCTTTAGCCATGAAAGTTCTACTCCCTTTATTCTTTGTCATGATGTATGATTCCCTTGGTTTCCAATTGGTTGCCCTTGTGTGAGTTTTGATCCAGTCATTTACTTCCCTACTTACTGAATTCCAGGAAAGAAATGGATTGCTTGCTCCTTTTGCTTCTTTCTGGACAAATTCACATAACATTTCAAAGGGTGGGTGGTGCTCTTCATTGCTACTAGAAGTGTTGTTATTACTGTTAGTATCAAGATATATCATCGCTTGCTTTCTCCAGTCATGAACAATATGTTCAGGGAGTTTTGCTAGCACCTTTCTCTGCTCTCTAGGGTCATTCAGAAATGACAAATAAGAAGTGTGTTTCATTGCAGCTAAACAGCACTTCAAAAAATCTGAGAATGCTGTTAATGCTGGACCATTATGCGGAGAGATTGGTAGCCAATTCATTAACTTTTTTGTGTAAGCATCAGCTATGATGCTTTTGTTTCCAAATCTATCACTAAGAATTTTCTTTGCTTGCACATAGTCAGCATCAGAGTTAAAGTGCATTAACATTTTAATGGCATCCTTTGCCTCACCAGTTGTATACCTGTCTAAGTAGGCAAGTCTCTCTTTACCAATAGAAGTTTTAGACTCTACATAAGTTTCAAAGTTTTTCAACCAACTTGGAAATTCCATGGGTTCTCCATCAAAAGTGTTAGGCTCTATTGGAGGGAGGCTCCAATTGGGATCAGGTATGTTGATTGCAAAGGTTTCCCCAGGATGGGAAAAGGATTGATGATTCTGTCTCACATTATTCACATTATTAGGCATGTTGACATTATGAGTGTGTCTACGAGAGCTTGGTACAAGACTTTGAGCTGTAGGGTTGAGATTTATTACCTGAGGTTCACTAAATATTTGTCCATGTACTTCATTTGTCATCAATTCATTATCTCTATTGCAAGAAGAAGGTTTCTGTGGGTCATGGAATGTAACATATTTGTGAGGCATGGCATTGTCACTTTGTTGATTTGCAATTGCTTGTGCTTTCATTTCATTTTGTGACTCTATGTATTGTTGAAGATAACTTTGTTTCTCTACACTTTCATCATTACCTGGAAGCATTTTTACTTCTTCTTCAACTAAGCTAAGAGCATTAAGTTCTGCACTAGCAACTGCTAAATCTCTCTCTTTCTTTTTCTTTGCAAACATTGCCTGGTCTCTTGCTAACATAACTTCTGCCTCTGCTAAACTATCATGATATTCCATTTCCTTTCTAAGTCTGGCTACCTTTGCTGCTACTTCTTGCTTTCTTTGTGCTGCTGATGAACGTGATGAAGTAGATGAGATTCTAGAATGCCTAGACCGTTTGCTAGAACAAATTGATCCTCTGTCATTCTTTAACTCTTTTCTTTTACATTCTATACTTTCTAATATTTCATGGTGAACTTGTTGATTGTGTTCCAGCTCTTCATTTAGCTCCTCTGACTTTTCTGGCTCTAGTTCCACCAGCTTTGTGTATTCCACGTAATACTGATGAAATGCCTCTATTACTTCACTTGACATGGGCTCTAATTCAAAGGGGCTAATTACAATTTTTAATCCTTTCTTAATTTTGCTGGTAACACTGCTCCATTTATGCTTACAGGACTCTGCTCTTCCTTTGGTTACACTGACTTGATATTCTCTTCCTTTGTCGGTCAGCACTCGCTCCCTGACACTAACTTCTTCAATACAAGTTTGATCCCTGTCCACTTGCTCACCCTCACCTTCCCTAAGGCCATCTATGGCATTAATTTCCTCAGTATCAGACATATCTAACAACTTAATTGTGTCAATACTGAAACACTGAAAGAGCAATTAAAATTACCACTCTTAATACTAGCTAATTGTGGGTAATTTTCACTTAGGCTACTCAATTCAGTGCACATACATAATATTATACTTTCTTGCCTGTGACCATGGGTTCTACAAAATGGTGGCGAGGCACAGTGGGTAGAAGGGAGTGGTTGTCGTCAAGGGTAGAGCTGACCCCAGGGCCTCAGAGGTCAACCTATAGGCTTACGTCAGCGTCCCCTCGTCCTGTGACTCACTCTTGCTACGGTTTCACATGGAGCCAATTTCTTGCTTGTAGGCCGAGTTCTTACTGTAGCCGCACCGGCTGGGCATCGATTGGCTCTCAGGTGATCTGTTTTACTGATCACACCCATCATCGTAGGGTCGAGGAAAGGCAGTTCTCCCTGACACGTTTATTGATGAGGTAGGCATGACCGTAAGAACTGCGAACAAGTTCTCGGTCTCAATTTCTTACAAAATAACATTATACACTGATATTAAACACTTTCAACATATTACAATATTCATTAACAATACATGCAATTGACTTGGCACTATGACAATCAGTTTTTACTACAAAATTAAAGTATTTACCTCGGTCACCATCCTGCCCGTCTTTGTCTGAGCGCGACTTGGCCGTGAGTGATGCCCGCAGGCGACTAGCAGGTTAACCCCACACTACCAACAAGTGAGTATCGGCTTCGGTGCTTAATATAGCATTAAATACTGATACTTACACTTATTACACGTTTTCATGCAAATAGAAAACTATTGAACATTTCACTTATAAATGCCGAGGAATAATGACGTGAGGTACATACGCTTTACATACAGTAACACCAACCACATTGCTCTCCACTTGCTCAAGATGTTGAAGGGGCCAGAATGGCAGCTTGCTGGGTGGCTAGGCAAACTGGAGCAGTATAATTACCAGATTGTTCACCACAGTAAGAGAGTGCACAACAATGCTGACAGCCTCAATTGCCACCCTTGTAAGCCCCGTTGTATTCACTGCTCCAGGAGAGAGCCTGATGTCATGTGCCAATGGTTGTAGGTCCTGGGAGATGCGGGAGAGGCCAGTGAGCGGTGGAAGGAGCAGTGTGAGGACCCTGATCTGGCCCCCATGATCCAGTGGCTTGAGGCTGGCGAGGGATGGCCATGCTATGAGCATGTGCCATCCAAGAGCCCCACTATAAAGTTCCTGATGGAGCAGTGGGAGGCATTGCGCTTGGAAGAGGGTGTGCTTCAGCCACGCCGGTTGGACACCGGGAGAGGCAAGGACTGTTGGTGGTGGTGGTGCTGCGCGCCCAAGAAGATGAGCTGCTGAGGGAGACACACAAGGGGAACACCAATGGCCACTTGGGTGCTAAAAGGACGCTGTGCCGGCTGCGGCAGCACGTGTACTGAGACAAGATGTGCAGGAGTGATGCTGTGCTTGCCGTGTGTGTGTGGTGAAGCAGGATCCTGCCCAGAAGACATGTGCTTCTCTCCATCTGTACCAGGCTGGGGTGCCCATGGAGAGGATCGCCGTGGATATAGCTAGCCAGCTCCCTTGCACTCGGAGAGGCAATAGATTTCTTTGCGTGGCCATGGACTACTTCACGAAGTGGCTAGAGCAGGGGTGGGCAATCCCTGGCACGCGTGCCAAACGTAGCACGCCGATGACTCGTTTCTGGCACGCAATAGCACAGGCTACCGTAACAGCAGCCGCAAAGTTTATATATATATATTTAGCCGTACAATTAAAATTTAGAGATTATTAGAGCATGTTAGCATTACTCAAACATATTAGCAGATGTTACATAATGTATAGGTCACTGGGAAGTCAAGGAAAGCTGGCTAAACATTGGGGACTATATTATCAAGCTTGAGGGGTGGGTATGATTTTCAAAAAAAAAAAAAAAAAAAAATGGCGTGTCATGAGGAAGACGCGGAGTGATATCATAATATAAGAACTGAGATTTTTTTAATATGCTGTGTTAACCCCTGGAAAGCGTAAATTATCATTCCATAATAATTACATTGACAAAATTCTGTCAAATTCTGTCATAGTAACCTTTCAACGTTCGTAAATTGTATTTTCTTTAAAATGTATTTGGAAATTCAAAATTGGCACCCGTGTAGGTATTTCGTCCCTGGAAATTCTTTTGTATTTTTGGTATAACACTAATCGGTATTTTGAAATTATAATTAAGTCGTTGGAGTGTTTTCACATGTTTTGCTGGGGTTAACGATGTTAGAAAATTTATTTAGAAAGCCAAGGGCACTACTATTAGGGGCGATGGGAAGAAGCTGATCAGAATAAGGACGGTTTCCCCACAAGACCTCAGTCGTCTTCTGTCTTTGGTGGAATACATGTGCATGTTGTTCTCTCTCTGGCATTTGTGATTTTTTTTTTTTTTCAACTAGATTCATGTGGTAAGACCAAAATTTATATATATTTTTTTTATTTATAATGTTAATTACTACTAATCAGTCGTTTTCTGGCTTTGGTTGAATAAAGATATGGAGTAAATAAGACCACAAAAACACCAATTTCCGCCTGTTCCGCTTATTTTGAAAATGAAAGACCTTAATTTTTCAGGATAATAACATATTATGATAATTAGAAGTATGTTTTCTTTATATTAAATTGATGTTTTTTTTTTTTTTTTTTTTTTTGACCCAACATAGTGACATTTAAATGAATAGATTGTGATTAAATTTGGGGGGAAATTATTTTAGGCCGTGTACTGAATATTAGGCTACTGTATATTCATGTTTAATTTTTTTTTTTTTTTTTTTTTTGTTATTTTCAGCATAGTCTACCCTCTCCCGCAGCTTAACGTGGGAATACCCACACCAAAATTTATTAATAATCATTCATTTGTTAACATCAAACAAAATTAGAGTAATATTAATGATTTATCAAATATATTTTAAAATCAAATCCACGTGCCTTTGGAATTTCCCTTCATAGCCTCGGACCATTGCTACCACATTTTTTTTTTTTTTTTTGGTTAAAATGGCAAAACTAAAGCACAGAAGTACAATAAGATACAAAAGGAAGTAGAACAGAAAAATAAAGAAAATAAAAGTACAATGAACAAGTGACTCAAAATAATAACAACAAACAAACAAATAAATAACGTTTTAAAGAACCCCACGAAATATTAATCTAATCTCCCTTCCCCCCATCACAATTTAACTTGAAATCTGCCTTCAATAAGACTGGAATAGGAGCGATTTCTTTCCTTCTCCCGTAGCGGCTTTTATTTCTTTACCATCCGATGAAGTGATCTTTTTGTTATGCGTTTTCTTTCCTTCTCCTTTCTTTCTTTCCTTTTATTTTCTTTCTCCTCCTTCATGTATATCAATATCTCATTTATTTTTATTTCCTGCCCTTTACAGATTGGACAGAATGTCACGACCACCAGCTAAGAAACGATGTCATTCAAATGAAGATGATATTAGAGAATTTAAGGAATACTGGACTGAAAAGTTTGGCATGATTAAGAAGGATAAAAGAGCGTTATGCATTTTCTATTCTGACTCAGTTGTTTGTAGAACTTCTGTAAAGAGACATTTTGAAAGTGTTCATAAGAACTTAAACAATAAAACTGAGGAAGAACAAAGAGAATGAATTTTTCGTGAACTGAGCAAGACAAAGACACAGACTGAAACTTTTATGAACTTTATTTCAGGTAGGCCCAGTTCCAACTTAGTTACTAGTAATTTTGAAATTTCAAAGTTATTGCTCAACATGGAAAGCCTGTCAGTGATGTGGAGTATATTAAAGAAACTTGGCAAGAATGTGCACCTTTCCTTTTCGACGACTTTTCGGAAAAGGAAAAGATTATTCAGCGCATTAAAGATTTGTTTGTAAGTAGGAAAACATAAATATTGAAAAGGAGAGATTAGAGATGGGAGTAACAAAGAGAAATGCGGAAAGCGAAGTATTAAGGACTTGGAATACTATTCCAGAAAATTATGTCTATCTAAAAAACCTTGCAACATGTTTTCGTCTACATATGCTTGCGAATCTTTGTTTTCATTGATGAACTTTGTAAAGTCTCGTAACAGGAGTAGCATGACGGATGAAATTAGTTAGTAGAGCATGCAAGTCTCTCAAGGTTACTAAATATAAACCCGATATAAAATCTCTGTCATCTGTGATGCAGCAGCAGAAGTCTCACTGACAGTATATAAAAGGAGTCAACAAGTTTTCTTAGTCTAGTTTTATCTAATATTTATTATTAAAGACACTAAAAAGGTTCAAGGCTGTTGAAATGTAGTTCTGAAGGTCTTTTTTTTATACTGTTTTTACTGCTGAGGTAATTTTTTTTCGTTTAAAAGTTCTTTAAATACCCAAGTCTTAAGAGATATCAAATATGTTCTCAAAAAAAAAAAAAAAATGGTTGGCACGTGGGAAAAGTTTGTGTCAAAGACTAGGCTGATTTTGGCACGCACTCTCAAAAAGGTTGCCCACCCCTGGCCGCTAGAGGCTTGTGCCCTTCCCAACCATGAAACAAAGACGATGGCCGAGTTTCTGGTCACTCAAGTGTTCACACGCTTCAGGGTGTTGGCTGGGCTCTGCTTGGATCACGGACGAGGAGAGTTCAAATCGCGGGTCTTCAAGGAGTGCTGCCGTCTCCTTGGGGTGAAGACCTGCACTATACCCCTGCACCGCCTAGAGTGACAGGATGGTGGAGCGGTACAACGCCACACTAGTGAGTTGGCTGGCACGGTACTGCGCAGCTGACCAGCAGAACTGGAATAAGTATACCCTTATGGCTCACCACTCTGCCAAGCACAAAGCGACAAGGTACACGCTGGCCCGTCTTATGTTTGGGTGCACTATCTGCTTCCCTGTGGACCTGGCTACAGGAAGGCCACCTGATGAGGAGCTGCCCACTGTGTAGTCTCAATATGCTATGGCCTTGCAGCGGCGGCTGGACAACACAAGGTAACGGGTGAGTGGGCATCTCAAATTGGTGGGCCGAGCAACGTGGCAAGAAGTACCACCAGCATGTGCAGGAGGCCACGTACGTGCCCGACGACAGGGTTTGGCTATATAACACTCCACAGGATGCATAGCCTGTCTCCTAAGCTCCAGAGCCTTTGAGAGGGGCTGTATGACATCCTGAAACTCATTTCAAATGTCACTTACTGTCTCACACCCACAGGTGCCCACAGAGGGTCAAACATGGTCCATGTGGACCGCCTGTGAAGGTACGAGTATTTGGGAGGTGGTACGTTTTTCTGGGGAGCTCGCGAGGAAACAGCTGTGGTGGGCCCCCAGCCAGGACCCGATCTGAGTGATAGTGACACTGAGTGCGATCCGGTCAGTGAAAGTGACTCGGCCAGTGAGAATGACACTTGGAGGCCATGGAGGTGGAGTGTGCTGAGGAGGCTGACAAACCAGGGAGAACCAGGAGGCCCCAGTGGATGGATGACTATGTGTTATAGTGTAATTTGTATTTCATATAATTCTGTAATGTAATTGTGTTGATGTAATTTTTTTTCTCTCTCCTTTATGTATTGTGTTTCAGCTTGCTAGTGTGTGTGATAGTCGGGATGACTATGTTTGTAAGGAGTTAGTGGTACGTATGTGCCCCTGTGTGTATGTGTGAATTAAGTTTGTATGTGTGTGCATGGGTGCGGGTGAGCGGCAGAACAACCCGGTAGTACTGACGGGAAGATTAGCGTCACCCAATACGCGTCGCGGCGTCCTCTCACTGACTGCCTTCAGCCTTTCTCATCGCTTCAATGTCACATCTCTTCCTATCTTTACCGCTATTTTCACGCTAACTGCTCTTTTGATCTTGTTAACTGCATGCCTTCCTTCCTCCTGCAGCCTCGCTGCACAAGACTTTCTTCTTTCTCTCACCCCTATTCTGTCCACCTTTCTAATACAAGAAATAACCAGTATTCTCAATCATTCATCCATTTATCTGGAAAATTCTGAAACTCCCTGCCTGCTTTTGTATTTCCACCTTCCTATGACTTGAACTCTTTCAAGAGGGAGGTTTCAAGATAATTATCCTGTATTTTTTTACTACAGCTTTCGGGAACTGGCACCTTAGTGGACTTTTTCTTTTATTGCAGTTTTGTTGACCTTGGCTGGTAACCCCCTACATAAAAATAAATAAATAAAAATACGCTCAGTTGGAGTCAGTCAACTTCCAAACCGGCCAGACAACATACCCGCTCCTTCATTCGAGTGTGGCCCGGTTTACACCGGTCCGTTTTTACGGATTCTGTCTCCATACACCGTCCAACAATGACGTCACAAAAATGGAGTCCGTACTGAACAGAGGAGTTCACCACCGTCTCCGTATCCATGTTTGTAAACATGGCGGCCTGGAGAAGAAACCTCGACAAGGAATTTGTATACTTCTTGCAACCTTGCTGCTGGCAGCTGCCGAAGAGAGGTTAGTGAGGTGGAGAAGAATCTCATTTATTGCACAGTAAAGAAATATAAGTAACTACACACTAGTGAATCCTACAAGGTACGGGGGTGGGGGGGCAGTAGTGTCTGTTGTATCAATGCACTGTGTGGTGGGGAGGGAGGCTCTACTAGTATTTTCCTGTTGCCTGGTTGTCAGTTATTTATACATTGTCATTATTATAGCTACTGAGTGAGGCTTGGTCTATTTCTGCAGTTTGCTAGGCTGAAACTTGTCCAGTCTATCTGTGCTTGTTTACTTAGTTTTGCAGTGTTGCCGCAGCTCTCACTAGGACCCCAGTCACTCCTCTTTTTCCATGATCATTGTGAAAATGTTTAATTTACAAAATAGTATCATTACATTACAAGGCTGTAATTCAATAACGTTTTGTCATGTACTTAAGTATCATACCTAGAACATTAAAAATATCAGTACATCCAACACTGTGCCCATCCCTCCCTACAAAGTTACACTCAATTCATCTCTTCCGCACAACATCGTCCGTTCAAGCGGAGGCAAAAACCAAGCTTGTGTTTTTGTCCGAGTGACTACAGTCACTCGGACAGAAACTGTGGTGACATCATTGCTGGAGACGGAGTCTGTAAAAACGAACTAGTGGGTGGTTGGAGCAAAATCAATTAAGCAATTTGAGGGCAGACTTGATAAATTTTGGATTAATCAAGAACTAAAATATAACTATAAGGCAAAAATCCACCGCACGCTACTACAAGGTGAACATGTAGATCTGGAGTCACAGGCGTAAGCCTCTTCCAGGAAGTCTTCTGTGAGTATCTGTGAGTAAAATGGGCCTGAGACTCCAGCCAGCACCCAACTCATAACAACTTTCAAGCTCCTTGACTCTCTGCCATCCTGGCGGACATTCCATCCAGACTCTAAGTACGTGAGGTATGCGATAACGAACATGATTCATTCAAATGTAGCATTCATTATAGTAAATGTGCATTATGGCAACTGAAGAACCCATAAGAAATAAAAATAATTGGTTCGAGGAAACCAGAAAACTACAAAAAAATTCCACAATTTCAAAAAAATACATCAAAATGAGCACATTCGTACCACTAAACTTGAGCTATTACAACAAATATATACACAACTCTCCCGAGTTTTGCGCATAGTCCTAAATACTTAGCATCCCGAGTTTCATGCTGCTTTGACAAGTATGGGTCATATTTACCTACCATCGGCGTCACGCGTATACAAACCGTAAATCGGAGCTCTCTCTCTCTCTCTCTCTCTCTCTCTCTCTCTCTCTCTCTCTGCATCCTTCTATCCCTTTCTCCATGTGTGTGTGTGTGTGTGTGTTTTAAGGTAAGAACAATCCTAATTAATTGCTAAATAGAATGAGGCTGGTTGAGAGTGAAAATGGAATTATGTATGAGAGTGAGAAAGGATGAAACGAAAATGACAAAATGAATGAGGGGGAAATAGAGAGCAAGATATCACTCTCTTGTTCCTTATCTCTGATAGATAAGGTAGTAAATATTTGCCAGCGCATTAGACGCCTTTTTTTTTTTTTTTTTACATAATAATTACCCTGCGTCTAATGCAGCCGTAGTACAAACTTATAGGCTTGTAAGCCTATACCTATAGGTATGGAGTTGAATCAATAGTACACAATGCACAAATATTGTTACTAATAACAAAATTTCTCTCTCTCTCTCTCTCTCTCTCTCTCTCTCTCTCTCTCTCTCTCTCTCTCTCTCTCTCTCTCTCTCTCTCTCTCTCTCTCTCTCTCTCTCTCTCTCTCCATCCATCCATCCACATACACACACACACACACACACACACTCACACACACACACACTACTGAGGAGATGAGTGAACTAAAGAATGAGAGTTTTATATCTGTGTTTACAAGGGAAACCGATTTTATGGCACCGAAAGTGGTATCACAGAATGAGGGAATACAGAAGATACAAATAGAGACAAGAAATCAAGAAACTGCTGGAAGAGTTTAATGTTAGAAAAGCTATGGGACCAGATCAAGTAAATAGATGGATATTAAAAGAACAAGTTGAGGAACCCATATGGGATATAATCAACAGCTCGTTGGAAAAAAGAAAAGTACTAAGGGGATGGAAAAGAGCTAACATGGTCTCAATATAGAAAGGGGAAAATGAAATGAACCTTTAAATTAGAGACCAGTGTCACTAACAAGTATTGTAAGCAAGCTTTGTGAAATAGTAATTAAAGATAGATGGTGCAATATTTAGAAGATGAAAAGATAATTACAGGAAAGCTATTTGGATTCAGGAAAAGGAGATCCTGTGTCACAAATATACTTGAACTTCTGTACGAGAGTAATAGATGGAGTGCAGGAGAGGGACGGATGGATTGATGCGGTGTACCAGGATCTCAAAAAAGCATCTGATAAAGTTGCCCACAAAAGTCTTACGTGAAAGTTAGAAAATGAAGGAGGACTAAAGGGAACAACATTGCGATGGATGGATGATTATTTACGAGGGAGGGAAATGAGAACAGTAATCATAGTAATAATCCAGTTGGCACGAAGTGACAAGTGGGGTACAGCATGGATCTGTGTTGGCACCTATTATGTTTCAAGTATATTTAAATGATATGACAGGATCTAAATAGTTATATAAACCTTTTCGTTGATGATGCAAAAATAATGAAGATAATAAAGGATGAAAATGATTGCAAGGATTTACAAAAGGATATCGACAAGATACATGCATGGAGCCAAAGATGGAAACTAGGATTTAATGGCAGAAAATGTGTTGAAAACAGAAAAAAAGTAAGAAGAGACTTTCATGGAATTACAAAATGGGAGGAGAAATAATAAAAAAGTAATGAAGAAAAAGATTTGGGATTGATGATCCAGGAAATACTATCACCTGAAAGGCACATAAACAGAATATTTGGCTCTACATACAGCTTGCTAACAAACATTAGAGTGGCATTTAACTATTTAGATAAGGAAATGATGAAGAAAATTAAAATAAGCATGATACAACCTAAATTGGAATTACACAGCAGTAGTTTGGGCTCACGTAGAAAAAAAAAGATACATGGAAACCGGAAAGAATACGGGGGATAGCAACAAAGATGGAACCAGAAGTGAAAGACTTAAGCCATGAAGAAAGACTTGAAGAGATGGGATTACCAACACTACAAGAGAAAAGAAAAAGAGATCTGATAACAATGTACAAATTAGTAAACAATACAGAAAGAATAGACAGAAATTACTTATTACCACAGATGGTGGAGGGAGAGAGACGGATGAGGAGGCATGAGAAGAAAATAAAGAAGAATGGATGTTTGAGCGACATCAAGAAAGACAGCTTCCCGTATCAAACTATTGAAATCTGGAATGATTTGAAGGAAGAGGTGGTTGTGGAAAACAGTGTACACATGTTTAAAGAGAAATTGGATGAATATGGTTATGGAGACAGGACAAAAATGAGCTTTTGGCTCGTGCCCTGTACAATACAACTAGGTAAATACACACACATGCACAGTTTTAGATGAGATGGTAGCACTGCACAGCTATAGCGCTGCATCACACAAGATGTGAAGACAAAACACACACTGTTGTAGGGATTTTGGCACCCCGCTGTTTTATTATTCATCAATGATCTTCTAAATCAAACTTCTTATCCTATGCACTCCTACGCTGATGATACCACCCTGCACTTTTCCACGTCTTTTTGTAGAGGTCCAACCCTTCTTGAAGTAAACAGCCCATGCAGGGAAGCCACAGAATGCCTGACTTCTGATCACTCTAAAATTTTTGATTAGGGCAGAGCAAACTTAGTATTGTTCATTGCCTCAAAAATTCAATTTCTCTATCCTTCAGCTAGACACAACCTTCTAGATATTTATCTCCTCTTCTTCATTGTTGTCCCCTCTTCTTCAGTGATACTCAATTGCCCCCCACTTCTACAATGAAAATTCTCGGTCTGTCCTTTACTTATAATTCTAAACTGGAAACTTCACATCTCATCTCTAGCTAAAGCAGCTTCTATGAAGCTAAGTGTTCATTGTCATCTCTGCCAGTTTTTCCTCTGCCCCTGCCTCCCCACTCACCTCCCCAGCTGCTAACTCTGCACAGGGGCTCTATCTACCCACGTATTGAGCATGCTTCACATGGCCGGGGGGGGGGGGGGGGGGGGCGTCCACTCATACCACTTTTCTTGACAGGGTGAAATCAAAAGCTTTTCCGCTTATCAACTCTCCTCTAACTGACTGTCTTCAGTCTACCTTTCATTCCAGTAATGTTGCAGCTCTTGTAATCTTCTACTGCTATTTTCATGCTAACTGCTCTTCTGATCTTGCTAACTGCAAACCTTCCCTCCTCCTATGGCCTGGTTGCACAAGAGTTTTTTTCTTTCTCTCATCACTATTCTGTCCATCTCCCTAGTGCAAGAGTTAACCAGGGTTTTCAATCATTCATCCCTTTTTGTGCTAAGGTCTAGAAATCCCTGTCTGCTTCTGTATTTCCTCCATCCTATGGCTTGAACTCTTTCAAGAGGCAGTTATCAAGACATCCTGTTTTTTTTTTTTTTTTTTTTTTTTTTTTTACTATCTGACATCTCTGTGGGAACTGGCATTAAGTGGGCCTTTCTTTTTATTACATTTTTTGTTACCCTTAGCCATTGGCCCTTTTGCACGCACACACACACAGACACACACACACACACACACACACACACACACACACACACACACACACACACACACACACACACACACACACACACATTGTCATGGCGGACAGAGAAGTCAACACAAACAGTAGCTTCTAGAAATCCAGCCATCTACGTCGCTGAGAGCAGCCCTAGTGGAAGCAGGAGCCATCCCCAAGGGGCCCCGGGGTTGTTGCATGGCTCCCGTGACTGGCTTGGTCGGGGCAGCCTTCCTCAGAGAGGGTGCAGCAGCACCCGCATGCTGCCCTGCAGTATTGTTCTCTGCCTGGGGTGGGTCACACACACTCTGCAGGCACACGTCACTGTCTCCCTGGTCCTGGTTAGCATCACTGACTGGACACGGGGTAGGGGCCACAAGGGGCGTCCCACCAGGTACTGTTTGTTGTTGCTTCTTCTGAAAAGTGGGTAACTGATTGCTGAAGGCAGAGACTGTTTCAGAAAGATTGTCCACTTTAGCAGCTAGTGCGTTCACCACTGCCATGAGGTGCTGGGTGGAGTTAGTGGCAGGCAGCTCCTGAGCGTCCCCAAGCTGGGGCACTGTTGTGGCAGATGCAGAGGGCACTGTAGCAGTGTGCTGCGGCAGAGGTGGGAACACAGCAGGTGTGGTGTAAGTGCCAGTGGTGGAGCAGAAAGGGGCAGGTGAGGAGCAGTAGACAAGAATGAAGGCCTATTCGTCCAAGCGTTTGTCTGAGGAAGCCTGGTGGAACACGAGTCTGGGCCGAGTCACCTCATCAGTGGCAGGCTCCCTGTGGGGCCGAGGCCTGACAGTGCAGAGGGTGGAGTGGGCGTTGTGATCACCCCAACAGTTGCAGCAGCAAGGAGGGATTTTGGTGCTCTCTTTGATCTTGTCCAGGCACTGCACTGACTTGTGGGAACCAGCACAGTACCTACACCAAGGAGCAGACCGGCAACGCCACTCCTTGTGGCCCCAGTGACTGCAGTGGTGACACAGGTCTGGCTCTGGTGTGTACCGCTCCACGCACCAACGTCCAAGGCCCAGGAGATGAACTTCACTGGTTACCTTCCCAGTCACCACACCCAACAGTTGAGGCCTTGGCTTCTGCCCCACCATCCTCCTCCTGAGGCCATGAAAGCCAGCTGGCACCTTAATAAGGTTAACATTAATGTGGGTCGACACACCACGTATGATGACCGCGTGAGTGCCCTCCTCACCAGAGCACTCCATAACAATGCCCATGAAGCCTTCACTCACCAGGGTGGTGTAAAAGGAGGATTCAGAGCTCATCGTGATGTACGGCTGGTTCCTTCCCTCCTTGTAGACCAGTTGCAGGTCTGGGTGTTGTTTAAGCAAGGCTGCAAACCAGCTGAACAATTCACTGGTGGTCTTTCCATGGCCAGGGAGGAACAGCAGGCGGCATCTTTGTCTGGAGTCTGGGGCAGGAGCAGAGGCACGCCTAAGTGAAGGCTGGTCGGTAGTGGCAGTATTCTGTTGACTGCCTTGGGTAGATGGTGCGGGATGAGGGTTCTCAACAATATCCATGTCTTCCAGGGAAGCTAAGCTGTCTTCCACCACGAGGAGATCCTCGGTGGGCATGGTGCTTTGTCCTGCTGGGACAAGCACATGCCGACCACTCTTTGTTAAGAGGCCTGGGCAGGGTCGCTTGCTCTTGTCTAAACTATCAAGGCCTCCTATTTGTGATTGACAAATCGAGCCTATACCTCCCTCAGTAACCACTGAGTAGGCTTGATCACTCAAAACCACTTCAGATTTCCGCTTTAGAGGGCAGCCACTCATGTAAACAAGCGGAGCGGAAAAAAAACTGCATCCTTCCGACACAGCGGGCAGGACACAACTGGAGAAAAGAAGGAAAAGATATGTGTGGAAAAATTAGTGGAGACATTACAAGAAGAAAAAGAAGTAACTGGAGAGATCGAAGAAATAAAAAAATTGGGTAGATATGTTGAGGGTGGACAGCGTCCTATGAAAATAAGGTTTAGGTCACAAGTGGCAGCTGAAGAAACACTGAGTAAATCCTGGAAACTGGCCAAGATGGAAGAATACAAACAAGTGTGGATAAAAAAAGATAGAACCAGAGAAGAGAGAGATACTATAAATGAACTAAGAAAAAAAGCAAATGAAAAAAAACGGAAAACTATCAGAGGTGGAGAAAAAACAGTTCTTTTGGAGGGTTATGGACATGAGGTTGAGAAAGTGGTACAGGAAGGAAGTAAATGCAGAAGGGGAAGACTAAAAGTAGCATACACGAACATAAATGGACTAATGTCGGCAGTGTTGGAACTAGAAGACTATTTAAAAGAGGAGAAACCAGACATCATGGGAATCGTTGAAACTAAATTGGCAAGTGAAGGGGATATATTAAATATTGGTGAAGGAAAATACAACCTCTGGATGAGAAATAGAAAGAATAAACAGGGAGGAAGTGTGATTCTTCTAGTTAGGAAGGATTTATTAGTGGAATCTGTCACATATGGGATGGAGGAGGCAGAAGTATTGAAAATAAGCTTAAGACAGAATATTGGAAGATACTGTAACGTAGTGGTGACTTATGTTCCCCTCCTATTCCAACTCTTGGAGAGAGGATGAATATAAGAAAATGCTTGAGGACACAAGGACACGTTTGGCAGAGCTGCTTGAGGAAAATGACAATATACTCCTGATGGGGGACTTTAAATGTAAAAGAGATATCCTGGGAGAACTGGACCACAGAAGGGAATGAGTCTTCATGGGGGAACAAGCTACTAGACCTGGCTATTGAAAATTTCCTGACACAGTGGGTTACAAATGACACAAGATTTAGGGGAAATGGAGCACCTTCAAGACTCAATCTAATTTTCATCAAGGAACAAGAAATAGTAGAAGACCTTAAATACATAAACCCAATAGGAAAAAGTGATCATGTGCTGATTCAGTTCACAGTTATGGATCATAACCTCAGTATAAGGAAAGAAGACCACAGAAAAGAATGGCTAAACTACAGCAAGACTAACTTTGGACAACTTAGGAAGTATTTCAGTGAAGTGAATTGGAACATAGTTATTCAAAAGGAAGACATAGAGGAAAAGTGGACAGCTTTCCTGGACATTTATAATAAGGGAGTAGAGAAATGGGTACCCAAAAGATCAACAGAGAACCTTTTCAAAAAGGATTGGTACAACAGGAGATGTGCAACAGCTAGATTGGAGAGAGAAAAAGCATGGAACAGGTGGAAGAAAAACAAGAGACTGGACCTGTGGAACAATTATATAAGGAAGAGGAACGAATATGTCAAAACTCACAGAGATGAGCAGAAAAATTTTGAAAGGAACGTTGTGGAGAAATGTAAAGACCAACCAAAATTATTTTATAAATTCATTAATGGAAAATTAAAGAGTAAAGATGAAATAAGTACGGTAAAAGCTGGAGAAGAGACAGTGGATGACCTGGAAGAGGTAGCTGAAGTGTTGAACAGATACTTCCACTCTGTGTTTACTAAGGAAAATTATTTCAGAGCTGAGAGGACAGTGTTAGAAAAAGGGACCGACCTAAAGGAGATTAAAACATTAGTAGATGAAGTAAAGAATATGTTGGAAGACCTGGATGTAAGGAAAGCAGTGGGTCCTGATGGTGTCTCGAGTTGGATTTTAAAAGAGTGTAGCTCACAATTAGTCTCAGCATTGTACAATATAATTAGCACTACTCTGGTAAAAGTTAGAGTACCCATAGACTGGAAACGGGCGAATATTACCCCAATCCACAAGACCAGAAGTAAAGAAGATCCATTAAATTATAGACCTGTATCGCTCACAAGTGTGATGGCGAAGATTTGTGAAAAGATTATCAAGAACAGATGAGTGAAATACCTAGAAGACAACAAGGTGATAACAGAGAAACAGTTTGGTTTCAGAAAAGGAATATCATGTGTTACGAATTTGATATGTTTCTACTCAAGAGTAATAGACATAGTGCAAGAGAGAGATGGATGGGCCGACTGCATATACTTAGATCTGACAAAAGCATTTGATAAAGTTCCACACAGAAGACTAATATGGAAATTGGAAAAGATTGGAGGACTCATTGGATCACTGTTAAAGTGGATGACTGATTTTTTGACAAACAGAGAAATGAGGTAGCAGGTCAAACTGGAGAACAGTAATAAGTGGAGTCCCACAAGGTTCGGTACTTGCACCTATTATGTTTGCAATTTATGTAAATGATATGACAGAAGGTGTAGAAAGTTACATGAACCTTTTCGCTGATGACGCTAAGATTATGAGGAAAGTAACAAATGAAGAGGATTGCAATGCTTTAAATCAGGACTTAATTAAGATTAATGAATGGTCATTGAGGTGGAATATGGAGTTTAATGCTAAAAAATGTAGTGTGATGAGGTTTGGAAAGTGTGAAAAGACCAGTTAGCAACTATTACTTAGGGAATGAGGAAATCTCTATAAGATCAGAAGAAAAAGACCTAGGAGTAATTATTACTGATAATTTATCATTTGGGAAGCACATAAATGAAATTATAGGAGAAACATATATTCTGCTGAAAAACATCAAGATAGCATTCTCCTATATTGATGAAGGTATGATAAAAAAAAACTAATAACAACGATGATACATCTGAGATTGGAGTACGCAGCATTAGTGTGGTCGCCAAGTTTGAAAAAGGATACAAGAAAGTTAGAAAGAATCCAGAGAGCTGCAACTAAAATCCCTGCAAGCTTAAGAGAGTATAGTTATGAGGAAAGGTTGGGGATTGGACCTTACTACACTAGAAAAAAGGAGGGAAAGAGGTGATTTGATAGCAATATATAGAATATTGGAAGGAATGGAAAAGTTGGACAGAGAAGACCTCTTGATACCAGATACGAGAGACACGAGGACATGGAAAGAGATAGAGAAGGAGTGTTTGCAGAAGAGACATCAAGAAACATAGCTTCCCCCACAGAAGTATAACAGTGTGGAATGAACTTAAGGATGAGACTGTGTGTGCAAAGACAATTCATAAATTTAAAGAAAATCTAGATAAAAGTTGATATGGAGACGGGACAGCACGAGCCTAGTGTGGCTCTCGTCCTGTATTTCACAACTAGGTAAATACACTACAATAGTGTGTGTGTGTGTGTGTGTGTGTGTGTGTGTGTGTGTGTGTGTGTATATTTACCTAGTTGTGTTTTACAGGAAAAGAGCTATGCTTGTGCTGTTCTGTCTCCATATCTATAAGCATCCAGCTTAACTTTAAATTCATGAATATTTGTTGCTTGTACCACTGTTTCATCTAAGTTGTTTCATATTTCTGTGCTTGATATCTCTTCTACTTGCCGTTTTCTTCAATTTCACTCCATGTCCTCTTGTACCTCTTGAGTCCCACACAAATAAGTCTTCTTTGTCAACTTGATCCTTACCCTTTAAAGCTCTGTATATAGCAATCAGGTCTTCTCTTTCTCTTCTCTCTTGTAATGATAGAAGCTTCGATCTCCTTAATCTTTCTTCATAGGTTAAATCTCTCAAACTTGGTACCAATTTGGTTACAGCTCTTTGGATCCTTTCTATTTTCCTTTTTTTTTTATGGGGTGACCAAACAATTGTGGCATATTCCAGTTTTGGTTGAATCACATATTCCATCAACTTTTTCATCATCTCTTCATCCATGTAAGCAAATGCCCCTTTCATCTTTCTTAGTAACTCATAGGTTTCCCCAAATATTTTGTTAACATGTTGTTCTGGTGATAAATTATCACTGATTGTAATTCCCAAGTCTTTTTCTTCTTTGGTTTTTCTTAATTTCCACTTCTCCCATGGTATAGGAACTTGTCAATCTTCTTTTGCTTTTTCCTAATTCCATCACCTTGCATTTCTTTGCACTGAATTCCATTTCTCATTTCTTAGACTCCATTTATATATCTTATTTAGATCTTTCTGTAATATTTCACAATCCATATTGTTTTCCACTCTTTTCAATAATTTTGCATCATCTGCAAACAGACTTGTATAACTGTCAGCCTCATCCACCATATCATTGACATACACCAGAAACATTACAGGGGCTAAGACTGTCCCCTGTGGTACTCCACTTGTAACTCTACACCATTCTGATTTTTCTCCCTTTATTACTGTTCTCATTTCTCTATCCCTCAAGAAGTCTGTAATCCAATTCAGTGTGTTTCCTTGCAAACCCCCTATATTATGAATTTTCCACAGCAGTATCTGGTGTGGTACCTTATCAAATGACTTTTTTTTAGGTCTAAATAAACAGTCTGCCTAACCCTCTCTCTCTTGAATTATATCAATTGCTCTACTATAAAAGCTCACTAAATTTGTGACACAAGATCTTTCACTTCTAAAACCAAATTGTCAGTCAGTCAATGTATGTGTTTCTTCTAAATATTCCATCCATCTGCTTTTAACTATTCTTTCCGCTATTTTTGCCACCACATTTGTTAGGGACACTGGTCTGTAATTCAATGGATCTTCTTTATTACCTCATTTAAAAATGGGCACAATATTGGCTCTCTTCCAGTTTAGAGGAATTTTTCCTTCCTTAAAAGAACATACTATGGTATTGTGTATACCTTCTGCCAGTTGTTCACAACATTCCTTAAGTATCCATTTGGACACTCCATCTGGTCCTTAAGCCTTACTTACATCCAAATGTTTCATAATCTTCTTAATTTTACTTATGTCCACCTGTATCCCTCTCATCACATTGTCTCTGTGCCATGCTCTTTCTCCTTCAAATTTGCTTTCTTTGGTAAATACTGACTGGAAGCACTTGTTCATTAATTCCACTTGTAACTGTGTATCTTCATATGTAATGTCATCTTTCGTTAATTTATGTATTGTTTACCTGTTTTTCATCTTCACATATCTGAAGAATAACTTCGGCTCATCTTTGCATTTGTTAACTATATCTTTCTCATAATTCCTTTCTTTATCTCTCAGGATTCTGATATATTCGTTTCTTGCCTTCTTGAAATCTTCCCATTTCTCACTTCTCACTAGCATCTGCAAAATATTCCCTCAACCTGATAAAATCTGCTTTCCTGTAAATATATCTCCAATTCTTGTAAATTTCATTCCTATTTTCTATTGAACAACTGCCTATACTGAATTCAATTAACAGATGGTCACTTTTACCTAGTGGGCACTGATAATTTATTCCTTCAATGATGTCCATTTCCTTTGTAAACACCAAGTCTAGCCTTGATGCCTCTTCATTACCTAAAAATCTTGTATTTTCTCCAATCCATTGGGTCATAGTATTTATCATTATTAAATTTAGAAGCATATATCCCCATGACTCTTCTCCCCCGTCTGTGGTCCACTCTTCCCTGTATACCTCCTTACAATTAAACTCACCCATAAGTGTTATATTGTTACTCTCTGTCAGTATTCTCTCCAAACAGTTACTTGTATCTCTTAACAATAATTTATAATACTTGTGTCCATGCATTTGTCTTTGGGGGTACATAAGCCACTGCAAAATCTCTTTTTCCTTCTTTCCTTTTTGTTTGAATTCTAATTACTTCTGCCATTCCTTCTCCTGTTTCAACCTCTTCCACTGTTATACTCTTCTTTGTAACATGACTCATCCCCATTTCTTATTATTTCTATGTTTTATCCACACATTATAATTACTATTACCAATTCTTATATTTTCTATTGTCTCCTTTAGTTTAACTTTAGTAATATCCATGATGTCGGGCTGCTTTATCTTAATATAATTATTCAATTCTCGCAATGTTGATATTAAATCACTTATATTTGTATATGCCACTGTCCACTTTTTATTTTTCCATACATTATTTACATTTTCTATTCTTTTTTTGTCAGATACCACTTCCTGAGCCTCATCTTTTACCTTCCAATAGAACTTTTTTTTCTCTTCTTCTGTTCTGTTCTCCTTTTTTGCCTTTGCTTCTTTTATTAGATCGCTTACCTTGAGTCTCTCCTCATTCATGTCTCTCTTTATCCAAACTTTCCTGTATTGCTGTCTTATCCAGTTTCCACACATTTGATATCACTTCCATGGCTGTTGTTTGTGCCCTAACTTTTACTTTCAGTGGTCGCTCTCCTCTTTCTATATACTTCCCCAGTCTATGTATTTCCACAATTTCACTTATCCAGTCCTCTTCTTCTGTCTGTATATTTCTTACAATGTCTTCTGCTACCTTTTTTTGTTCTCTTTCCCTCTTGTATCTTACTGGCTCTGTTTCCTCTTTTAATCCATATATAACAATACATTTCTTTTTGTCCACTGTGTCCCTTACCATTGATTCCTTCTGTTTGATCACTTTCACAATTTCCTTACTTAAATCTGTCTTTTCCTTTTTTTGCACTTGTATGATTTCTGTAAAGTTAACTTTTTTTTCCTCTTTTTCCTTCCTCCAGATTTGATGTTCACTTTTCATCCCTATCACTTCATTTTCCTGTTTTTTAACAATATCATTGTTTTCCTTCAATTTTGTTTTTAGATTAGCGCATGGTGTTTTCAGTTCTTTGTTTTCCTCTTCCAGGTCATGTTTTTTTTTTTTTTTTTTTTTTTTTTTTTTCACTCTTTCAATGAGGTCACAGATCATCGCCTCCATCAAAACCACTTTTCTTCCTTGTATTTTATCATGTAGTTCATTATCTTCCTCAAATCCTGGGAATTTTTTTTTTTTTTTTTTTTTTTTTATGTAGGAAGGACACTGGCCAAGGGCAACAAAAAACAATAAAAAAATATGCCCACTGAAATGCCAGTCCCATAAAAGGGTCAAAGCAGTGGTCAAAAATTGATGAATAAGTGTCTTGAAACCTCCCTCTTGAAGGAATTCAAGTCATAGGAAGGTGGAAATACAGAAGCAGGCAGGGAGTTCCAGAGTTTACCAGAGAAAGGGATGAATGATTGAGAATACTGGTTAACTCTTGCGTTAGAGAGGTGGATAGAATAGGGGTGAGAGAAAGAAGAAAGTCTTGTGCAGCGAGACTGCAGGAGGAGGGGAGGCATGCAGTTAGCAAGATCAGAAGAGCAGTTAGCATGAAAATAGCGATAGAAGACAGCTAGATATGCAACATTGCGGCGGTGAGAGAGAGGCTGAAGACAGTCAGTTAGAGGAGAGGAGTTGATGAGACGAAAAGTTTTTGATTCCACTCTGTCTAGAAGAGCAGTATGAGGGGAACCCCCCGACATGTGAAGCATACTCCATACATGGACAGATAAGGCCCTTGTACAGAGTTAGCAGCTGGGTGGGAGGGGAGAGAAAATCTGGCAGAGGCGTCTCAGAATGCCTAACTTCATAGAAGCTGTTTTAGCTAGAGATGAGATGTGAAGTTTTCAGTTCAGATTATAAGTAAAGGACAGACCGAGGATGTTCAGTGTAGAAGAGGGGGGACAGTTGAGTGTCATTGAAGAAGAGGGGATAGTTGTGTGGAAGGTTATGTCGAGTTGATAGATGGAGAAATTGAGTTTTTGAGGCATTGAACAATACCTAGTTTGCTCTGCCCAATCAGAAATTTTAGAAAGATCAGAAGTCAAGTGTTCTGTGGCTTCCCTGCATGAAATGTTTACCTCCTGAAGGGTTGGACGTCTATGAAAAGACGTGGAAAAGTGCAGGGTGGTATCATCAGCGTAGGAGTGGATAGGACAAGAAGTTTGGTTTAGAAGATCATTAATGATGATTAATAATGGTGACCCCTTTGGCAACATTCCGCTCCCACGTATGACGTCCACCTTGCTGAAGCTTTTACTCATTTTATTAAATGTTATTACTTAGATTTTCCCTTATTTTTTTAATTTCTGGAGACAGGACAACTCTACTTGAGCACAGGGAACACATTCTAGGCTTCTAGTGGTGGCCGTGATCAAACAAAATCTTTCTTTGCTGGAGCTTGGATCGTTGCTTGTTTACTCGACGACGACGTGTGTGTGTGTGTGTGTGTGTGTGTGTGTGTGTGTGTGTGTGTGTGTGTGTGTGTGTGTGCGTGTTCTAAACCTATCAACAGTAGTGTTTCATAGGAATCTGTCCTATCACTGATCCAAATCTTATTATTAATAAATTACTTCATTCAAACTTGTTACGTCCACTCTTATGCTGTTGGCTCTGCTCTGCATTTCTTAATGTTAATAGCCTGATGTCAACTAAGCAAGAATCAAACCAATCATGTAGAAAAGCCATAGATATGCATACAAAGGGACAAAAAGCAATAGAAAAATTCATACAGATACATTTTTAGTCCCTTCCTGATAAGAAAGCTACAAGGCATAGCTTCTTGTGATTATTCAGATAACAATGTAAGAGTATATAGTACCAATTTTCCCCTTCAAAGCCATCCAAGATTGGAGAATAAGCTGCCAATCCAAATAGGAAATTACTTTTTAAAGCCAAATAAATTAGCTTTTCTTTCAAATTGCAACCAAAAAGGGAAAGAGACAGCCTAAAAAAGCAACTCAGTCCCATCTTACCTGGAATGGGCATCTTTTCCAGCTGCACTGAAGATCTCATCCTAGCCATCATAGGCTAAGAAAGCAGCAGCATCAGGAACAAGCTGACACCTCATCTGATCAGTGACAGGGTAAAGCAGCACACCTGCTAAGATTTCATTCTTTCTCATTCCATGCTTCAACCTCCTTAAACAAGTTCCAGTCCTTTCCCACTTGAACTCAGAAACATATAACATCATTGTAATTCAACAAAAGCTGACTCAGGGAAGATGTAGATATACCTTAAGTATCTTTAAGTAAGCTTCCAACTGTAAAATTTTCAAGAAAAATAATGCAGTAATTCTGCATCTAAATTTTACATTGAATGGTATACCAGAAGAGCAATAGTTTGTGGTATATAGGTTCAATGTTCTACAAATATGCATAATTGTTCCATTGCAGATCAGCCTAGTAAACCTACCATTCAGTAATCTTTGAGGTCATTTACCAATTATTTTTGTCTTTTTCTTAACCTAATATCTGTTAATGAAAAGTGCAGATTAAGGAGCAACAGTGTATTCTTAATATTCTCAACATTTTAACCTTGTCTCACAGCAGCTGCCTGAGCCGGGCATGGAGTTCTGGACTAAAGTAGGGCATCAGATGTGGGGCATACTTCAGTAGTAACTGCTTTTCTTCCTCCTCCAAAATGTTTTTCCTGTATAAGAGAAACTGGATCACAGCACACGTATATAAATAATACAAGAGGATGAGAAATATTTGATATTTATCCAATGAAATTACCCATTATTTTAGCATCAGAGTACTACATCACTTCCTTTACCAAAAAGATCCTATTGGACCGTGTATTTTTAGATTATAATTTCCAGAATATAAGAATGGCATAGAAAATTGTCTCAAAACACTGCAGACTTCTAACCGTAGTTGATTATATGCTAATTCCTCTTGGTCCTGCAGTTGATGTTGTTTCATTAGCTTGGCTCTAAGTACTCGCCGCTCCTGTAGCAGACGCTCCACCAACTGACGATGGTCCAGCTGCCTCCGTCTGCGGGCTCCTGCAACCAGCTGGTCCAGCTTGCATTCTTCAGCCATTACTTCTAAAAGCTGATGGAAAGGGCAAATTATTTTCTCTGACATACAGCTGTTGTAATGATTTTTCTCATAAATATTCATGTCCATTCAACAAATTAGGAAGTGTACATCCACAAACTAGAATATCTGTTCCATAGGTAGGGAATGGTAAGGTATACAAAAAAACACTACAAATCAGGACTGCTTTTAGAGGGGAGGAGCTTGGGGGGGACAATGCCCATCAAAAATTTTTTTTATTGCATCCCCATAATAATGCAAAAATATATTACAAGTACATTTTAGTCAGCCACTGGTGACATCACAGGATTAAGCCCCCTGGGTCTGCATCCACAAACTGTTTGTTTAGAACCATACATGTAATACCGTGAGGTAATGAAATATAAAACAATCAGGTTGGGAGTGAAAATCTCACAAAAAAACAAATTTTTCATAACGCCAAGGTCACGCCAGATGTACAAGCAAATCATGACATTAGGTTATTTAGATGAAACCAAAGCTCTGTTGTGTAACTATGATTCAGTTTAGACCTCAAGAATAAAAAACAAAGTATTTCAAATTTTAATATGCATAATCAAAGGCTCACTACTGCCCCAGGAAGGTAGCTCTTCCTTGCCCATAATCTGCCTATGTTCTTTGCTAGTATTTTATTATTTTATCAACTTTAGGGTTATATTTTTGTAATGAATGTGGCTTATTTATGTTAAAGCAATAAAATAAAGTAGGTTCTTCATTTTCATAGCATATAAAACATGATCAGTATTAGACTGCTATGGCTAACATTGTAAATTCTTGTTATCTTCAAGTGAACTAGTTACAGAAAGGGGATAATCGTTATCAAAATTACTTCATCAGAGTTTTGCATCTGACTTCTGCAGTGTAAAGGATTTTGCACTGATTAACATTATTTTCATTCTTAGCAGTTTCCCTATAGCACTAAAAATGTATGTCATAACAATTATTATTATATATATATATATATATATATATATATATATATATATATATATATATATATATATATATATATATATATATATATATATATATATATCATTCCACATGCAGTGTGTTCATATATTTTATACCACATGTGCCCACATGGCCAGCCAGTCTGATCTATTTTTAACCTTTCTCCTTCCTCTCTCCCTCTCAAGGGAATACCACACCTTCCTTCCCTATATTCCTGCCAGTCCTTAGGGAAAACACCTGCATTTACCTTCCAAGTCTTCCTTCCTGGTTATTGGTCAGAATAATGACTGCTGCCATTGGCTCCTTCACCCCATTTCCAAACATCTCATTGGTCATTTCTTCATCCCCATAAGTTCTATCTTGATCTGTTTCTCTCCTACATTTTTATTAATTCCCGGTAAGGCAAACTCAGTGGCAGATGCACTCTCACGCAGTGTTACCACTATCTCAGCCACAGAGAATCCTGCCATGACAACCATGGATGAAATAAAGAAACATCAACATTCAGCTGCATTCTGTTCTAGTGTTGCTTATTAACTCGAATCTGGTGATGAGATAAATCTTCCTAAGTTGCAAGTGATTGCTGATACATTTTTCGTGCAAGGCAGCCTCTTGTATAAGTCGAGTGATGTCTCTACTGACAATTCTAGTGAGCGTTTATCTCAACTTGCTATATCTCAGTCATTAGTGAGTATCATCCTCCATCATGTTCACAATTCACCCCATGCAGGACACCCAGGTTGAGACAGATGCTTCACACAAGCAAAATTATCATATTTCTGGCTGACTATGAGAAGGATATCTTTCAGTATTGTGCAATCTGCCCTCAGTGTTTTGCATCGTCCCTCACTTGTTCACAACAGTCCCTCATTTTCTTATCTCATTGCTTCAGCTCCTTGGGATTCAGTCTCTGTTGATTTACTCAAACTTCCACTTACAGAAAACAGTTATCAGTATCTTCTAGTCTGCATGGATAGCTTCACTTGTTTCACCATTCTCTTTGCTCTCAAGGACAAAACTGCAACTTCTATTGGTCGTGCAGTCATTTACAACATAATTTGTCCTTATGACTCTCCTCATGTCATCTTATCTGACAATGGCACTGAATTCAATAACTGTCTTACAGGAGATTTGTAAAGAATTTCATATCAAGAAATGTAACATTGTTCTGCACTCACCTAGCTCAAACAGCAAAGTAGAACATAGTAATAAACATATCCTTGATGTTTTGTGTTACATAACAGAAGCAAAACACTCATGGGATGAATGGCTTCTTCTGCTAGCCTACTCTCTAAACTCAGCAATTCACTCCACTATCAACCAGTCCCCCTATTTTGTGCTGTTTGGTACCAACAAGCATCTTTCTTATGAATTTCTTCACAATACGCCACATCCTATCTACAACATGGATGACTACATCAAATGTCATCTCTGCGAATTTCAATACTTTCATAAGCTCATTCCTGATCATCATTGTTCTCTGAGCCACATTGTGTAATTAAATCTCTCCATGGCCACAAAGTGAAAATTCTAGATCTCAAAACCTTAGTTGAACAAATCATCCATGTCAATCATTTGAAACATATGAACAAAGGGTTTGATGATGAGCATGCATATCAGGTAACACTTCATTCTGATTCAGCTGATCCTCAAAGCAACTCAAGCTTAACCACACACACACACACACACACACACACACACACACACACACACACACACACACACACACACACACACACACACACATCTTAGACTGAAACTTTGTTCCCGCTCTAAGGTTTAATCATCCAGTTTCAATATCCTGTATATATGTGTATATTTCTCTTACTTGCATGTGTTGTATATGTATTACATATGTCATCATGTCTGTATATTATTATTAACGTTATTGTTTCCGTCCTCTCTCTCTGATGTCATGTAATATCTGTTAATTGCTCATATACTATTGCTCTCATTATTGTTATGTTCAAATGCAAGGATGCATTTTTCATGGGGAAAGGCAATTGTATCAGTCATAACAATTATTATTATATTTATCCATAATTCATATATTTCATTCCACATGCAGTGTGTTCATATATTTCATGCCATGTGTGCCCACATGGCCAGCCAGTCTGATCTATTTTTAACCCTTCTTCTTTCTCTCTCCCTCTCAAAGGAATACCACACCTTCCTTCCTAACATTCCTGCCAGTCCTTATGGAAAACACCTGCATTCACCTTTGGAGTCTTCCTCCCTGGTTATCAGTCAGAATAACGACTGCTACCATTGGCTCCTTCATTCCATTTCCAACCATCTCATTGACCATTTCTTCATTCCAGAAGTTGCATCTTATCCATTTCTTTCATGTAAATAGAACCGTATGCATAGCTAGAGCATCAGTCGGTCTTCCAAGAGTCTTCAGAGTCAGACTAGATCAGTTCATGATCAGTCCAGTTCAAATCAGTTCAGAGAGAAAGCACATCAGTATTGTCACATCTGTAATCATTTGTGTCTCGGTATCACACACGTACATTCTATTCATTATTAAATCAAGAACTCTTATAGAATGTGTCCTTTACTCGCACAAATCAACAATATCAAACCACTAGCCACGACCTCCATGCTACCAACAATATCAAGCTACAAACCAGTCCTCCAGAGCAGCCACCACCACACCAAGCCTCCTCATCTGATCCAGTAGTGGCAAGCATCATCAACAGATGCAATCATCATCTCAACAGACCAGTAAGAAGCACATCATCAAAACAGTGTGGTCAGATCATCTAAAACAAAAATGCTTCTTCCATGTATTAATTTTGTTTATTGCAAGACAACTTATTAGACACAGTGGAAGTGAGGTGTGATGGAAGAAATGGAAGTGTTGTGGGATGAGGATATAAAGAGAGGGAGAAATGGAGGAGAATGAAACAGATCCCTAGCTACACCTTTGTTCCCCATTAATATAATGTATGCAGCTGGCCCTCCAATTCAAGCAGTCTAAAACTAGCACTGTTACAAATACACAAACTTGTAAGGAATGTGGAACACACTGTACTAATTGCACACCAGCTGTATACATAGTTACTAGCTCATGGGTAGTGGTGCTGGTGTGTGTGTGTGGGTTGGTGAGCATCAACTTGTGTGAGTGTCACAGACATTAACAAAAATTTTGTTTGTTATTCAACTGATGATTTTCTTAGTATTCAAGTTATTTGTTTGTTACCCAAACTGCTGTTAGAAACCCCACTGTATATGTTTGTTTTCTCCTCATTATCTGGCATGTTAGTGGATTCTGATTTTCACACATTCTCAAAGCTTTGTGATTTTGATTCATTTACTGTTTGGGGGTATTTGTTAAAGTTTAGCCATGGCTGGACTATGGTAGTGGCCACTAATATCAACCTATTTCAACTGCACACCATTACAGGCACCTATATCATGTAAGTAACAATGTAAGTAATATTTGTGCACATGTTATACTAATGGAGGAAAGTTATGCCTATTACTTGGCTATAAGTTATATATTCTTCATTGTGTATTTTTGTTGTATTTGTGTTGAGGCACTGTGCTTATTACCTTGTGGCTACAAGCTGTGCTTCACATACTTTCATCAGTCATCTATGCAGCATCATGGTGAGTAATACATACAATATCATTGTAAGCAATACATGCTGTTTATTCATATCAACAGAAATCTACTTTGCATTCATGGCTGAGATCTTAGTATTTTTACTATCATATATATACCATTATATGTACATTTTGCCGTTCATTTTCACTTCTTTGGATTAACATCAATAGAAAATTAGATGTGACACTAATGTATCATATTTGTGTTATAATGAGTAGTTTGTTCCCAGGTCAAAACTCATTTCCCCTTTGACAAATAAATAGGCTTCGCAACACGATACTCAGATGATGAAGCACATCTTCCTTTCCTACAAAGATCTCTCTCTTATCTTTCCCTCCATTACTCCATGTTCATAAATGCTGAACAAATTATCATGTCTATAAGTTGTGAAGAAAAGATTTTTAATCCATTCACTTCAATAACTATTCATCATAAACAATATACTTCTGATTTGTTGACCAACAATTATGTACATCCTGTACATGAGCTTCTACTAATGAAATTAAACAATTACATTTGGAAGTAAGGAAGTAAAGATTACCTGCCCTGTGTCTCCGTATTTTGAGTCGTAATAATTATGATGTGTAAGTGACAAGTATAGTCAGTTACTGTATGATTTTGCAGAACTATTCTTTCATGACTTTTTGTATTTCTTGCTTGTAGCTTAAGAAATAAGATAGCCATAAAACAACAGTACTGTGCAAACAATAAAATCAACTACTCAAGAATTTTTCTGTTATAACCAGTAACTGTAATACCTGCAGCTAACCTCTATGGAGGGATGAGACCATGCAGGGTTAAGGCCCATAAAACCTACAAAACCAATGAAATAGTGAGTTGGCAGGTCTAGTAAAGTTGAGAAGTTGGCAATGGTATGCATGTCATCTATCTAAATACCAGATTACCAATCACACACAAGGTGGCCCAGACAAAGCACCACACACTCATACATGCATCATTTACACTATTAGCCCCATCACCTCTTGGTGAAACAGGATAGTCTCATGGACACCACACTACACTCCAGGAGCTTCAGCATAGCACAGGTGGCCACATATTTCCATAGCAAGGTCTGACAGCATACTTTTCATAATGAGACTATTTCCTACTTCACACTTTCTCCAATCCTGAGACTGCAATAAATGCAGGGTACTTCCTATGGAGTGTCCCACACTTTAAATGAATCCATACACAAATGGGCCCTGCCCTCTAAAGACAACTCTTCCTCCACATAAAACAAGCACCTAATAAAACACACACCCTTCACTCAAAATTTCAAAATTATCATGGTGACTCCTACACCAGCCTCAGAGTCCCCATCTGGGGAGGGAACCACAAATGTCCCCAGGTCAGACTGCCCCTCTGATAATAACCCTAAGTGTCTTGACACCCCCCCCCCTCAACTTCTTCATTAACTTCTGCAACATTTGCAGTCTAAGATCTAATTTTCAATCTGTAGAACACCACCTCTCCTCTTCTAAACCTCATTTTCTTTTCCTCACTGAAATTCAGGTGTCTGAGGCAACTGACAGTAGCCCCTTTTCTGTCCCCTCCTACTTTCTCTAACCTCATTTTCAATCCAAAGCTGGATGTTGCGTTTATGTACTGCTCTTGTGCCCACGCTCTTGAATCTTCCAAGTTTTCCACCATCTGGCTACGACTACAGAGTTACCCTCAAACTAAATTTATCTGTGCTGAATACCTCTCACCCAACTCCTCTGACTATAAGAAATTCTTTAACTACTTAACTTGCAAAGTGGAGCACATTCTGACTCTCTTCCCTTTTGCAGAGATCTCCATTCCTGGAGACTTCAATGTTCATCACCAGCTTTGGCTTTTGCTCTTCCTTCACTGACCATTCTGGTGAACTAGCCTTCAACTTTGCTATCCTCCACAACTTAGAGCAATTGGTACAACACCCTACTCGTATTCCTGATCATCTTGGAGATACGCCCAACATTCTTGACCTTTGACCGTTTCCTGACCTCTAATCCTTCTGCTTATGCTGTCACCCTCTCTTCCCCGTTGGGTTCCTTTGATCAGTCTCATATCTGTATCTTGTCTTATCGCTCCAGTCCTTCCTCAGGATTCCCCTAAGCGAAGGTGCCTCTGGCGTTTTGCCTCTGCTAGTTGGGGTACCTGAGGAGATAGTTTGCTGATTTTCTGTGGAATAACTACTGCTTACGTGGCCCATCTCTGTGTGCTGAGCGCATAACAGGTGATAGTGTCTGGCATGGAGGCATACATTCTTCACTGTTTGTCTCTACTTAAACCTTCCAAACGTTGGTTTAACAAAGCTTGTTCTCATGTTATACATGATGGATAGGTGGCCCACAAAAGGTACTTAAACCTTCCGTCATCAGAATCTCATGCACTTTATATTTCTGCCCAGAACCATGCCAAGTCTGTTCTCCAACTAGCCAAAAACTCCTTCATTTAACAGAAAGTGTCAAAACCTTTCAAGATCTAACTCCTCTCATGACTTCTGGCATCTAGCAAAAAATTTCTCCAATAACTTTGCTTCTTCTTTTCCTCCTTTATTTCAACCAGATGGCACCACTGATATCACATCTATTTCTAAAGCTGAACTCTTCACTCAAACCTTTCCTAAAAACTCTACCTTGGACGATTCTGGGCTTGTTGCTCCCTCTCCTTCACCCTCTGAGTACTTCATGCTACCAATCAAAATTCTTCGCAATGATGTTTTCCATGCCCTTGCTGGCCTAAACCCTCGGAAGGCTTATGAACCTGATGGAGTTCCTCCTATTGTTCTCTGAAACTGTGTTTCCGTGCTTGCACCTTGCCTAGTCAAACTCTTTCAGCTCTGTCTGTCAACATCTACCTTTCTTTCTTGCTAGAAGTTTGCCTACATTCAGCCTGCTCCTAAAAAGGGTGACCGTTCTAATCCCTTAAACTACCATACTATTGCTTTAATTTCCTGCCTATCTAGTTTTTTAATCTATCCTCAACAGGAAGATTCTTAAACATCTATCACTTCACAACCTTCTATCTGATCGCCAGTATGGATTCCGTCAAGGCCGCTCTACTGGTGATCTTCTGGCTTTCCTTACTAAGTCCTGGTCATCCTCTTTTAGAGATTTTGGTGAAACTTTTGCTGTTGCCTTAGATATATCAAAAACTTTTGATAGAGTCTGGCACAAAGCTTTGATTTCCAAACTATCCTCCTACGGCTTCTATCCTTCTCTCTGTAACTTCATCCCAAGTTTCCTTTCTGATCATTCTATTACTGCTGTGGTAGATGGTCACTGTTCCAAATCTATTAACAGTGGTGGTCCTCATGGTTCTGTCCTGTCACCCACTCTTTTCTTATTATTCATCAGTGACCTAAACCAAACTTCTTGTCCCATCCATTCCTATGGTGATGATACCACCCTGCACTTTTCCACGTCTTTTTCATAGACGTCCAACCCTTCAGGAAATAAACATTTCATACAGGGAAGCCACAGAACCCCTGACTTCTGATCTTTCTAAAATTTCTGATTGGGGCAGAGCAAACTCAATTCCTCCATCTATCAACTCGACACAACCTTCCAGACAACTATCCCCTCTTCTTCAATGACATTCAACTGTCCCCCTCTTCTACACTGAACATCCTCAGTCTCTTTACTAATAATATGAAATGGAAACTTCACATCTCATCTCTAGTTAAAAAAGCTTCTACAAAGTTAGACATTCTGAAACATCTCTGCCAGTTTTTCTCACCCCCCCCAGCTGCTAACTCTGTACAAGGGCCTTATTCATCCATGTATGGAGTATGCTTTACATGTCTGGGGGGGTTCCACTCATACCACTCTTCTATACATGGTGGAATCAGAAGCTTTTCATCTCATCAACTCCTCTCCTCTAACTGACTGTCTTCAGCCTCTCTCTCATTGCCGCAATGTTGCATATCTAGCTGTCTTCTACCGCTATTTTCGTGCTAACTGCTCTTCTGATCATGCTAACTGCATGCCTCCGCTTCTCCCGCAGCCTCATTGCACAAGACTTTCTTCTTTCTCTCACCCCTGTTCTGTCCACCTCTCTAATGCAAGTGTTAACCAGTATTCTTAATCATTCAAACCTTTCTCCAGTAAACTCTGGAACTCCCTGCCTACTTCTGTACTTCCACCTTCCCAAGACTTGAATTCCTTCAAGAGGGAGGTTTCAAGACACTTATCCTTCAATTTTTTACTATCACTTTGGACCCTTTTATGGGATTTGGCATCTCAGTGGGCTTTTTTTTTTTTTATTGGATTTTTGTTGTCCTTGGCCAGTGTCCCTCCTACATAAAAAAAAAAAAAAAAAAAGTGCACCCACACCCTTTCCCAGGGTTCAATGAGACCGTGTAATTTTTATGCACCTGCCACTGTTGCTTTCCATTCAACTTACCTCACCTCCACAATAATTTCTCTCATTCAGTACTCTCCTCACAGTTCATCCTCTCCAGTTATGGCCTTCCTTTTAACTTTTCATGATGTGCATCCTACCACATTATTCTCTTTGCTGGCTTTCTGTTTTCTGTTCTTTCCACATGCCATGTCCAAAACCATCATAACACAAATTGATTTGCCCATCCAGCCAACTTTCTTAAAACACCAGTTCCTCTTCTCACCTCCTAATTTTTTATTCTTTCTCTCCATGTTACTCCACACATACTCCTCAAACACCTAATTTCCATTATATTTGATGGTTCTTCTTTGCTACTCCCATGTTCCATGTTTCAGCACCATACAGCACAGTGAGCATCACTTTTCCCTGATATAACCTTATTATTATACTCATATCCAGTGTCCTATGTTTAAAGATTTTTTTCAGTCCACCTAGTACTTTTCCTGCCTCCTTTATCCTGCACTTCACCTCTGTCTCAACTCTTCCATCCACTTTAACAATTCATACCAAATACTTAAAACAATCCACCTCTTCCACTTGTGTTCTCCATTCAATCTTACATCCATCCTTTCTCCAGCTATCTCTCAAGAATTTCATTGCTTTACTTTTATCAACATTTGGCTTCCTTCTCTTACAAACATGCCCAAATTCCTCCACCAGTCCTTTCAACTTCCTGAATCAGCCATCAGAGCTGTATCATCAGCAAATAATAGCTGACATAGATTCCATGTCCTTTCTTCCCCATTGATCAAACTCAGCCCTCTGCCCAAAATTAGATGTCTTTATAGGAAGGAAAACTGTGGTAACTTTACAAAGTTAAAGAAGATAGAAGAAACAAGAAAAGAAGAAAGATGTATGAGGGGAATAGAAAAACATGAAGAAGAAAGAAGGAATAGAGAAAAGTAAAAAAAAAAACAGTACCAATACAGCTGTTTTGTTTAGGGTATTTGACATGAAATGATGGGAAAACCCACACAGAACCGACCCACATGAAAAAGGTTATAAAACTGACCATGGCCAAGGAGACCCAGACAGAAATGCAGAAGTCAGCTGACTCAGATATAAACAGGGAAAAGGCAAGCACAGCCCGAGGGGACAGTGTGTGCAAACGAGGAGAAAAGAGGTGAACAGAGAGATGCACTGTGGGAACTTACTCATGTCTTAACTATCTCCATCTTCTTACTGTGCCCATCCAAACTCCACCCTGATACCCTGATTGGGCAAAGACATATATTGCCACACCTATGGTTGGGTCATATGTATGAAGTGCATTACTGAATGTGAATTATGTGAAATGAATGGGATTTTCAACCTTACCACAGAGATAGCTTTTGAGGGAAAAATGTAACAAACTAGGGTATATTATGTCATGTAATTGAGATAGAATTCAGATAGCAGATGGCAGGCAGAGAGAGCAGAGAGCAGAAGCAGAGAGGTTGCAGAGGTTCCAGACCTGAGAGGAGCCTGAGGCGACATGAACAAGCTCATCCTAGTACTTGTAAGTGGAGCTAAGAAATTGTGTGATGCAGTCTCAATAATTGTTGTCTTGTGAAGGTGAAAAAGGAGGAAGTAATTTGTAGGATGTTTTATTATTAGAATGTTTGGATTTAGGATTTTGTGTTTGATTTTCTATGTGTTTTTGTGTAATTTCTTGACCTGAATATTAAGTACTGAATTGCTCTGACAAGAAACTTGGGTACTATTGTGAATCAAGTTGATGAAAAGTTCTCAGTGAGTTGCTGAAAGTGAATACCTGGAGATTATTATTGTATCTAATTTTTGCTGAAGTAAATGTAGAAATTCTAACAGTGTATAATATACTAGCTCAAGGCCACTACTTGAATAATAGATTTCACACACAGCCATGCAAATTGCAAGCACAACAAAATTCCTACAGGCAACACACCCAACACCTGAAAATTCACTTCCTTTACTTGTCTTGTTGTTACATGCCACTCAGATTACACAGAGCACTTAATCACATTCAAACCTCATTCAGATCTGGGGATGGCCAGAGTTTTTCCTAGGCATAAACAGCAAATCACTATTTTCCTTTCAATGACACACAAACTATCACCACACTGTTGACATTGCTATACAAAGTGTTGTGTACTCCAAGAAGAATAATGAGCAGTGAAATAAGATAGAGATGATGAGGGGAAGAGAGAGAGATGAGAAAACGTGTAGATGTATCACTGATGGGTACAAGCCAGAGTTATAGTAACTTAACAGGAAATTTAAAGTGTTTCTTCCCCACTCAATTTCCCTACTTCCATTCCTTCTTGAAAGTTGAAATTGACAGATCATGTAGCAGAGGAGTTGTTTTTTTTTCCACAGCATAATTAGTTTTCACCTAGCCCTCCAAACAGCTCCACAATAATTTTCAAAATTTAAGTGTTCATTCTGGGAGAGAGATGCAATGAGTGGTGGGAGCATGGCATGAGGTGGGAGGTGGGCTTTCAGCCCCAGCTCCACTTCCCCCTTCCCTCCCTCCCTCCCAGCTCCCCATCCTGTGCCTGGCATCACCAAGAGCAAGTAACCGACATTCCCACAGTAGTAGCAGAACAGACATCATAGAGGACAGACACAGCATAGAGTGAGGCAGTTTAAAACATAATAGGGAGGGCATATTACTTTATACCTATAGGTGGGATTAATGCATGATGCATTATTATAATGAATACTAGTTAGGCCCCATGGGAGGCCAGTATTTGGACAGTTCTAATTTGTATATCAAAAGTGTGTCAGGGCCCTTGTGTGTCTGATGCTCTTGCAAGCTGGATAAGTGACTCTACCTGCACTCTATATCATCAGACTGTCCACCATATTTATACAGTATTTCGACGGGAACAGATTCTTGTCCTCTCCCCCTTTCTAAATAAGTGCAGTGTATTGTTGTGGGTCACTGTGCATTGTGTTCCTGTTAAATGCTACTGGTCTCTGTGGCCCACAATGGTGAACAAGACAGACTAGAGGATTGAATAATTTTTGTGCTAAGCTACAGCTGTTTACTCTCTTCCTGGATTTCCACCAATTTTATAGGAGGTGGGAATTTGTCTTATGGAAAATTATAGATATATTGTTGCCTGGCCAGAGTGTATAATATTTTGTTGGATGTGGGCAGCCCATTACTGTGGACAGTTGTACAATAAGGTATTATACACTCATACTTCATGATTTGAATGTCCTTCAATTCAAATAGGATTGGCAAACAAATTTTGTCCTCCAGTTTGAATGTGACCCTTCAAATCAAACACAAACATCCATTCAAGCGGTCAGTTCCTCTACCATTCCTTCTTCCCTCTCCCTTCCCCTCCTTCCCCTTCCCTTCCTCTCCCTTCCCTGCCCCTCTTCCCCATCCTTCCCCATTTCCTCTTTCCCTCTATCTATCCCACCCACACTACAGATACAGATACATTTATTGCCTCTGTTGTTATATGTTTGTCAGCATTCATTAATACAGATATATTTGAAACCCAGTCTGTTGAGCCGAAGCTCTTTTACAGACCTATGCCAAGGTAACATACCACTGAAGTAAGAAATTAACACTGTTAAGTTAGAGGTTTACATTAAATTTAAACAATTAAAAAAAACATGAAAAATGTGTGCACAAAAACTTTACAAAATAAATAAATAAAAATAAAGATTAAGAAATATGCATTGAAAAAAAATGATAGACAAGACATTTACAAGATATGAAAAATTATATACAACAATGAGTTTTAAGGCTGATAAACAAATACCAGTACTTTAATCACATACCACAAAAAATAATAGCCCCTACATATAGTAATCATTAAAGAACATTTGTTTTATTTTATTCTTAAAATTATTACACGAGTTAATACTTTTTATATTTTATGGTAGTTGATTCCACAACTTGACTGCTCTACATGTTATACATTTTTGTGCATGAGATGTTCTATAAAAGGGAAGCTTCAAGTCATTAAGTTTACGGGTATTTGGATTGTTTGACGACAAGTTCTGTCTGGTGGGTATGTAATGCTTTGAATATAAAGAGGTTGGTTTGAAGGGATATAATATTATGTAGTTTGAGTAGCTTGAGATCTCTGAACAGAGGGTCGGTGTGAGCATAGTAATGACTATTTGACATGACTCACAGCATCTTTTTCTGAGTGATGAAAAGGCTGTCAAGTAGAGTGCTGTATGCCTCCCCCCCTGCCCATAAAGCTGAACAATACAAGAGGTTTGGGTACACCAGTGATCAATAGATTTGTCTTAAGCATTTGGTCATATTATTACGTATTTTGAATAGTATACCATTCAATTTGCTCATTTTCATAATCACTTCAGTTATCTGAGATTTCCACTTTAATTTGCTGTCAATCACAACACCTAAAAATTTATACTCGTCTACCTTTTCTAGTAAGTAGTTGTCAAAATAAACATCAATATGTGTTGGTTGGAGCATTAAAGATAAAGATAACATATAATGAGTTTTAGATATATTTATTGTTAATTTATTACTCATAATCCAGTAAGAAACATTGGATAACTGTGAATTTAAAGTGTTTCTTAAATAATCTAAATCTTGTCCCTAAAGGTAAATAGTAATGTCATCCACAAAAAGGAGAAATTTAAGTTTGTCTGTACTGTGTCATATCATTAACCCATTTAAGCCAATAAAAAATTTAAGTTAGAATTTCATGTTGCCGCTTTGCATAATGCATAATGTGAAAGGAAACTGCAGAAATTTGATAAAAACTCCATATGTGCAATTTCTTACATTTTATTGCAAAAAATGTTGTTGTTGCACAAATGCAACAAGCGGCAGTCCGACCGCATTACACATTGTGTAAACGCAACTATCAGCATGTACTAACAAAAAACATAAGAAAGAAAAACCCTTGATTGCATATATGGGCACTATGGAAAACAAGTTTAGTCTTCTTCACATAAAAAAAATCAAAGGAGGGTACTAGGATACAATTATTGGCAAGGAAGAAAAATTGAAAAAAAAAAAAAAAAAAAAAACGATACATTTCACTTCTGATACATAATAATAATTTCCTCACTAAAAAAGAAATATGAGAATTACTTCACTATAAATGAAAGAAAACCAGTGATTAGAGCCCCTGGAGAGAGAGAGAGAGAGAGAGAGAGAGAGAGAGAGAGAGAGAGAGAGCTATAATACAGTTATCGAAAAAAAATAGTACAACCTAGATACGTTTTCATAGGATTCTGCTAGCCTACATGGTATGGTACTGTACTGAACACTTTTGATGCAGGTATACTTTACATTTCTGGCATATGAATACAGTCTGACAGCGCCTTGGAGGATTCATATTCACAATGTGATGCCCAACATTATCATACCGCATTTGTGCAGATACACCTGCAACATTGAGAACTAATCATGATCTTCCTGGGTTACTTGGCTTTTTGCCATGATTCTGTAGCCATTCAGTACCATCAGCACGTATGAATGACAACATATCCTGTTTGTACCCTCCTTCCCTTGCAAAAATCCAGGCATTATTTACACATAATGTAATCAGGTAAGTGACAATTGGAATGTACCACTTTTTCCCACGAATTGAAGGCCAGTACTGTGCAATATTTTGATCTAGTCTATCAACACCACCCATTTTCCGATTATACTGATGGATGGCATTTGGCATCAAAACATTCATACATTTCTTTTGAGAAGCAGCATAACATTCAGCCTTCACTACTGGTGATACACCATACTCAGATGATGCAATGGTAACAATGCCATTATTGTGCCAGCGTGCTGCAATTATTCCTGATTTAGCATCACAAAAATGTTCTTCAGATCCCCTAGGTAATTTCGTAAACTTTGCAGGGTTAGTAAATGGGCATTTTTCAATTCAGTTTTTTCTTAGTGTGCCAGTAGCATCATGGCCCCTGCTTTTGATTTTTCTATAAGTTTGAGTGATGTAAAGAAGTTATCAAAGTAAAGGAATAACTTCTTTGTTGGATAATATTTTTCTATAACATTCAAAACACCAAGAATAACTTTTCCACCAAGTCCATAAGCTCCATTACCCTTATCCTTAGCACCATCTTTGCCTTGATAAAACAGATATATAAAAAACATAACCATCTGGATCAGCTGCAACCCATGCTTTATAACCCCATCGCACAGGCTTTCCCTGAATTAACTGCTTAGTTGGATATCGACCAAAATAGGGGATCATTGACTCATCAACAGAGATATTACTTGACCCAAATACTTCCCTGTACTTGAGAAAGTTCCCATTCAAGATTTCCATGAAAGGAGAAACTTTGCCATACTTGTCATTTCTGGGAAGCTTTGTGTTGTCTGCCACATGAAAGAGCTTCATTATTTCCTCAAAGCGATCCCGACGCACGGAGTCAGCAATAAGCACATTGTAGACATCTGGCTGTCTCTGCCAATACAGTCTGCGACATGGAACACAACAGTACTCTGACACCAACAAAATTCCTATGAAGGTTTTTATTTCATCACTTGTTAACATGAATGAATGTTTACCATTCTGGATAGCATAGTTCACAGTTTGTTTCACTAGGTGCTCAATTGCTAATACATCCAAGAAAAGCTCAAGTGTCTGACTAGGCTTACGCGGAATATCAGCAACTGATGGTTTATATGGATAACATGGAACATTTCTCTTTTCTGGGAGATCTTGTGCTTTCCATTTTCTGAGTTTTATCAATTTCTTTTTCTGGGATTCTTGTCCTTCAACACATTCATCTGCATCATCTTGTGACTCTGAAGATTCTATCACTGCAAAAGCAGTTAGTTGTGTTGCAGGAAGATTAGAGATATCCACGCTTTCTTCTTTGCCAGAATCTTCATCTGTCACAGCACCATCATTTGCAAGCATGATGTAAAGGTCATGTACTTCAGTTTGTTTTACCATTCCACTGGGTTCATCTTCATCACTAACTTCACTCTCGTCAGACATGGTAGGTTTCTCTAGCTCGTCTAGAATGTCATTCAAATTAATTTTTCTGAAAAAGAGAAAATATATTGCATAAAATTTGTGTACATGATATGTGTGCTGTCAAAAAACAATGCTAGGCTACACATATACATCTATTCACTGCAATTATATGTGCAAAAAATACTATAGCGCAAAATAACTACATCAATGAAGAAGCCAGTGCCGATGGTTGCGTTAGCACAACATCAACGAACAACTAGGTGCTGATGGTTGCGTTAGCACAATTTTTCTTTGTAATTTTTTTTACACAACTTTCATCAGCATCCTATCAAATAAAAATTGGTTGAAAAGGGTTCTGTCATCAAAAGAAACAGAAAATTACTGTAAAACAGATATGAACAAATATTAGCTAATAATTTTCTTCACTCACCTCCTTTTTGATGACATCATTTTTTCAGAAAGTGGAGCTTTTTCACTGACTTTTCTCCTAAAATGGTGAAATGTCACGAATCATATGGACCTTCCACCGGGAGTTCTGGGTGTCTACTGGCAACAGAAGCAGCTACAGGATGCAGCATGTTGTCCTTTCAGTGTAACTCGACATCATGTTATAGCTTGTTTCATGTTGCATTGACGCAACAAGCAGCACAAATGGGTTAATGTACAAGAGAAATAAAATGGGATCCAATATTGACCCTTGTGGCACTCCACACCTAAATGAAGTAAACAAGAATATTTTGCGATTATGGACAGTACACTGCTTCCTAGAACTTAGATAACCTCTAAACCAATTATGTGCAGTACCACGAATGCCATAAACTTTTAACTTATCCAACAAAATAAAATGGGATACAGTGTCAAATGCTTTAGACAGTTCACAAAAAAAATGATATTTGGAATCCTTTGTTATCTATAGTTTTATTAATATTTTTTCAAAGATGATAGAGAGCAAGGCTGGTGGAGTAATTAGGGTGAAAGCCAAATTGACAATCTGAGAAAACTGAGTTCTTAGAAATGTAATCTATTAATCTCGACCTAAACCTTCCAAATGTTGGTTTAACACAGCTTCTTCTCATGCTATACATGATAGAGAGGTGGCCCACAAAAGGTACTTAAGCCTTCCATCACCAGAATTTCATGCACTTTATATTTCTGCCCAGAACCATGCCAAGTCTGTCCTCCAACTAGCCAAAAACTCCTTCATAACAGAAAGTGTCAAAATCTTTCAAGATCTAACTCTCCTCGTGACTTCTGGCATCTAGCCAAAATTATCTCCAATAACTTTGCTTCTTCTTCTTTCCCTCCTTTATTTCAACCAGATGGTACCACTGCTATCACATCTATTTCTAAAGCTGAACTCCTTGCTCAAACCTTTGCTAAAAACTCTACCTTGGACAATTCTGGGCTTATTTCTCCCTCTCCTTCACCCTCTGACTACTTCATTCTATCTATTAAAATTCTTCACAATGATGTTTTCCATGCCCTCACTAGCCTAAACCCTCAGAAGGCTTATGGACCTGATGGGGTCCCTCCTGTTGTTCTCCAAAACTGTGCCTCTGTGCTTGCACCTTGCCTAGTCAAACTCTTTCAGCTCTGTCTGTCAACACTTACCTTTCCTTCTTGCTCCTGGAAGTTTGCCTACATTCACCTTGTTCCTAAAAAGGGTGACCGTTCTAATCCCTTAAACTGCCGTCCTTCTTCTGGTTTTTCTTACTAAGTCTTGGTCATCCTCTTTTAGAGATTTTGGTGAAACTTTTGCTGTTGCCTTGGATATATCAAAAGCTTTTGATAGTCTGGCACAAAGCTTTGATTTCCAAACTATCCTCCTACAGCTTCTATCCTTCTCTCTGTAACTTCATCTCAAGTTTCCTTTCTGACCACTCTATTGCTCCTGTGGTAGACAGTCACTGTTCTTCTCCTAAATCTATTGACAGTGGTGTTCTTCAGGGTTCTGTCCTGTCACCCACTCTCTTCTTATTATTCATCAATGACCTTCTAAACCAAACTTTTTTGTCTTATCCACTCCTACACTGATGATACGACCCTGCACTTTTCACATCTTTTTGTAGACATCCAACCCTTCAGGAAGTAAACATTTCACACAGAGAAGCCACAGAATGCCTGACTTCTAATCTTTCTTAAATTTCTGATTGGGGTAAAGCAAACCTGTTATTGTTCAATGCCTCAAAAACTCAATTCCTCCATCTATCAATTTGACACAGCCTTCCAAACAACTATCCCCTCTTCTTCAATGACACACAACTGTCCCCCTCTTCTACACTGAACATCCTTGGTCTGTCCTTTACTTATAATCTGAACTAGAAACTTCACATCTCATCTCTAGCTAAAACAGCTTCTACAAAGTTAGGCATTCTGAGACCTCTCCGCCCCAGCTGCTAATTCTGTACAAGGGCTTTATCCGTCCATGTATGGAATATGCTTCACATGTATGGGGGGGTTCTACTCATACCACTTTTCTAGATATGGAGGAATCAAAAGATTTTCATCTTATCAACTCCTCTTCTCTAATTGACTGTCTTCAGCCTCTCTCTCATCGCTGCAATGTTGCATCTCTAGCTGTCTTCTACCACTATTTTCATGCTAACTGCTCTTCTGATCTTGCCAGCTGCATGCCTCCCCTTCTCCTGCAGCCTAGTTGCACAAGACTTTCTTCTTTCTCTCACCCCTATTCTGTCACCTCTCTAATGCAAGAATTAACCAGTATGCTCAATCATTGATCCCTTTCTCTGGTAAACTCTGGAACTCCCTGCCTGCTTCTGTATTTCCACCTTCCTATGACTTGAATTCCTTCAAGAGGGAGGTTTCAAGACACTTATCCTTCAATTTTTGACCACCACTTTGGACCCTTTTCTGGGACTGGGCTTTTTTTTTTATTGGATTTTTGTTGCCCTTGGCCAGTGTCCCTCTTAAATAAAAAAAAAAAAAAGAAAAAAGAAATCTATTACCTGCAATTTTTCAAAAATTTTGCTTAGGCAGGGAAGGATGGAGTTTGGTCAATAATTAACATATCTGGATTTCTCATCTTTCTTGTATACAGGTGTAACATGGGCAATTTGTAGATGATTTATTTATTATATAAATAAGAAAGGGAGAAACTTCAGCAGAATATTCTTTAATTATCTTTAGACTGCTATCATCAAACCCTGGGGCAGTTAATTTAAGTTTGCTAATGCCAGCTTTAATTTCAAAGGGTGTAATGAACAAAGAAGAAAAGATAAAGGAACAGGATTCAGAAAGTAGGAAGTAAATGGAACATGGAGTTGTTGGATAATCATAGCTAACTCATCTCCAATATTACAAAAATATTCATTAAATAATTTTACTATATCTTCATGACTACCCAACATACTGTCTTGAAAACATGGAATCTGGCAACTTAGTTACTTTCTTTCCATAAAAATAGAATTCACAATATCCCAGGTTTTTTGACGTTTCCCACATTATCTTTTAATTTAGATTTATAATAATTTTCTTTGGCTGCTCTAATTGTACATGTAAGGATTCTTCTATATTGCTTGAAAATTTTACTGAAGGTCAGTGGCCATTTGGCTTACAACTTTTGTAATTTATCACGATATCTAATTCTTTTTATTGCTTGAGTTATATAAGGTTTGCCATTGTGTTTTTCTTTGCAGATAACTTTTTTTAGTGGAAAATGTTTGATATATATATATATATATATATATATATATATATATATATATATATATATATATATATATATATATATATGAAAAATTTTTAATATAATTAATATGATTAAATTGACATCTTTATCAACCATATCAGAGTTCCAATTATAATTAGCTAAATCAGCTTTGAAAGAATCTATTGTTATATTTGAATAAACCCTCCTAGAAATTGTAGTTACAGGAGACTGTCTACAACTACCGTTAAAGTTACTGGAGAAGACACTGAAGATTGGGAAATTATCACTAATGGCAAATGCCACTTACCTGGTGATATTGCAAATTATTTGCCCATATATGGTCAATTAGAAAAGCTGAGGTTGGAGCAACTCAGGTTGGCTTAGTAATTGTTAGGAAGAAAAAACATGAGTAAAACAGATTAATTAAATCATAAACCTTTTTGTCCCTTTTAAGTAAACTAATATTGAAGTATCCCATTATATGGGAGAGAGAGAGAGAGAGAGAGAGAGAGAGAGAGAGAGAGAGAGAGAGAGAGAGAGAGAGAGAGAGAGAGAGAGAGAGAGAGAGAGAGACCTACACAGCCAGGACTTTGCGGCTGTGGAACATGTTCTCGGTGGCCACGTCCCAAATGCAGGACATGTCCACACACCAGGTGAAGCTGGTAGCCCACAGGTGGCGTAGCACGCATTTGTCCCCACTGGCGCTTTAATTTTCAGTCTTGCATTAATATATTTCATTATTCTGTATTATTATCTTAATATTAATTATGTATAGTATTATTCCCTGTAAATAATATTATCATAGGCTTTTAAATAATTACATACTCAATGTGGAATTTTAAGCCTTTCGGTAAATATTTGTTTAAATAAAAGAGAGAGAGAGAGAGAGAGAGAGAGAGAGAGAGAGAGAGAGAGAGAGAGAGAGAGAGAGAGAGAGAGAGAGAGAGAGAGAGAGAGGAGGGGAATTTTAGTGCAAAATAAGAATTGTGTATACTACACAACTGTCTTCAAGACTGAAGACAGCAAGAACTTTCGATTACCCATCATTTTTGAGGTAGGTGTTTACTTACAATGTTATTTTGCATGAAATTTTAAGGTCATTGTTTTTGTATCTGACGTATCAGATACTTTTTTGTGTCTTTTTGATGATTCAGGTGCCATCTTATACACCAAAATATACTGTATTTCATGCTTTCTTTTATTTTTTTCTATTTTTTTCAATTCTGTTTTATTCAGTTCTATGTTTAGTGCATAACATAAACCCATAAAAATAATAAATAAAATATATGGGGATTTGGGACCTGGAATAGGTATATTTTTTTCATACATTAATTTGAATGGGATAAATTGCTTCCCAATTCAAACATTCCCAATTCAAACAGCCCAAAAGAACCAATTAAGTTTGAACCTTGAGGTACCACTGTACTTTGATCTCTGTTGTCACTACTGTCCCCTCTAGCACATGGCTCATTAGTTCTTTCCAGCTTGGAATTTTAAGTTGGCCTTTGTTATATTTCCCTTCTCCATGGATGGGTTTGACAGAATGGTGACCAAACTGAGCCTGTATAGTTGTTGATGACTGGCAGGTGCCTGGAATCATCTTGTTTATGCCCACACTAGGCTAGAAGGAGCTAGCCTGGGGAAAGCTGACCCAAATGTAGCATCAGCTGTGAAAGGGGGCTGAACCTGGTTGTAACAAAACCAATAAACTTAATTCCTTGGTTTTGTTCCCTGCCTCCTTCAGAATAACTATCTACACTACCTTGTCTATGGTTTCTACTAGAAGAGGCCATACTAAATCAGCAAAGCCAGAAAACCAGACTGTACTTCCATAAATTCAATAATGGTTGTGCACAACGAGAATAACAATCAACCTTGATGGATGCACATGAGCAATTAATGTGCTAGCTAGTTCCAGGCTGGAACATCAATGCTGCTGTGACATCATGCAGCTACTGAAACTTTGTTCCACATTATTCACTGTATTAATAAAAAAATAAAAAAATTGCCATAATTTTTCAGTGCTTTCACTAAAGTGTCAAATACAGAACTGTGCACTCTAATACTTAACTTCTCTCCATTATATTCACTCAAAAAACAGAGAAAACAAATAGTATATAATTACCAGTTTCCTGTACTCATCATCTTTTTTTTGTTCTTTAGCCTCCTGCTCCTTTTTGTACCTGAAAAGATGCACAGTATATAAAAATGTTGCACAAAAATACTGCAAAAATAAAGTTAAAAATTTTGTAGTATGTAAAACACATCCACAGAGAGAGAGAGAGAGAGAGAGAGAGAGAGAGAGAGAGAGAGAGAGAGAGAGAGAGAGAGAGAGAGAGAGAGAGAGAGAGAGAGAGAGAGAATATGAGCATGGTGGGATAAATGAAAGACAGGTACTGTAGCAAAATTAAACATATAGGAATGAATAAAGCTTTAAGGGGGTACAGAAAAGTTTATCTTGTACTTACTTCACTTGGTCATCTAACCCTCTAATGAGGCTGAGTCTTGCTTCTTCTTTATTTTTCTCCTTCTCTTCAGTAAATTTCTTTTCTTGGGCAATTTTTTCTAGTATTTCCAGTTCCAGTCTTGTATCCTGGATCACATCTTTTTCCATCTACAAATAATAACAAACTAATAAGATCAAGATATTAGAACATTCACTCAAACCATGATCTGGACCTTAGGCTACATTTGTAGATTGGCTGGCTCCCTCACATGCAATGTTGCTGCTATTCACACATGCTATCATGATATATGTTTCTGTATCATCAACCATAATTCCTCTTCTGTACAAATTAGATCACTTTGGTTCATACTATTAGACAAAGAAATTATTGCAGAACAAAAATATTTTACCAAAATATGAGACAAAAAATAAAGATGTTACTTTGATTTAGAGAGAAAGAACAGAAGCAAAATCTTTATACAACTCCTTTTTTATCTCTGTTATTTGCAGCATTTATCAAGTGATTTTCTGAATAAATCATCTCGCCATATAGAGAAAAGCTTCCTCTTAAGAATGTCACAAGCACATTGTAGATAAAGCTAAATATAAGTGAAGCATGGACCCCAGGTCAGTCTGCTCTTCTGGTATCAACCCTAAGCATCTTGACACCCCATTCAACTTTTTCTTCATCAACTTTTACATTAGAGGCCTTAGATCTAATTTTCAATCTGTAAAAACACCACCTCTCCTCTACTAAACCTCATCTTTTTTTCCTCACCAAAACAGGTGTCTGATACAACTGACAGTAGTCCCTTCCCTGTTCCCTTCTACTTTCTTTATCCTCAATTTCAATCAAAAGCTGGATGTTGCGTCTCTGAGCACAATGACTTAATCTGCTCCCGTGAACATGCTCTTGAATTTTCCAAGTTTTCCACTATCTGGCTATGACTACAGAGTCACTCTAAAACTAAATTTATCTGTGCTGTATACCTCTCACCTAACTCCTCTGACAATAAAAAATTCTTTGACTACTAAATTTACAAAGTGGAGTACATCATGACTTTCTTCCCTTTTGCAGACATCTCCATTCATTAAGAATTCAATGTTCACCACCAGCTCTGGCTTTTGTCTCACTTCACTGACCATCATGGTGAACTAGCCTTTAACTGTACTATCCTCAATGACCTGGAGCAATTGGTGCAACACCCTACTTGTATTCCTGACTTGGAGATACGCCCAACATTCTTGACCTTTTCCTAACCTCTAATCCTTCTGCTTATGCTGTCACCCTATCTTCTCTGTTGAACTCCTCTGATCACAATTTCATATCTGTATCTTGTCCTATCCTCATGATCCTCTTAAATGGAGGTGGGTCTGGCATATTGCCACTGTCAATCAGGGGGACCTGAGGAGATATGCTGATTTTTCAAGGAATGACTACTGCTTCAGCGACAGAAACCTGTCTCTGTGTGCTGAACACATAACAGAGGTGATAGTATCTGGCATGGAGGTGTACATTCCTCACTCTTTCTCTCACCCCAAACCTTCCAAGTCTTGGTTTAATAGCCTGTTCTCATGCTATACATGGTAGAAAGATGGCCAACAAAAGGTACTTGAGCCTTCCATCACCTGAATCTCATGCACTTTATATTTCTGCCTGGAATTATACCAAATCTGTTCTCCAACTAGCCAAAAACTCCTTCATTAATATAAAGTGACAAAATCTTTCACGATCTAACTCCCCTTGTAACTTCTGACACCTAGCCAAAAATTTCTCCAATAATTTTATTTCTTGATCATTCCCTCCTTTATTTCAACCAGATGGCACCACTACCATCTCATCTATTTCTAAAGCTGAACTCTTTACTCAAAGTTTTGCTAAAAACTCTACCTTGGATGATTCAGGGCTTGTTCCTCCCTCTCCTCCACCCTGCAACTACTTCATGCTACCCATTAAGATCCTTCACAGTGATATTTTCTATGTCCTTGGTGGCCTTAACCTTAGGAAGACTTATGGACCTGATGGGGTCCCTCCTATTCTTCTCCAAAACTGTGCTTCTATGCTTGCACCTTGCCTAGTCAAATTCTTCCAACTCTGTCTATCAATATCTTCCTGCTGGAAGTTTACTACATTCAACTTGTTCCTAAAAAGCGTGAATGCTCTTATTAACTCTTAACTAATGTCTTATTGCTTTAATTTCCTGCCTCTCTAAAGTTTTTGAATCTATCCTAAACAGGAAGATTCTTAAACATCTATCACTTCATAACCTTCTATCTGATCACCAACATGGGTTCCGTCGAGGCTGCTCAACTGGTGATCTGGTTTTCCTTACAAAATCTTGGTCATCCTCTTTTAGGGATTTTGGTGAAACTTTTGCTGTTGCCTTAGACATCAAAAGCATTTGATAGAGTCTGGTACAAAGCTTTGATTTCCATACTACTCTCCTACAGCTTCTATCCTTCTCTCTGTAATTTCATATCAAGTTTCCTTTCTGACCATTCTGCTGCTGCTGCTGTGGTAGATGGTCACTGTTCTTCTCCTAGGTCTCTTAACAGTGGTGTCCCTCAGGATTCTGTCCTGTCACCTACTCTCTTCCTATTTTTCATCAATGATCTTCTAAATCAAACTTCTTGTCCTATCTACTTTTATGCTGATTATATGACCCTGCACTTTTTGACATCTTTTTGTAGATGTTCAATCCTTCAGGAAGTAAACAGTTCACACAGGGAAGCCACAGATTGCCTTACTTCTGATCTCTCTAAGACTTCTGATTGGGGCAGAGCAAACTTAGTATTGTTCAATGCCTCAAAAACTCAATTCTTCCATCTTTCAACTCACCATAACTTTCCAGATAACTATCCCCTCTTCTTCACACTCAACTGTCCCCCTCTTCTACACTGAACATCCTCAGTCTGTCCTTTACTTATAATCTAAACTGGAAACTTCACATCTCATCTCTAGCTAAAACAGCTTCTATGAAGTTAAGCATTCTGAGTCATCTCTGCCAGTTTTTCTTACTCCCTCAGCTGCTGACAAAAATGGCAGAGGGTGACACCCCAAAAGAACAGGGGTCCTTTCAAGGTTTTACTGTTGAAGAAAGAAAACTAAATTATAGACTGCAATGTAGAAAAATTTTGTATATGAAAGAAATGATGGACAAGTTATTGGAGAGAACAAAGACATTGGAGGCACACCAGAAGGAGACAGGTGAGGAGTTGGTGACTATTACAGCAAAACTGATGGAGATGGAAGATAAAAATGAGTAGTTAAAGGCAGAAAATGTTTAAAGAAACAAATAAAGGAAAAAGTAGAAACTTCAAAAAGGAAATGAGGATATGAAGGCAAGTGTAAAGGATGTGGAAATGAGGCAAAATAAGTGGGTAAATGAATGTAAATTTGAAGAAGAATCACTAAAGAAAATAATAGAACAACAAGAAAATGAGAAACAAAACCTCAGACAGAAAGTGGTAAATGTTATTAAAGAAGAGAAAATGTTAGTGAGAGACACTGCAGAAAATATAAACAAGTAATTATATTTGGTTTAAAAGAAGAGAAAATAATAGGCATAATTCAAAGAGAGGAAAAGGAAAATAACCTGTTGAATAAGTTACTGAAGAAAGTGATGGTGAAGACAGCCAGGTAGTAAAGCAAGTGGAAGAGTTCCATAGAACTGGGATATATGAAGAAGAAAAATGAGACCCATAAAAATAAGGTTTGCAACACAGTAATTAATGGGTCTTGGAAGTTATCTGGAGATGAAGAATATAGGAACGTATGGATAAACAGGGATATGGATGAGACTGAAAGGTTGAAGCAAAAGGAGATAGTAAATGAAGCTAAACAGAAAAAACAAACAGGAGGAGAAGTCTTTCTGGAAAGTAGGAGATATAAAAATAAAGAAATGGTACATCAAACAGTAAGTAAAGTATGTTATACTAATGCAAATGGATTAATGTCAACTAAAATGGAATTAAATTAATTGTTAAACAGGACTGCACCACATATTGTTGCATTATGTGAGACAAAATGGAAAAATGAATGGGGAACTCCTGACATTGGTGATGATAAAAATAATTTATAGATGAAAAACAGAGGTGACAAGGGAGGAGGAGGAGTGATTATTCTGACTAAAAAAGTGTGTTAAAGTGGAGAAGGTAATAAAAAGTGAAATCTGAAATTCCACAAGTGATGATTAGAAGTGGAAATGGAAGGATAATGAATTATGTAGGAGTGTATGTGCCACCTATGACCAGTGATTGGCAAAAAGAAGAGCACAAAGAGATGTTGGTAGATGTGTTAAAAGGTCTTGAAAAGATAGAGATGGAAAGTAGTGATATAGTAATTGTTGATGATTTTAATTGTAAGGAGATAAATTAGGAGACATTGACAACTACTGGAAGTGAGAATTCTTGGAGTAATAGACTAATAAACTGGGTGGTGGAAAACTTGATGACTCAATGGCTGATTGTGATACCAGATTTCATGGAAGAGATAAACCATCAAGACTTGATATAGTGTTTACCAAGGACATGGAAATTATTGAAACTATGCACTATGATACCCTCTAGGTAAAAGTGATCATGTGTTGATGGAATTTAAATTGAAAAATGAAAATGTAATCATTGCTGAAAATTATAAGGTGAAAAGATTTAAATATAGTAAAGCTGACTTTCAAAAATTAAGAAAATACCTTGTTGCCGTGGACTGGAAAGACTTTGAAGACACTGAAGATGTTCAGAAAAAATAGGATGAATTTATAAGGATATATAATTCTGCTATGGAGAAATTTGTACCTTGAGGAGGAGCAAGATGTAGAAATGGTAAAGAATGGTTCAGTATAAAATGCAAAGAGGCTAGAAATTGTAAGCTAAATGCTTGGAAAAGATGGAAGAAGAGGAAAACTGAGAGCAGATGGGAGGAATATATTGATGCTAGAAATAAGTACATTGAGATAATAAGAATGGAGAGAAGAAACTACTTAAGAGATATAATAGATAAGTGTATAAATGAACCTAAACTGTTCTTTAGACATATTAATGGGAAGATGAGGAAGAAGGAAAGTTGAAAGAACTGAAAGTTGAAGGAAAAATCTGAGGATGTGCAGGACATGGTGGAGGTTATGAACAAGTTTCAGATCTGTATTTACTGTAGAAGGGGAACTTGATGCTGGAAGGGATAAGTTGGTGAGGAATATACTAACTAGTCCTGGTCAGTTATGAAGAAATACTTAAGATGATGGAAGAACTTGATGTAAATAAAGCAACTGATCCAGATGGAGTATCAAACTGGATATTGAAGGAATGTAGAGAACAACTGGCTGATAAAATTCACAGTCTATTGGTGATATCACTATCGCAGGGAAGAGTACCAAAAGATTGAAAGAGAGCAAATATTACACCAATTTTCAGAGGAGGAAATAAGGAAAACCCACTAAATTATAGACCAGTTTCCTTGACTAGTGATGTAGAAAAACTATGCAAAAGAACAATAAAGGAAAGATGGATGGAACACTTGGAAAGAGATAAAGTTTTGGTAAATTGTCAATTTGGATTTAGGAGGGGAAGATCATGCTCCATGAACTTATTGCTCTTTTATTCAAGGGTAGTCGATATTGTGCAGGAGAGACACAGATGGGTGGATGGTATATATATATATATATATATATATATATATATATATATATATATATATATATATATATATATATATATATATATATATATATATATATATATATATATATATATATATATATCAGGAGAACACTTCAAGTGTCACCCCAATGAAAACCCTGTTTTTGTATGCAAACAGTACTTCAAAGAATCTCGTACCTTATGGGGTTGCTAGGAGCAATATCTTGCTAAGCCAAAGTGGTCAAAAATACTATACAGTTTAGAGTATTATTTTTCTTACTCGACCCAGAAGAGATAGATAGATAGAGCTTTCTACTCCATGGTAAAATACTGTAAGCACCTTGAGTTAAGTGTTACCACAGCCAGCCATTCTGTGTGGCACTTGGTTCTGATGTGGTGTGACATCACATGACATCACACTTGGCTGGTCAATGGTGCCACTGAATTACCCTGACATAGGCAATGCTGAGCCGATGGGCTTGGAGCATTTCCCTGCACACTCACAGCTCAGTCTTGCTTCTACCCTTGCCACATTATACTAGCCTAGTGAATCATTATTTTGTGCTGTATTTACAGCCATTAATTAAATATTACTGCTACAGCCATGTCTAAAAGCTTATTATATTGCATCTCTTGCTATTTTCTACCACTACTTTCATACTAGCTGCTCTTCTAATCTTGCTAATTGCATGCCTCCCCTCCTCCTGTGGCCTTGCTGCACAAGACTTTCTTCTTTCTCTCAATATCCTATTCTGTCTACCTCTCAAATGCAAAAGTTAACCAGTATTTTCAATCATTCATCCCTTTCTCTGATAAACACTGGAACAGATCTCTGCCTGCTTCTGTATTTCCCCCTTCCCATGACTTAATTTCTTTTAAGACATTTACCTTCTGTTTTTTTTTCTCTTTTTTTTATCATTTTATCTGACATCTCTATGGAAACTGGCATTTAAGTGGACCTTTTTTAATTCAAAATTTTTGTTGCCCTTGGCTAATGGCCTTCTACATAAAAAAAAAACTAACACTTCCTTTAACTCTTCACATACATGATGTCCTTTAAACATTAATAACTAATAATTAGTTTTAATGACTGAAAATTTTTTGTGTCTATAAGAAGCTGGTACCCTATGAATTAATTTGCTACATCTTTCACAAAAATCATATGGTTGAAACTTGAGATAAATGAGTTTTAATACTGGTAAACTTTAGGAGCGATTTTTGGCATTTTAAAAAAACAGCACTTGTCGTGTTATTCCACAGCACTATTCATATATATATATATATATATATATATATATATATATATATATATATATATATATATATATATATATATATATATATATATATATTGTTATTACTGTCATCAGTCATCTGCTTTTATAACCAGTTCTTCTATCAGATGTTCCCTTGCTACATTGTTTTCTCTGTAATCTTCTTTAATTTTCATCATGTGTTCTATGTACCTTTTCAAATAATCTTCAGTAATTTTTTTTCAATTGTATTTCTAGTAATTTCTTCTAGTTTCTTTATTGTTTGGTGCTCAATTGAATATTCTTTTTTCACTAATGCTTTAATTTTTGGCCCAAATTAGCTCTATGGGACTGAACTCACAATCATAGGTTGTAGACTAAAAAAATTTTGTCCATGGGCAATTGCAATCTCATCAATAATACAATTTTGTCTTTATTTATTTATTTTTTTTTTGTGACAGCTACAAACTTTCCATCACTTCTGATTTCATAAGGGCTGGACAATACTCAATTTTGTTCTCTGACAGCCAATCAATTATTTAACTTTTCTGGTAGTGTATATGGGTGTCTTGTTCATCATTTTTGAGTGATAACTTCCATTATCCATAATTATCAAGGATCTTTCATGAATCTTTGGGAGAAGCTGTTCTTCAAACCATCTTTTAAGCGGTTCATGGTTCATAGTGTCATGATAATCCCCTTTTATTCCATTTTTCTATCTAAACATGAGCAATGCCCAAGGGATAAAACCATTACTTCCTCCCGAGTATAAAATGATAAAGTGCACCTGACGACCTTCAGTCCTACTCTGCCTTTGGTGTCAGTCCAGAACTTTTCAACAACATCTCTTTGATTTATCCATGTCTTATTGAAATATACTTCCAGTAATGGGATATCACTTTCGTTTTTTTTCAATTTGTCTCAGATACTTATTTCTCGCTACCACAATGTCTTGGCACTCCATTAATAATCTCCCTTTCAAACATTTCCATAAAGTTGTCCTGCCACCTGAAAAGGGCTTCCTTCACTTTCCTCAGTACATTATCCAAAATAGACAACTCATCTATTATAAAAGGGTATAATTTCTCTTCTCATTGCTTTCTCTTCAAACTGATCCGTCTTCCCAAAGATAGAAGATGATGTGGCACATTTTGGAAGCAATGTGATGGGAAAGTGCTTGGTGGATTGTTGTTTGATAGCCTTCACCATATGTACACACACACTCCCGCTGCCTTCACAGTCTCCTCATATCTCAGAAACTGACGTCTGACATGCATCTATGTTGATTTGTGAGACACTGATGGAAAATGATGACCAACTTTTTTGCTTGACTTTGCAGTCTTGCCGGTAGATGTCTTTTCATACCTTTCAACTTTTCAGCGTTCATCTCATGACATCACTCACACCATAACACCCACTAAAAAACAATTAATATGCATTGTTATACTTAGCATTTGAATATTTTGCACCTTATTTACTTGTCATATAATTATGTATCTCCAAAAAAACAGACACCTAAATTGTAGATAAAATGCAAGGAGTAACAGTCTATCAACAAGGAAGAAAGGTTTTCCTGTCTCTACAGGGGCTTCTGGTCAAGCATATTACTGGACAGCCAATCACACACAGCTCTCCTCTGGGCCCATGACCACGGATTATGATAAGATAACCTATCACATAAATTGATACCCAGCAGACTTCCCATATGTGATTTGAAGCAGTATGATGTTTTCATAAAAAGCTCCATGCTTCACTTATATTTAATTTTATCTACAATTTGCTTGTGGTATTCTGTAGAGGAGGCTTTTCTCTATTTGGTAAGATGGTTTATTCAGAAAATCATTTGATAAATACTGCAAATAACAGAGATAAAACAAAAAAAGTTATATAAAGATTTTGCTTCTGTTCTTTCTCTTCAACTCATCATAACATCATTATTTTTTGCCTCACAGACATCTGGGAAACATATTTGAATCCTGCAATCATTGTTGTGTCTAATAGTATGAACCAAACTGGTCTATTTTGTACAGAAGAATTAAGGCAGATAATAATGTAAATTACCATGACAGCATGTGAGGGCAGCGACAGTGCATGTGAGCAAGAAAGAGCAGCCAGCCAATCAACAGAGCTGTTACAAAACTAGCCTAGGCTCCAGATACATGGTTCAAGTGAATGGACAACAGTGAACTCCCTGCAATTCACTTACCTATATATTATATCTATATACATACATATACCAGGCTGATATTCTCCAAAAAGAAAAATATCCCCAGGGAGAGGTTAGCAGCACTCTTTAAGTCACATGATACAATACACACGGAATATGGTGGTGGCAAGAGTGTACAGCCAGGCCACTTCCCATGCCACTACAACCAATGATCATAAAATATGAGCCTGGCTTTGTAAGTGATGCACAGAATCTTGCTTTATCAAGCAAAGTAAAAAATAAAAAGTTAAAAATTAACTGAGATCATATCCTGTAAACAATAATTACAGAAACAGAACTAAATAAATATGAACACACCTAAATTTTAAAACAAAATACTATACATAAGTGATAAATTTTGCGGACACCTCACTGGAAGAATTCCCAGAGTGAGTGAGGACTCAGGGTGATGAACAGATACATATAGAGGGTGTCCCAGGAGTTAAGTACTACATACTTCAGGATATGATGGTTCAAGTAATTCTGAGAAGAAAATACTCTATACACATATGCTGTGTTTTGCTTTATTTTGTGAGAACTTAACATGTAAATTGTGTGTTGCAGGAGCCACTCACCTGGGTAGGCCTCTATCTCCCTCCCTCCCTCCTCAGCTCACTACTTATTCAGGCAGCACTGCACAGCATGAATGATAATTTTTTTGCCTACAATCTATATAATTAAATCCTTACAGGAAACAATTAGCAATTGACAGGTTAAATTTTTATATGTGTCAATGAAGAAAATGTAGAGGTAACACAGCAATACAGTGGTTAAATGCTATTTTTTTAACAAACATGGCAACTCACCAGCTTCACAACAGCCCACTCCTTTAAATGTCCCTCTAGATTATATGATATTCTTTCTAAGTGATGTCGAATTGTGCTATGTTCAATTAATCTTGTCCCTTTATATATTTATGTATTTGTATTTGTATTCTTGTACTGATGGTGGGACCTCATATTTTCATTTGGACAATACCATCTTGAGCTGAAGACGTACTGGGGAAACATCCTCTCTCGCAGAGATGCTGATGCACTCTGTAGAATACACTGCTGTCTGGATGTCTTCTGCCTGGATATCTGCATCTGTATTCTGCTGCTGCAGCCCAGGCATTTCTATCACAGAATCCGTACGTGAATATCATGTCTGAATACTCAATGTTATAGAATGTGAAAGGCATTTTCACTGTAGCAAAAAGATATGCTTAGGTAATGAGCTGATTGAAGAGACCTGTCACTTAGGTGTCAAGACGTCAACTGTCAAAGAAGATGACAGTTGCAGTGAGTTGCCATGTATGTTTAAAAAAAGTAACACTTAACAACCACTGTACTGTTGTGTTATCTGTACATTCTCTTCACTGACAAATACAAAAATCTAATCTGTCATTTGCTGATTATTTTCTGTAAGGATATGAATACATAAAAAATTATCACTTAATGCCACATGGTGCCACAGGAGTATGTAACAAGCCAAAGAGGGAGGGAGGGAGGCAGAGGCCCACTCAGGCGAGTGGCTCCTGCAACACACAACTTATATGTTAACCTCTCACAAAATAAGGCAAAACACAGCATATGTGTACAGAGTATTTTCAACTTAGATTTACTTGAGCTACCACATCCCAAAGTATGTACCTTAACTCACAGGACACTGTATGTATATACTAATTTTACTTTTCTCATCTTACTCACCTGCTGCTTCTCTAACTTATGGATGAGGGCCACTTCCTGTTGCTGGTGCTGCAGCCTCTGCATCTCTATTTTCTGTCGTTCCATTTCTTTTAGGAGTTCTATCCTCAGGTTATATTCTTCTGCACACCTGTGAGTAATTTTTTCTTTATTAATTTATAGACTGGTCCAGTCAAAACTAACTAAAATAATTTCAACAAATGGTGCTCTAGAGAAATTACACTACATCTCCAGAGAAAAAGAGTGAACTATATGTTTCCTGGTATGACAATAAGCATGTCAGACTTCAAAGTCAGAAAGAGCAAAATATTTGTAAAGGCAATCTATTTACAATCAAGGAAGAAAAAGAAGTGATGACCCTGTTGAAATTTTGCAAAGCCTGAGAAAACAAGAATGAGTGTAAAGAGTGAACCTCAGCCAGTACAAGCTCAATGGGAGAAGTTTGGACATTCATAGACTGGAAACAAATGGGAAGCAGCATTATATCTAACACTGCAGTCAGTGGAGTATGAAAGAATGAGGAATTAGTTTCAGAAAGAGATTTTATGAGATGAACAGCTCTTGATTCTACTCAATTTAGAAAGTCATAATACATTAAAATTAACAGGTAATTTAGCTCTCTATATACTACACCTTGAGATATTTTCATCTTGTAATTTGTCCTCCTCCTCAAGAAGTTTCCTTAGTTCAGTTTGCTTCTGAAGGGCAAGTCGAGTATTTTCCTGGGATGCTTGTCTCTTCAGCCATTGCCTAAGTGAGCAATAAAGTTGGAAAACTACTGAGTCCAAATACTGGATGTGCTGAGGCACAGATGTACATTGGCATACAATGTATTTGACATACAACTAAAGTGATATCTGACTAAAAAACATTCATATTTTTTGTTTTGCTTACAAATGTTAACTTGCCTTACAACCAACTTGTCACCTGGGTGAGTACAAAATTTACTTTTTTTTTTTTTTTTGTGACATTCCAGGTACATTTGCTAATGGTAAACACTACACTATGCTATGTGGGTAAATGGCATTGTTTATGAGCATTTTACTGCATTTCCAAGTAACAAAGCATTTTTTACTAAAAATATCTTGGGGAATTCTTTGTTTTTTGAGAATGAAGTCTAGCCATCTGATGTTTTTTGCTTCTGATGGCAATTTTGGAACAGATTATGGTTATAAGCCAAGTATGTACATCAATGTACATACTGTAAAACAACACAAGATACAAGTCAGTCCATATCAGGCAAATTTCCTAATGAGACAAAATCAAGATGAAACCTGGTTGAATTATGCCAATTCTTCAATTAATGTAATAAATGTCCTACATTATCAATAGTTCCCAAAATATACTAATCAAACTGAGGATGTTGTCATGAATCTACAGAATATAGCAAGACTCATATATTTTCAGTTGTCATAGTTTGGCTTATTAACATTCATCCTATAATAAGGAGACCTTACAGCATAATCTGAGTGCAACCTATTCTACATACATATAATCATAAAATCATATTTGGTGTTCTTTGTACCATTCAAATATTTTTGGTTCCAAACTAGCGATAATTGATCATTTTAATTTTTGGAACATGAGCATGCTGAAGTTTAAACTTTCAAAATCAAATGTAGTTATTTTATTTAAAACAGTACTTTTGATTAGTGAAGAGACAGGATAAACATTGAATTTGAATTTTTTCCAAGATTTTTCAAGTTTTCTAAGATAAACAAAAATAAATCTTTTTTTTTATTATATAAAATATCAGTATCATTATTGGTAGTATTGGAATTTTGGATTTCAGTTTATTGGTTATTGGTTATTGGGCAATAAATTTACCAGCAGTTGTCAATTATCAGTTATCACCAATAAGCTTATTGTAATCAATTTATTGGTTATCATGATATTTTTTTTTTCATTACCATCCCCAGCTATGCTATTTGCCTATAGTGTTTTTGTCCTGGAAGAACATTTGGGCATTGGCTGAGTAGGGGAATTCCCCATGAGCTGCATTGCCATGTCTCTACAGGACCCAGTTTAACACCTTGGAAGTCTATTTTATTCAAAATACTTCCACTCATGTAACAAACACTTAAGCTATTCCTTACCTTCACCTTTCTAGTTTTTTAACCAATTTGTCCTTGCTTTCATCTTCACAAGCCCCTCCTGCCTCCTGACTAATGATAAAAACACTGGAGTATAGTTTACCTCCCACTCAAGTGTTCTGGCCAGAACCCAAACACCCTAGCATGATAAATACTCCATCTCTGGCATATAAGGTGTCCTTGCCATAGAAGCAATCCCAGTTGTCAGAGAATGTCCATCCATTACTTTTACTATGATTTATAAGCCTGAGATTCACTGTAATATCCTTGGAGAGCCACTTACCCTCCAACTCCCCTCCTTGGCAAGACACTACATACTACAGGAATCCCTCCCTTGTCCCTAATCTTATCCATTGCCTGTCTAAATTTTCTAGACAACTCCTCACTCTTGATCTTACAAAGGTCATTCCCTCCCATCCTGAGAAAAACAATGAGGTTGGTCTCATCATTTTCCAAGCAAGTGTCTAGCGTATTTGCTATCTTCCCTCTCCCTGGTCCTGGCAAACAAATCCTTGTCCTATGCTATCTCTGGCACAAAACACTATCTAAGTGCCTAACCTGACTATCACCCAGCATAAGCACTCTACCTTGGGGCAGGGTATCTGTATTTACCCCTCCTTCTCCTTGCCGCCTCCCACTACGTCCACCTCCTCCTCTGTCACTTACTCCTACACACTGAAGAGATTCTTGGTCTTCACAGGGTACCCCTTGAGGCAAAGCACCCTAGCAAACTTCATCCTCTTTGTATCCTAGCTAGTCTCCCCTCATATGGGAAATCTTACAATTCTGGTATCATCTAGGTTGCTGCTCTCTGTACACCTTCCAATTTTCTTATGTGCTTTTTTTCATGTGGTGACCAAATTCCCACTGCATATTATAATACTGGACGTATCATTGTGATGATTATTTTCCTCATCATTTCTTCATCTAGATAAGAAAAGGCAACTCTTATATTTCTTAATAGGTTAAGAGTTTCACCTGTTATCTTATTAGTAAGTTTTTCTGGTTATAATTCCTCTGAAAACATCAGTCCCAGATCTTTTTCTTCTGTTGTCTTATTAATTGTTTCATTCCCCATCTTATAATTCTAACTACACCTGTTACTTTTTCCAAACTCCATCTTTTTACACTTCCCAGAGTTAAATTCCAATTGCTATCTGTTGCACCATTCCCGCACCTTGTCTAGATCTCTTTGCAGTTCTTCACAATCTTAAATTTCCTCCACTTTTCTCATAAGTTTTGTATCGTCAGGGAAAAGACTCACAGGTGGATATGTTCTCCACCATATCATTTATATATATACCATGAACATTATTGATGCTAACACTGACCCTTGGGGGGACCCCACTTAATACCAGGCTCCACACTGATGTCTGGTCTCTCATTACTGTACCCATTTGTTGTTTGTTTTTTTTTTTTTTTTCCATCATTCCAGCAGTCTTTCATTTACACCACCTATCTTCTCCAGTTTCCATAGAAGCCTTTTATGTGGCACCTTATCAAAAGCTTTTCTTAAATCTAGGTAAATGCAGTCTGCTTAACCATCTCTCTCCTGTATTATGTAAATCACTTGAATAAAAACACAACAAATTGGTAAGACAAGGTCTCCCTTTTCTAAAACCAAATTCACAATTTATAAGAAGTATGTATTTATTTACCTAGTTGTATTTACCTAGCTGTGGTTTACAGGAGAGGAGTAATCTCATAGTATCCTGTCTCTATATTTATCGAGTTTGGTCTTAAAAGCATGGAAGTTATGGCATTGACAACATCTTCAATGAGTTTATACCATTTGTTCACACTTCTATGAGGAAAACTATATTTCTTGATATCTCTTCTACAGTTAACTTTTTCAGCTTCTTAGTGTGTCCCCTTGTACTTTGTGTCTAAATTTATAAAACATTTTTATTCACATTTTCCATACCATTTATCATTCTATAGATGTTTATTAAATCTCCTCTCTTTCCTATTTTCAAGAGTAGGAATTTCCAACATTTTTAATCTCTCTTCATAGGTTGACTTGTTCAACCCTGGAACCATCTAAGTGACTGCTATTTGTACTCTTTCTAATTTTACAATATTCCTCTTTGCATGAGGAGACCACACCACTGCCACATATTCCAATCTTGGTCTCATCATGGAAATCAAGAACTTTTTCATCATTCCTTCATCCAAATATGAGAATGCCATTTTTACTCTTTTTAACAAATTCATCTCTCCAGTAATTTTATCAATGTGTCTGTCCAGAGTCAAATTTTCAGTAAGTGTTACTCCCAAATCCAAATCCTCTTTTGACTTCTTTAACTTCATATCTTCCATCTCATAATGATATTGTATTCTTTTCTTACTCTTGCCATTACTTTACATTTACTTAAAATGAATTCCATTTGCAAAGATTTACTCCATCTATTTATCTTATTTAAATCATCTTGCAGTCATTTACATTTTCTACTCTTCATCAACTAAGCATCATCCACAAATAAGTTCATATAACTATCTATTTCTTCATTTATGTCATTCACATATATTACAAACATTATCAGTCCCAACAATGACCCCTGTGGGACACCACTAGTTACTTTCAGCCAAGATAAATTTTGGTTTTGTATTACAATTCTCATCTCTCTATCATCCAGGTAATCCTTCATCCACTCCAGCAGTCTTCCTCCAATTTATCCATAATTTTTTATCTTCAATAGCAATCCTCAGTGTGGTACTTTGTCAAACACTTTCTTCAAGTCTAAGTAGACACCATCCACCCATCCATCTCTCTCCTGCACAATATCGATTACCCTTGAATAAAAGTACAATAAATTCATGGAGCATAATCTTCCCCTCCTAAATCCAAATTGACAATTTACCAAAACTTTATCTCTTTCCAAGTGTTCCATCCATCTTTCCTTTTTGTTCTTTCACACAGTTTTCCTACAACACTAGTCAAGGACACTGGTCTATAATTTAGTGGGTTTTCCTTATTTCCTCCTTTGAATATTGGTGTAATATTTGCTCTCTTCCAATCTTTTGGTACTCTTCCCTGCAACAATAATGTCACCACTAGACTGTGAATTTTATCAGCCAGTTGTTCTCTACATTCCTTCAATACCCAATTTGATACTCCATCTGGACCAATTGCTTTATTTATATCAAGTTCTTCCATCATAAGTATTTTCTCATAACTGACCGGGACTGTACTTAGTATATTCATCACCAACTTATCCCTTCCAGCATCAAACTCCCCTTCCACAGTAAATAGCAATCTGAAACTATTGTTCATAACCTTCACCATGTCCTGCACATCCTCATAGATTTTTCCTTCAGCTTTCAATCTTGATATGCCTTCCTTCTCCTTCATCTTTCCATTAATATGTCTAAAGAATAGTTTGGGTTCATTTATACACTTATTTATTATATCTCTTTCATAATTTCTTCTCTCCATTCTTATTATTTCAATGTACTTGTTTCTAACATCAACATATTCCTCCCATCTGCTCCCAGTTTTCCTCTTTGCATTTTGTATTGAACCATTCTTTACCCTTTTTACATCTCGCTCCTCCCCTAGGTACAAATTTCTCCACAGCAGAACTGTATATCCTTATAAATTCATCACATTTTTTCCAAACATCTTCTGTGTCTTCAAAGTCTTTCCAGTCCACAGCAAGAAACTACTTTCTTAATTTTTCAAAGCCAGCTTTACTATATTTAAATCTTTTCACGTTATAATTTCCATTAATGATTACACTTTCATTTTTCAAATTAAATTCCATCAACACATGATCACTTTTACCCAGAGGGGTATCATAGTGTATAGTTTCAATAATTTCCATGTCCTTGGTAAACACTAAATCAAGTCTTGATGGTTTATCACTTCCATTAAATCTGATATCACAATCAACCCACTGAGTCATCAAGTTTTCAACTGCCCAGTTTAATAGTCTATTACTCCATGAATTCTCACTTCCAGTAGTTGTCAATGTCTCCTAATTTATCTCCTTACAATTAAAATCACCAACAACAACTATATCACTACTTTCCATCACTATCTTTTCAAGACCTTTTAACACATCTACCAACATCTCTTCGTGCTCTTCTTTTCCCCAAGCATTGGTCATAGGTGGCAGATACACTCCTACATAATTCATCATCCTTCCATTTCCACTTCTAATCATCACTTGTAGAATTTCAGACTTGTCTTCACTTTTTATTACCTTCTCCACTTTAATGCATTTTTAGTCAGAATGATCATTCCCTCTCCTCCCTGGTCACTTCTATTTTTCATCCATAAATCATATTTATCATCACCAGTGTCAGGAATTCCCCATTCATTTTTCCATTTTGTCTCACATAATACAACAACATCCAGTGTGATTCTGTTTAACAATTCATTTAATTTCATTTTCGTTGACATTAATCCATTTACATTAGTATAACGTACCTTACTTACTATCTGATGAACCATTTCTTTATTCACATACCTCTTACTCTCCAGAAAAACTTCTTCTCCTCCTCCATTCATTGTTCGTTTTTTTGTTTAGCCTCATTTACTACCTTCAACCTTTGCTTCAACCTTTCAGTTTCATCCATATCCCTGTTTATCCATACATTCCTATATTCTTCATCTCCAGACATCCTCCTAGACCCATTAATTACTTCTGCTTGTACCTGTGTTGCAAACCTTATTCTTATGGGTCTCATTTTTCTTCTTCATATTTCCCAGTTCTATGGAATTCTTCCACTTGCTTTACTACCTGACTATCTTCATCCGTCACTTTCTTTAGTAACTTATTCAACAGGTTCTTTTCCTTTTCCTCTCTTCGAATTCTGCTTATTATTTTCTCTTCCTTTAAACCAATAATAATTAATTGTTTATATTTTTCTAGTGTCTCTCACTAACTTTTTCTCTTCTTTAATAACATTTACCACTTTCTGTCTGAGGTTTTGTTTCTCATTTTCTTGTTGTTTTATAATTTTCTTTGGTGATTCTTTTTTTTTTTTGTGTGTGTGTGTGTGTGTGTGTGTGTGTGTGTGTGTGTGTGTGTGTGTGTGTGTGTGTGTGTGTGTATTTACCTACCTAGTTGTGTTTTACAGGAAAAGAGCTATGCTCGTGCTGTCCTGTCTCCATATCTATAAGCATCCAGCTTAACTTTAAATTCATGAATATATGTTGCTTGTACCACTGTTTCATCTAAGTTGTTCCATATTTCTATGCTTCTATTTGGGAAACCATATCCCTTGATATTTCTTCTACTTGCCGTTTTCCTCAATTTCACTCCATGTTCCCTTGTATCTCTTGAGTCCCACACAAATAAATCTTCTTTGTCAACTTGATCCTTACCCTTTAAAGCTCTGTATATAGCAATCAGGTCCCCTCTTTTTCTTCTCTCTTGTAATCATGGAAGCTTCAATCTCCTTGATCTTTTTTCATAGGTTAAATCTCTCAAACTTGGTACCAATTTGGTTGCAGCTCTTTGGATCTTTTCTATTTTCCTTATTTCCTTTTTATTATGGGGTGACCAAACAATTGCGACATATTCCAGTTTTGGTCACATCACATGTGTGTGTGTGTGTGTGTGTGTGTGTGTGTGTGTGTGTGTGTGTGTGTGTGTGTGTGTGTGTGTGTGTGTGTGTGTGTGTGTGTGTGTGTGTGTGTGTGTGTGCTTACCTAGTTGTATTTACCTAGTTGTGGTTTATGGGAGGGAAGTAATCTTGTAGAATCCCGTCTCTTTACCTATCCAGTTTGGTCTTAAAGGCATGGAAGCAGTGGACAATTACTCCCAGTGAGGTCTAAAGCACTGTTCAGGGGATGCTGTGAACTTATCATTAAACCTAGCTGTGACCTCACTGAATGTTTCCCTTTGTCTCTCACAACACAAGGGGGCAGTCACAGCCTGCCCTCTAAAGACAACTCTCTTCCTCCACACAAAACTACAAGCACCTAATAACACACACACACCCTTCACTCAAAAATTTCAAAATTATCATGGCGACTCCTACACCAGCCTCAGAATCCCCATCTGGGGAGGGGACCATAAATGTCCCCAGGTCAGACTACCTTTCTGTCGACGACCCTAAGTGTCTTGACACCCCCCTCAACTTTTTCTTCATTAACTTCTGCAACACTCATGGTCTAAGATCTAATTTACAATCTGTAGAACACCACCTCTCCTCTTCTAAACCTCATCTTCTTTTCCTCACTGAAACTCAGGTGTCTGAGGCAACTGACAGTAGCCCCTTTTCTGTTCCCTCCTACTTTCTCTATCCTCATTTTCGATCCAAAGCTGAATGCTGCGTTTATGTGCCCAATGACTTAACCTGCTCTCGTGCCCACGCTCTTGAATCTTCCGAGTTTTCCACCATCTGGCTATGACTACAGAGTCACTCTCATACTAAATTTATCTGTGCTGTATACCTCTCACCTAACTCCTCTGACTGTAAGAAATTCTTTGACTACTTAACTTCCAAAGTTGAGCACATTCTGACCTTCTTCCCTTTTGCAGAGATCTCCATTCTTGGAGACTTCAATGTTCACCACCAGCTTTGGCTTTCCTCTCCCTTCACTGACCATCCTGGTGAACTAGCATTCAACTTTGCTATCCTCCACGACCTTGAGCAATTGGTGCAACACCCTACTCATATTCCTGACCGTCTTGGAGATACGCCCAACATTCTTGACCTTTTCCTGACCTCTAATCCTTCTGCTTATGCTTTCTTCTCTGTTGGGCTCCTCCGATCACAATCTCATATCTGTATCTTGTCCTATCACTCCAATCCCTCCTCAGGATCCCCCTAAGCAAAGGTGCCTCTGGCGTTTTGCCTCTGCTAGTTAGAGGACCTGAGGAGGTATTTTGCTGATTTTCCTTGGAATGACTACTGCTTCCTTGTCAGAGACCCATCTTTGTATGCTGAGCACATAACAGAGGTGATAGTGTCTGGCATGGAGGCGTACATTCCTCACTCTTTTTCTCATCCTAAACCTTCTAAACCTTGGTTTAACACAGCTTGTTCTCATGCTATACATGATAGAGAGGTGGCCCACAAAAGGTACTTAAGCCTTCCATCACCAGAATTTCATGCACTTTATATTTCTGCCCGGAACCATGCCAAGTCTGTTCTCCAACTAGCCAAAAACTCCTTCATTAACAGAAAGTGTCAAAACCTGTCAAGATCTAACTCCCCTCGTGACTTCTGGCATCTAGCCAAAAATATCTCCAATAACTTTGCTTCTTCTTCTTTCCCTCCTTTATTTCAACCAGATGGCACCACTGCTATCACATCTATTTCTAAAGCTGAACTCTTCAATCAAACCTTTGCTAAAAACTCTACCTTGGACGATTCTGGGCTTGTTCCTCCCTCTCCTAAACTCTCTGACTACTTCATGCTACCTATTAAAATTCTTTGCAATGATGTTTTCCATGCACTTGCTGGCCTAAACCCTCAGAAGGTTTATGGACCTGATGGGGTCCCTCCTATTGTTCTCCAAAACTGTGCCTCCGTGCTTGCACCTTGCCTAGTCAAACTCTTTCAGCTCTGTCTGTCAACATCTACCTTTCCTTCTAGCTGGAAGTTTGCCTACATTCAGAATGTTCCTAAAAAGGGTGACCGTTCTAATCCCTCAAACTACCATCCTATTGCTTTAATTTCCTGCCTATCTAAAGTTTCTTTAATCTATCCTCAACAGGAAGATTCTTAAACATCTATCACTTCACAACCTTCTATCTGATCGTCAGTATGGGTTCCGTCAAGGCCGCTCTACTGGTGATCTTCTGGCTTAATGAGCCTTGGTCATCCTCTTTTAGAGATTTTGGTGAAACTTTTGCTGTTGCCTTGGACATATCAAAAGCTTTTGATAGAGTCTGGCACAAAGCTTTGATTTCCAAACTACCCTCCTACAGCTTCTATCCTTCTCTCTGTAACTTCATCTCAAGTTTCCTTTCTGACCGTTCTATTGCTGCTGTGGTAGACGGTCACTGTTCTTCTCCTAAATCTATTAACAGTGGTGTTCCTCAGGGTTCTGTCCTGTCACCCACTCTCTTCTTATTATTCATTAATGATCTTCTAAACCAAACTTCATGTCCTATCCACTCCTATGCTGATGATACCACCCTGCACTTTTCCACATCTTTTCATAGATGTCCAACCCTTCAGGGAGTAAACATTTCACGCAGGGAAGCCACAGAATACTTGACTTCTGATCTTTATAAAATTTCTGATTGGGCCAGAGCAAACTTGGTATTGTTCAATGCCTCAAAAACTCAATTCCTCCATCTATCAACTCGACACAACCTTCCAGACAACTATCCCCTCTTCTTCAATGACACTCAACTGTCCCCCTCTTCTACTCTACAATGAACATCCTCGGTCTGTCCTTTACTTATAATCTGAACTGGAAACTTCACATCTCATCTCTAGCTAAAACAGCTTCTATGAAGTTAGGCGTTCTGAGACGTCTCTGCCAGTTTTTCTCACCCCACCAGCTGCTAACTCTGTACAAGGGCCTTATCCGTCCATGTATGGAGTATGCTTCACATGTCTGGGGGGTTCCACTCATACTGCTCTTCTAGATAGGGTGGAATCAAAAGCTTTTCATCTCATCAACTCCTTTCCTTTAACTGACTGTCTTCAGCCTCTCTCATTGCTGCATTGCTGTCTTCTACAGCTATTTTCATGCTAACTGTTCTTCTGATCTTGCTAGCAGCATGCCTCCCCTCCTTCCACGGCCTCACTGCACATGACTTTCTTCTTTCTCTCACCCCTATTCTGTCCACCTCTCTAACGCAAGAGTTAACCAGTATTCTCAATCATTCATCCCTTTCTCTGGTAAACTCTGGAACTCCCTGCCTGCTTCCTATGACTTGAATTATTTTAAGAGGGAGGTTTCAAGACACTTATTCATCAATTTCTGACCACTGCTTTGACCCTTTTATGGGACTGGCATTTCACTGGGCATATTTTTTATTGGATTTTTGTTGCCCTTGGCCAGAGTCCTTCCTACATAAAAAAGAAAAAAAAATCCCTTTCTCTGGTAAACTCTGGAACTCCCTGCCTGCTTCTGTATTTCCACCTTCCTATGACTTAAATTCCTTCAAGAGGGAGGTTTCAAGACACTTATCCTTCAGTTTTTGACTACCGCTTTAGACCCTTTTATGAGACTGGCATTTCAGTGGGCATTTTTTTTATTGGATTTTTGTTGCCCTTGGCCAGTGTCCCTCCTACATAAAAAAAAAAAAAATGGACAGTTACAGCATTGACAACATCTTCACTGAGTTCATTCCATTTATTCACTCTTCTGTGTGCGTGTGTGTGTGTGTGTGTGTGTGTGTGTGTGTGTGTGTGTGTGTGTGTGTGTGTGTGTGAGTATTTACCTAGTTGTATAGTACAGGGTCCGAGCCAAAGCTCAATTAGTCCTGTCTCCATACCCAAATTTGTCCAATCTCTCTTTAAACATGTGTACACTCTTTACCGCAACCACCTCTTCTTTTAAGTTACCTATTCCATATTTCAACCGTTCGATGCAGAAAGCTGTATTTCTTAATATCTCCCAAACAATGACTCTTCTTTAATTTCTTCATATGTCCCCTTGTACATCTATCTTCTTCCTCCACTTTTACAACTAGATCATCTCTGTCTATCTTCTCCATGCCATTTACTAATTTGAACATTGTTATCAGGTCTCCTCTTTCCCTTCTTTCTTGCAGTGTTGGTAATCCAATTTCTTCCAGTCTTTCCTCGTAACTTAGGTCTTCCAATTCAGGTATCATTTTCGTAGCTGTTCTTTGTATCCTTTCCAATTTCCTTATATCTTTCTTCTTGTGTGGAGACCATACCACTGCTGCGTATTCCAGTTTGGGGCGTATCATGTGTGTTATAATTTTCTTCATCATTTCTTTGTCTAGGTAATTAAATGCCACCCTGATATTTGCTAGCAAATTATATGTAGAGCCAAATATTCCATTGATGTGTTTTTCTGGTGATAGCGTGTCTTGAATTATTACTCCCAACTCTTTTTCTTCTTTGCTCTTTGGTATTGTGATTCCTCCAATCTTATACTCCCATGAAGGTCTCCTTTTACTTCTTCCCATCTCCATTACATGGCACTTCTTTATATTAAATTCTAATATCCATCGTTTACTCCATTCATAAATTCTATCAATATCCCTCTGTAGTTCCTCACAATCCTCTTGGTTCTTTACTACTTTCATCAATTTTGCATCATCTGCAAACATGTTAATGTAGCTATTTAAACCCACCGTCATATCATTTATATAGACCTGAAACATTATAGGTGCCAACACAGACCCTTGTGGTACTCCGCTTGTTACTTCGCACCAACTTGATTTATTATCTCTGATTACTGTACTCATTTCCCTACCTTGGAGATAATCCTTCATCCACTTAAGTATTTTTCCTTTTAGCCCTCCTCGATGTTCCAGTTTCCATATAAGACTTTTATGTGGAACTGTATCAAAAGCTTTTTTCAGATCTAAATAGACTGCATCAACCCAACCATCTCTCTCTTGTAGTTTATCTATTACTCTTGTATAAAAGTTCAGTAAGTTTGTTACGCAAGATCTCTCTTTCCTGAAACCGAATTGTTTTTCTGTTATTATATTTTCTTGTTCAAGATATTGCACCCATCTGTTTTTAATTACTATTTCACAGAGTTTACTTACAATACTCGTGAGTGAGACTGGTCTGTAATTCAGTGGTTCCATTTTATTACCTCCTTTGTATAACAGAACTATATTTGCTCTCTTCCATTCCTTTTGGTACTTTTCCCTCCTTCAAAGAACTGTTAATTATCTCCCATATTGGTTCTTCCAATTCCTCTCTACATTCTTTCAATATCCATCCATTTACTTCGTCTGGTCCCATCGCCTTCCTAGTATCTAGCTCTTCCAGTAGTCTTTTAATTTTAAAGAAATTTTTTCATAATTTTTTATCTTCAATAGCAATCTTCGGTGTGGTACTTTGTCAATTGCCTTCTTCAAGTCTAAGCAGATACCATCCACCCATCCATCTCTCTCCTGCACAATATCGACTACCCTTGAATAAAAGGACAATAAGTTCATGGAGCATAATCTTCCCCTCCTAAATCCAAATTGTCAATTTACCAAAACTTTATCTCTTTCCAAGTGTTCCATCCATATTTCCTTTATTGTTCTCTCATATAATTTTCCTATAACACTAGTCAAGACACTGGTCTATAATTTAGTGGATTTTCCTCATTTCCTCCTTTGTATATTGGTGTAATATTTGCTCTCTTCCAATCTTTTGGTACTCTTCCCTGTGGTAGTGATGTTACCAATAGACTGTGAATTTTATCAGCTAGTTGTTCTCTACATTCCTTCAATATCCAGTCTGATACTCCATCTGGACCAATTGCTTTATTTACTTTAAGTTCTTCCATCATCTTAAATATTTCTTCATAACTAACTGGAACTGTACTTAATATATTCATCACAAACTTATCCAGCATCAAAACTTATCCAGCATGAAACTCCATTTCCACAGTAAATACTGATCTGAAACTATTGTTCATAACCTCTGCCATGTCCTGTGCATCTTCATAGATTTTTCCTTCAACTTTCAATCTTGATACATCTTCCTGTGTCTATTTTTACCTAGTTGTATTTACCTGTGTGTGTGTGTGTGTGTGTGTGTGTGTGTGTGTGTGTGTGTGTGTGTGTGTGTGTGTGTGTGTGTGTGTGTATTTAGTTCGTCTGGTCCCATCGCCTTCCTAGTATCTAGTATGTCTCCATACCCGAATTTGTCCAATTTCTCTTTAAACATGTGCACACTCTTTGCCGCAACTACCTCTTCTTTTAAGTTATTCCATATTTCAACCGTTCGATGCGGAAAGCTGTATTTCTTAATATCTCCCAAACAATGACTCTTCTTTAATTTCTTCATATGTCCCCTTGTACGTCTATCTCCTTCCTCCACTTTTACAACTAGGTCATCTCTGTCTATCTTCTCCATGCCATTTACTAATTTGAACATTGTTATCAGGTCTCCTCTTTCCCTTCTTTCTTGCAGTGTTGGTAATCCAATTTCTTCCAGTCTTTCCTCGTAACTTAGGTCTTCCAATTCAGGTATCATTTTCGTAGCTGTTCTTTGTATTCTTTCCAATTTCCTTATATCTTTCTTTTTGTGTGGAGACCATACCACTGCTGCGTATTTCAGTTTGGGGCGTATCATGTGTGTTATGATTTTCTTCATCATTTCTTTGTCTAGGTAATTAAATGCCACCCTGATATTTGCTAGCAAATTATATGTAGAGCCAAATATTCCATTGATGTGTTTTCTGGTGAAAGCGTGTCTTGAATTATTACTCCCAAGTCTTTTTCTTCTTTGCTCTTTGGTATTGTGATACCTCCCATCTTATACTCCCATGAAGGTCTCCTTTTACTTCTTCCCATCTCCATTACATGGCACTTCTTTATATTGAATTCTAATTTCCATCGTTTACTCCATTCATAAATTCTATCAATATCCCTCTGTAGTTCCTCACAATCCTCTTGGTTCTTTATTACTTTCATCAATTTTGCATCATCTGCAAACATACTAATGTAGCTATTTAAACACATCGTCATATCATTTATATAGACCTGAAACATTATAGGTGCCAACACAGACCCTTGTGGTACTCCGCTTGTTACTTCGCACCAACTTGATTTATTATCTCTGATTACTGTACTCATTTCCCTACCTTGGAGATAATCCTTCATCCACTTAAGTATTTTTCCTTTTAGCCCTCCTCGATGTTCCAGTTTCCATATGAGACTTTTATGTGGAACTGTATCAAAAGCTTTTTTCAGATCTAAATAGACAGCATCAACCCAACCATCTCTCTCTTGTAGTTTATCTATTACTCTTGTATAAAAGCTCAGTAAGTTTGTTACGCAAGATCTCTCTTTCCTGAAACCAAATTGTTTTTCTGTTATTATATTTTCTTGTTCAAGATATTGCACCCATCTGTTTTTAATTACTATTTCACAGAGTTTACTTACAATACTCGTGAGTGAGACTGGTCTGTAATTCAGTGGTTCCATTTTATTACCTCCTTTGTATAACGGTACTATATTTGCTCTCTTCCATTCCTTTGGTACTTTTCCCTCCTTTAAAGAACTGTTAATTATCTCCCATATTGGTTCTTCCAATTCCTCTCTACATTCTTTCAATATCCATCCATTTACTTCGTCTGGTCCCATCGCCTTCCTAGTATCTAGCTCTTCCAGTAGTCTTTTAATTTCTTTTCTTTCCACTTGTATGTTTGCTATTCCTTTCTGTTGTTCCTCATCTCCCAGTGATGCAAAGACAGTTTCTCTTGTAAATACAGACTTAAAGCTTTTATTCAGTATCTCAGCCATCTCTTGTGTGGTTTCATAAATTTCTCCATTTTCCTTCAGCTTTGTAATAGTATATCTATGCTTTATTTTTCCGTTTATATATCTATAGAAAAGTTTGGGTTCTTCTTTACACTTTCCAACTACATGTCTTTCAAAATTTCTTTCTTCTTCTCTTCTTATTTTAACATAATCATTTCTAGCTGTCCTGTATTCTTCTCTATTTATCTCATTCCATTGTTTCCTCATTTTTTTCCATGCCCTCTCCTTTTTCTTTTTTGCCTCTGCACACTTTGCATTAAACCACACTTTCTTATTTGCTTTTACCTTATATCTTGGCACATATCTTTCAACACCTTCTCTAAACTTGCTTAAAAACACTTCATATTTTTTCTGCACCTCCATACCTCTTAATATATTATTCCAATCAAGCTCTCCATAGAATTTCTTTAACCCTGTAAAGTCTGCCTTAGCATAATTTTTTCTCTCATTTTTATATTCCTCATTGAATTTTGGCACTTCTTCTTTGATCTCTATCTCCATCTTCACATGATCACTTTTTTCCCACTGGACACAACAAATATTCTATACTTGGTTCATTTTCTGGCTTTTTTGTAAAAACCAAGTCTAGTAGCGATGGTTCATCTTCCCCTCTGTACCTAGTATTTTCTTTCACCCATTGATCCATCGTGTTTACCATCATAGTCTGTAAAAATTCTTCACTCCATGTACTGGCAATCCCTGTCACCTCCATCTCCCCCCAGTTTATCTCTTTGCTATTAAAATCTCCTACTAGTAACACCTTGTTTCTTATCTTTAGCATGTCATCTATACTTTTTATGAACTCGCTTTGCATGTGCTTATAATCATCAGTCCCCCAAGTGTTGGGCTTTGGAGGCATGTATGCAACAATAATTTTTTCTGCTTTCTTGTCCTTGGATCTTGATCTCCACACTCAATGTTTCTGACCTCCCTTCACCATATTCCACTGTTTCTATCAAGATGTTTTTTCTTACTATAATCATCAGTCCTCCTCCTCCCTTATTCTTTCTGTCTCTTCTCCATGTGTTATATCCTTCTTCTTCAAATTCAACATTAATCTCCCTTGTTAGTTTTGTTTCCGTAATGCATGCTACTTCTGGTTTCCTTTCATGTAAATAATCTCTTAGTTCCCTTAGGCTGGACACTAATCCATCTATGTTTGTATACATAACTTTAATTTTATTTATTGTGGACACATTTCTTTTGTGTTCTCTCTTTGTTGTCTTACTTCTTGCTCCGCATTCTTTAACCAGCATTTCCTCATTTTCATGTCTATCACTCTCCATATATATCTTTCTGCCTGTTCCTGTGTTCTCTCTTCGTTTTTTGTCTTGGCCTCCTCTTTTAACTCTTTCACCTTGTTTCTTTCCTCCTCATTCATTTCTCTTCTTATATATATATATCCTTCATACCCTCTATCTTTCTTAACAAACTTATTCTTCTCAAGATGTATTCGGCTGCCGCTTGGGTATTAAGTCTTATTTTCATGGGACGTTTCCCCCCTTCTGAATATTTCCCAATCCTGTACACTTCTTCTATTTGTATATCTGTTTCATCTCCTTCTTCTACAATTTTCCCAATGATTTCTTTTGCTCTTTGTAATTCTTCTCTTTCTCTTAAAACTTTATTTGATATGGTCTTCTCTTTATCCCCAAACACCATCAGGCACATCTTTTTTTGTACCGTATCCCTTACTATGTTATCTTTTTCCTTAATGATTTTCACTACTTTTTTCGCGTGTGTGTGTGTGTGTGTGTGCGAACTGGCAGCTGGGATGGGAGAATTGTATTTAAGTTCCTATAAATATAACCATGGACTCTGTTGATTTTCTTTTTAAGTACTAATGCTCTGCTTTGAAAGTTGGAGACCAAGGAATACTATCACTCCTGAATCTCTTTCTAAAGTCAATCTAGGTATGCTAATTCTCTCTTAAGGTATAGTTACTATCTCAGTCAGTGGGTATGACATGCCCTACATATGACTCACTACTAATTTAGGAAGTGGTCTATCCCATACTGATTTATTCCCATTCATCTGTACTTTTTTGCCCCATACAACTAAGCAATGTTTTAATGTAGCAAAATGTTACCATCAATACCGTGACTGAATTTTATTTAATAATTTTCAATAAGGAACTCTATGATATCATTCTTGCTAAAATATAAATATATTACTGTAGTTACTATTATTATCTGGTGCTTTAAATATCATCTTACAGAGACAAAAACTTTGTCAGACACAATTTACCCTTTGTGAATCCATGCTACATACTGAGTTTTATCTCATTTATAGTGATAGCAAATGATTAGTTCATAAAAAAAAAAGGAAGTAACTTTCATCATGAAAACCTACTCTTTTTTCTCCTTTTCCATTAACTTGTTCTCATCCACTTCTGCCATCATTTCAATTACATTTTCAGCTTCAGCTTTAGCTTTACCAGCAGCCTTTTCAGCAATCTGCTCCTGCAAAACCTATAAAAAATCTTTCATTAAAATATTTTGAAAATTACACAAGAACATATATCTATTTGAAGGCCTATAGGATTTGAATCATGGAAGATGCATCATAGTTTTGGTGAAATAGTTCTAAAAAGAACAGGGTTTCTTATAAACACTCTCTACTGGCTAGAGATTTACAATTTAACTTTTTTGTTTTCCACCTTACACTGACCTTTGTCAGTTAACCAATTTTGTTAACAAGGCAACAAAAACAAAACTGTTCTTCAGCTTAAAATAACTGTTTTCTCTGTTGGATTCCTTGAATTACAACCTTATTTCCACACCCTGTCTTATTATTCCAGTCACCTCAGGATCCACCAAAACTGAGGTATTTTTATGAGATGCACCACTGGGTGAAGAGTGAGAGAGGAGTTAGGCAGAGCTGTATATTGTCACCAACCCTTTTTAGCCTGTATACAGAGGAGCTAGCAGCCAGGATGAGAAGAACGAATGTAGGGTTAAGTGTGGGGAATGATAAAGTATGTGTGCTTCTTTATGCAGATGACGTAGTTGTTATGAGTGAATCGGCAGATGAGCTTCAAAGTTTGTTGGATGTTGTGGATGGCTATGGAAAAGACTTTGGAGTAAGGTTTAGCAGTGAGAAAAGCAAGGTAATGATTGTGAATAGGTCAGAGGATGAAAGTAATGTGGTATGGAGACTTGGAGAGAATGAGTTGAAACAGGTGCAAGATCACAAGTACTTAGGGATGTGGATGAGTCCTAGTGGGAGTGGAAAGGCAAAGAATGAAAAGATAAGTGTGGTAAACCAGTGGGTAGGTCGATTGGGAAGCGCAGCAAGGATGAGAGCAAGTAAGTATGATGTGTTGAGAGAAGTGTGAAAGAGTGTGGCTGTGCCAAGTATAATGTATGGTATGAATGTGATTGCATGGAATGAAAGTAAAATTGATAAGTTAGAAGTGGGCCAGAATAGAATAGCAAAGATGGTACTGAGTGCACCGAGGTACACAGCAGTTGAACCCTTGAGAGGTGATATGGGATGGGCACCTTTAGGGAAAGACTCACAAAAGCCACACTTAGGTACAATATTAGGCTTGAGAGAATGGATGATGCAAGAATAGCAAGGAAGATGTACCTGTGGAATGAAAGTGGAAGCAAATGGAGGAAGAAGTGCATGAGAATGACAGACAGGAATGGATTGCAAGTTGTGTGGGCGATAAGAATGGCTGGGAGAAATCAAAATGAGCATGAATGGGTGGTAACAAGAGGAGGCAGAGTGGGAGCTGAATGGGATGTGAGAAAATGGAAGAACAAAATAGACAAAGAAATGAAATGTGTGGGACTGAATGAATAGAAGAATGAGATGGAAAGAAAGAAGACCTTGGAATGGTACAAGGAGAAAGGGGCCCCGAGGTATGAAAGGTGGTATGATGGAAGCCTGGGTGGTCATCTTCTCTTCTGAGCGAGGGCACAGTGTATGGATGTGAATGCAAGGAGTTACAGGTAGTCTGAATCCCATAGCAAAGTGTGCCAGATGTGTGACATGGGAGAGGATGAAACAGTGGAACATGTGGTGCTGGAGTGTGTGAAGTATGCCAGAGACAGGAATGAGATGATGCAAGTGATACTGACTGAGTTACAGCATGATAGGAATGAAAGAGTGGAGAAGACAGAAAAGGAGTGGATGGTGTTGTTGCTGGGACTGTGTAGAGAGGCAAATGAAAGGATGATTGAGGCGGTGAAAGAGTTTCTGGAGAGAATGTGGCGTGCTAGATGTAGGAACAATTAGTGTAGAGGATGCTGTTCGTTTCTTTTTTTTTTTCCCTTCTACAGGAGTTGCTGATCCAAAGGCCTGGCTCAGGAGTGATCCTGAGCCACCTGTACCATCAAGATCAAGAGAACACCACACTTCTGATAAGTGGGGAGACCTTAGAAAATACTATTTTCATTTTCCCTTTTCCCAGAAATAATTATTGCTACTGTCAAAGATCAATCTCTGTGCAGAGTGCATAACAGCATGGAGACATACATTCCACTCACTTTCTCTAAAGTTCAGCTCAGCAATCCAGGATAAAGAGATGGCTTACAACTGGAAACTTATGCCCTTTTATAATTCTGTCCAAGTCATGCAAAATCTATCCAATAACTTGCCAAAAACTTTCATCAGTAAGATATGTCAAAATCTTACCAAATCCACTTCTTATGACTTCTGGCAACTAACTAAAAATATCTACAGCATATTTTCTCTATCTTTCTCTTCTTTTTTTTCATCGCCTACTCCTCTATTTATAAAACTAAAGTATTCTCAGACCATTGCTGATAACTTTATAGTGGATGATTCAAAACTTGTTCCTCCTTTACCTTCATCCAATGATTTTATTATGCCTGTTAGTGAAGTTCTTTATAATGTTTTCTATACCCTCTCTGACCTTGGTCCTCTGAAGGCTTATGGCCCATACTTGTGCTTTCATGCTTGCTTCTTTCTTGGTCAAAGTTTTCAGACTTTGTCTATCCACATCCAAATTGTTTGCTGGAAGTTTGCCTGCATTCAATATTTTCCTAAGAATGGCGATTGTTCCAGCCCTTTAAACTATCAATTTAGAGCTTTGATTTTTTTGTCTTTAAGTTTTTCATTCCATCCTCAATAGAATTATTAAAAATGGTGTTTCTCAGGGTTCTGTCCTGTCACCCACTCTCTTTCTATTATTCATCAATGATATAAGCCAAACTTATGGTTCTATTTACTCTCATGTTAATGATATCAATCTGCATTTTTCAAATAATTTCTTAGATGTACAATCCTTTAGGAATTTATCAACTTACACAAGAAAGCTGCAGAATGTCTGACTTCTGATCTTTCTAAAATTTGATAGGGGCAGAGCAAACTTAGTGTTGTTCAATGTCTCAAAAACCAATTCTTCCATCTATCAACTTGACACAATCTTCCTGATAACTATCCCCTCTTCTTTAATGACACATTACTGACCCCTTCTACACTGAACATCCTAAGTCTGTCCTTTGATAATAATCTAAACTAAAAATTTCACATCTCTTCTCTTGCTAAAACAGCTTCTATGAAGTTCTGAGTTTTCTCCACCAGTTTTTCTCACCCCCTCAGCTGCTAACTGTACATATATGGCATACACTTCACATACACTGGGGATTCCACTAACACTGCTCTTCTGAATATATATATATATATATATATATATATATATATATATATATATATATATATATATATATATATATATATATATATATATATATATATATATATATATATATATATATATAAGATACTTAAACATCTATTCTCTTACAATCTTCTTTATGATTGTCAATAGGGATATTGAAAACTTGTAAAGGATGATCCAGAGTCAACCTTGCCTTCCTTACTAAATCTTGTTCATTCTTTCTTATGGATGTCAGTGAAACCTTAGCTGCTGCATTAGACATATTAATAGCTTTTGAGTCTGGTATATATATATATATATATATATATATATATATATATATATATATATATATATATATATATATATATATATATATATATATATATATATATATATATATATATATATATATATATATAAGCTTCTCTCATGCAATTTCTATCTGTCAGCATCTTTATCTCCTGTTTTTTTTTTTCAGGTTATTATATTGCTGGAGTGGTAGATGGCTACTGTCCTCCTAAAACTATAAATAATGATGCACAGGGGTCTCTCCTACCACTCACTTGCATTTTTCATTTATAAATTTCAATTTCAATAAAATTTTTTATCCTATCTGCTTATATGCTTATTACTCTACCCTGAATTTCTTCATGTCATTACCAAAGACATCAAGCCCAATAGAGACAATTCTTACTGAGAAGCAACAAAATGCTTAACTTTAGATTTTTCCATAACTTCTAAACAAGATAGGACAAATTTTATGTTGACTAGTGCCTCAGAAATTTAATTTTTTCATTGGACCACTCAACACAGTCTTCCAGACAATTATCCTCTCTTCATCACTGACACTCAACTATTTTCTTCTATAGTGAACATGCTTGAGATGTCCTTTTATAAAAATCTCAATTGGAAATTTCACATATAATCTCTTTCCACTCTTGGAAAGTGTGTGGCCACACAGATCTTCCAGTGTGACTCACTGACTTTAATCTGAGGCTAGTCATCTCTCAGTAAATAGTGGATGCTTTTCTTAATATTCTACAACTCATGATAATTTCAGTAAGTACAATATCAATGACTATTACCATGATTTATGCACTTGTATGGCTTTCATGTGCAGCACATTACTTTTTTTGCTAATAGTCTGTTCCAATAATGAAATGGTTTAATGGAATAATTATCAACAAAGAAAATGAATTAGCTTACAACAAAATAATATCAACACATGAAATATAATAAGTGCATATTAGAAAAGAAACAAATAAATAAATAAAATACTTCCCCTTTGAGTTTCAAGCACTTTAACTTCCTGGTCTGCAAGGGTCAAGGAAGCAGAAAGCTTTTCCTCATGATCTAGTTCCTTCACAAGATCACCATATTCTCTCTCTCCAATCTGAAAGAAGGCACCTATTTATTGTATCTATTAGCATTGATGTTACCATTTTTATGATCCATATTTTTCTTATCATAATGTCTATGAATCAATGAATTCCTAGATACTATTAAATGCAAATGGGCTGGCTGTGATATCATTCTACAGGGCAGCAGCCAATCAACTTGGAAAAGGATAGCTAGTGTATGCATATATTAGTACCATTGTGGCTGCATCACCTCTGAATGTAAGGACTTATGCCATGATTACATTAGCAATGACTAGTACTTAATGGCTGTGTAGTTGACTGTGTGGCGAAGTGTAGTGTATCTCATGTGAACGGCACCATCTAGCAGACGTGATGTGCCTCGCAAAATCCGAAGCACATTTCAACTAACCTACGGTAAGTCTCATGTACTTCTGTAATTTCATCAGAAGTGCCCCAATATCCTAAAGATTTATGTAAAGTAGGAACACTCCTGAGTGCCTTCAAAAGAAGATTACTCCATCAAATAGACAACTCTAAAGTGCTCTCCACAATTGGATTTATTCATATTAGTTGAATCAAGTTTGATATTAGTCACCCCTCATCCACAGACACCCAACCACTTCTAAGACACATATCAATGCTGCACCTGTAAATCTCCATCATTATTTAGAGAACAGGAAAACTGGACATGGGTGAATAAGTCCTCAGACCACCATCATCCTTATACAGAAACAAAAAAATGACATGTGGTCCTTGCATGCCTGCTAAAGCCCTCTGACAGTGTTCATACTTCATAAACATAGGAAAGTTTAATTGGTATGCTGGACAAAGAAATGCTTATGAAACCACAACTCAACAAGGTGATTCACAAAGTAAAACACTGTGTACTACAAGAAAATTCCCCACTTCCTAACTTAAATTTGGACCTCTCATTATCACAGAAATGCTAACCTGAAAATGATTGACCTATAACCTCAATAATTAATGCACAATCTTCAGTAACACTAAACAAGCCTTCTGAGTTCTTAGCAGTTTAGCCATGATCAGTACCTACTAAGTTATGGAGAAACCTCTGGTCATATTCTCTCTCTCTCTCTCTCTCTCTCTCTCTCTCTCTCTCTCTCTCTCTCTCTCTCTCTCTCTCTCTCTCTCTCTCTCTCTCATGCCTTAAATCTACTGTTGACATGTTACAAAACTAAAATATCTATAAAGTGATGGAAGTTACATGCACAAGTCAGTGCTATCATTTTACAGGTGGTCTATCCTTTACATGCACATGTTTCATCTTCAATGTATACATTCACAAGAACATTCATATGAAAAATTGACAAAGACTGTCTTACATTCATTAGTTTTGTGTGAACTTCTTTTTCAGCGATGGCAGCCCTATTGTAACAAGTTAATGCACAGGCTTTAAGTTTTGATTCTAATGCTCGTAGTTCCTGGCTGGAAGTCACAACCTGGTGTCTGAAATAGATATATAGCAAGCAAAGGATAATTCAAAAGTTATTTTCCTACCTATAAGCAAGTAATTTTCAGTTTATAAATACATCAAAAATAATTATATATGATCATATCAAAGAACATACTGTACATAACTATAGCTGTATTCTTAGAATAAAATTAAAATATTGTCCAAACATATTTATATGTTTTCAAGGAAAAACTAATAACTCACTGTAAAGTAGCAGCATTTCCAAACTTTCTTTCCATGGTTTGTTAGATGTAGAACTTGAGGATATTATGTTCCTTATTTACTGAAAGAAAAATTAAATCCATTACAAAGACCCAATATATTATAATACTGTACTTATTTGGCTTGTGCCAAGAAACTTTGCTAAAAAAAGATTGCATTATTATTATAACAACTAATGAGAAATTAATTACAAAGACCTACAATATTTAAAATCAGAGTGCAACTTAATGTTCCCCAAATATCAAAACCCTATACAATTTCTGAAAGACACATTATTATGCCTCTGATTTTTTTCCAGTGGTTGGATATATAGTGCAAGGTACTTTAATATACTACAATATATATATATATATATATATATATATATATATATATATATATATATATATATATATATATATATATATATATATATATATATATATATATATATATATATACATATATATATTCTTGAGCATTTTTGTAAATTGTACTCCATTTAAGTTAGCATGTGATTCTTGTTAGCTACTCTTCTCTTCACAATTTTATGTTTCTTTTTCTTTTATGCAAGAAGGTCACTGGCCAAGGGCAACAAAAAAAAATATTAAAAAGGGCCACTTAATGCAAGTTCCTATAGAGAATTTCAAAGAGAAAAATAAAATAATGGATAATAAGTATCTTGCAATCTCCCTCTTGAAAGAGTTCAGGTCATATGAAGAAGGAAATATAGAAGCAGGCAGAGTTCCAGAGCTTACCAGAGAAAGGGATGAATGATTGAGAGTAATGGTTAACTCTTGCATTAGAAAGGTTGACAGAATAGGGATGAGAGAGAGGAAAGTCTTGTGCAGTGAGGTCGCAGGAGAAGGGAAGGCATACAGTTAGCAGGATCAGAAAAGCAGTTAGCATGAAAATAGCAGTAGAAGATAGCAAGAGATGCAACATGGCATCGATGAGAAAGAGGCTGAAGAAAGTCAGTTAGAGGAGAGATGATAAGACAAAAAGCTTTTGATTCCACCCTGTCTAAAAGCATGATATGAGTGGAACCCCCCGCAAGACATGTGAAGCATACTACATACATGGACAGATAAGGCCACTGTACAGAGTTAGCAGCTGGGAGGGTGAGAAAACTGGCAGAGATGACTCAGAATGCCTAAATTCATAGAAGCTGTTTTACCTAGAGACGAGATGTGAAGTTTCCAGTTTAAATTAAAGTAAAGGACAGAACAAGGATGTTCACTGTAGAAGAGGGGGACAGTTGAGTGTCACTGAAGAAGATGGGATAGTTGTCCGGAAGGTTGTGTTGAGTTGATAGATGGAGGAATTGAGTTTTTGAGGAATTGAACAATACTAAGATTGCTCTGCCCTAATCAGAAATTTTTGAGAGATAAGAAGTCAGGCATTTTGTGGCTTCCCTGCATGAGTTGTTTACTTCCTGAAGGGATGAATAAATAAGGTAATAAATAATAAATAAAGGCGGTAAAGATGAAGAAATAATGTTATAGGATATTTTTGGATAGGTGTCAGAAATCATGAGGGGAGTTAGATTTTGAAAGATTTTGATGCTTTCTGTTAATAATGGAGTGTTTGGCTAGTTAAAGAACAGACTTGGCATGATTCTGGGCAGAAATATTAAGTGCATGAGATTCTGGTGGTGGAAGGCTCAAGTACCTTTTGTGGGCCATCTCTCTTATCATGTATGGCATGAGAACAGACTGTGTAAAATTAAGGTTTAGAAGGTTTAGGCCAGGAGAAAGAGTGAGGAGTGTACACCTCCATGCCAGACACCATCACCTCTGTTATGTGCTCTGCACACAGAGACAGGTCTCTGACATGGAAGCAGTAGTTATTCCTAGGAAAAATCAGTATAATACCTCCTCAGGTGCCCCCAGTAAGTAGAGGTAAAATACCAGAGGCACCTCTGTTTTGGGGGATCCTGAGAAGGGATTGGAGTGATAGGACAAGATATAGATATGAGGTTGTGTTCAGAGGAACCCAACAGAGAAGATAAGGTGACAGCACAAGCAGAAGGATTAGAGGTGAGGAAAGGGACAAGAATGTTGGGCATATCTCCAAGACAGTCAGGAATACTAGTAGGGTGTTAGACCAATTGTTCTAAGTTGTGGAGGATAACAAAGTTAAAGGTTAGTTTACCAGGATGGTCAATGAAGGGAGAGGAAAGCCAAAGCTGGTGGTGAACTCTGAAGTCTCCAGGAATGGAGATCTCCACAAAAGGAAAGAGAGTTAGGATATCCTCCATTTTGGAAGTTAAGCAATCAAAGAATTTTATAGTCAGAGGAACTACGTGAGAGGTATACAGCACAGATAAATTTAGTTTGAGTGACTCTGTAGCTGTAGCCAGATGATGGAAAATTCAGAAGACTCAAGAGCATGGGCATGAAAGCAAGTTAAGTCACTGCACACATAGATGCAACATCCAGCTTTAGATTGAAAATAAGGATAGAGAAATTAGGTGGGAACAGAGAAGGGACTACTGTCAGTTGCTTCAGACACCTGTGTTTTTTGTAAGGAAAAGAAGATGAGGTTTAGTAGAGGAGAGGTGGTGTTCTACAGAATGAAAATTAGATCTAAGACTGCAAATGTTGCAGAAGTTAATGAGGGAGTTGAGGGAGTGTCAAGATGCTTAGGGTTGATACCAGAAGAGTAGTCCGACCAGGGGACATTTGTGGTCCCCTCCCCAGATGGAGATTTTGAGAGAACGATGCATGTGTATTTAAGTGCATGTATTTTTGTGTGAAGAAAGAGAGTTGTCTTTAGAGAACAGGCTGTGATTGCCCCCTTGTGTTGTGAGACACACAACTCACAGCCGGGTTATTGATAAGTTCACAGCAGCCCCTGATCCAGTGCTTCAGACCTCACTGGGAGTAATTATCATTTCAGCAGATGTCTACTGCCTCCTCCTCCTACACTATGGAGACATGTAATCTTCCATCTGATTTCTACACTATGTAGACATGTAATCTTTCATCACTGTTATGCAAACACTGCTCTTTTTTTTTTTTTATCCCTCTGAGCAATCTGATCACCTTGATCATCTGATCCTACTAAGCTGTCCACACTCCCTGTCATCTTCAGTTGTGTGCTGATCATCCTTTGTGCCAATTTTTATGTCAATCTCTTCACTAATTATATTAATTCACATTTGAAGGCAATCTGTGATTTCACTAAGGGAGATAATAGCTTTCTCATTGGTATTTACCCAAGTAATGCAGTGTACTTTTTTTTTTTTTTTTGTGTGTGTGTAAAGGAAGCTAGCCAAGGAATACTAACATTGCTATTTTGATGGACATTTCCCAAAAAATGTGAGAAAAGAAATGGGCGAAGTTCTGGGGATACATGTTTACTTAACTGTTATTCAGTTCTGGGGATAAATGTTTACTTAACTGTTATTCAGTTATACCGAAAAGAAAACATTATCAATGAAATGGAGAGAAAAAAACAAAAAACTGATACTGATTAACTGTAGCGAGACAGCGGGAAGGGTGACAAGGCATGCAGTACTAAGGAAATTCACAAAACAGTATCCATGTAAAGTGGCTTACACCAAAGCGAGAATCTGGGTGTACACAAGCAGGGAGGCTACCGACGTGATGTTCAGTATGCAACAAATCCAATAGAACATTTAACTAAGAATAACGTGCTTAATTCTAGTAAAAGCGTTTAATAGTGTAATATTCACTTACCATTGTTGCTTAAATTAAATGGACCAATAGGGATTGAAGAGTGGCCGACCACAGTATTGATGACGAGTTTACCGAAAACACGGTCACGCCTTCCTACTTTCAAAAGGGATGTCAGCCTGTAATATAACGATAAAATCTACCACTAATATCTACCAGTTTTTATTGTTTTGTTTTGTTTTGTTTTCGTCACGTATGAATCATTTTTGTGAATTCTGCTGCTTTGTCTTTTAATTTATTCAGTGCTACTTTGGCTTGTTATCTACAGAGAAAAATATCTCCACCGTACTTTGGCCTGTTATCTACAAGGAAAAAGTATCTACTGACTGAGTTAGGGCATGACAGGAATGAAAGAGTGGAGAAGACGGGAAAGGAGTGGGTGGTGTTGTTGCTGGGACTGTGTAGAGAGACGAATGAAAGGATGATTGAGGCGGTGAAAGAGTTTTTGGAGAGAATGTGGCGTGCCAGGTGTATGAACAATTAGGATAGAGGATGCTGTTTGTTTCTCTTTCTTTTCCCCTTCTACAGGAGTTGCCGATCCAAAGGCCTGGCTCAGGAGTGATCCTGTGCCACCTGTACCATCAAGATCAAGATCAAGACCGTACATAATTTTTTTTTCTTTTTTTTTTTTATAAATAGCACAGAGGAAATGTAATTATTTTTTTCTTTTCTTTTACTCATATCCTAGCGAAAAACAGCACGTACAGTACATCGGCTAAAGATACTAAATAGAGGTCAGGAACTTCTTTTTTCATCGTCCGCCAACAGAAGTAGTCTCGGTGAGACTGAAATGCTCTTTGAGTGATGCCTCATATTATTTTCAATTTACGATTTTTTCGCATCAAGCTAGGATCTTTTAGTTCCTTGAGTATGAGCTCCGATGTTAGAATCGACGTAATATTGCTGATGATTTACGGAAAAATGATGAAGTTTTAGTTAGTTTAAATTAGAGCAAGCTGGCCAGTCGTCGGAATAGATTATTGAGCCTTCAGCGATTTCTCTCTGAACAATTGGGTGAAATGTTTTACACTCTCTTCTTTGAACTTCGACACTAGAATAGACATTCCACTCGTTTCCAGACATTTTCTCTCGAAACTAAGACAAGTGTTTTCCTTGTTCTTGATAAGTACATATTTTCTTGTTGTAGATCATAATATAAAGTGTAGATTGCATACAAAAGATTCATAACACGTAGATCGTGTAGATGTAAAGTGTAGATCGCATACCAAAGAAGATTCATGACAGGTAGATAACAAGCCAAAGTAGCACCATCTATTCTTGTTCATCATATATTCAGTTCATTAACTGATTCGCACACTTAGAAATGTGATAGTGCTTTTGATATTTCGCTCACATGCACTTCTTTCACTTCAAGATCTGTGTCCTTGGCACCTTGCCTTCTCAACGGTAACCCTGTGGAGTTCGGGATTATTCGGCCGTACAATTTTTGGCCATGATCCTTTACGGCCGTTAGAGCTTTAGGGTGTTCGGAATTTAGGCCGTAAAATGTTCCGAGTCCTGGGTAAGACTATAAACTGCATCCGGTGGCGAGGCTCTGATTGGGGACTCTCAGAGTTGTAGGGAAAGTGGAGCTACTCTTTAATCGTCATTACTCCCAGGTCCACTCTGTCCCGGAGTGGTAGCACCTGTCTAGGGTCCCTGCTGCCTTGTAGGGTGTGCCTCTTTAGGCAAAGGCTAGGAGAAAGAAAACTCTAACTCCAAACCACCTGCTGCCTTGTAGGGTAAGCCTTTTGAGGCAAAGGCTAGGTCCATGGCTTATAACCATGGCATGGAAGAGAACTGGAGACCTCACCATGTATAGTTTCTATGAAAAACCATGGATATGTCACAAAGAAGAATACGCCACAACGGCGTTAATGGAACCTATGCTATTGAGAATGATGTGGATGCCTCGCCCGGTCGAAACAGTCACGCGGTACAGGCGACGGTCGACCGTCATCAAGCTACTGTACCAAAGAAACCGAAAAGAAGTAAAATGAGGATCGCCACTTGGAACTTTAGAACAATGTATAAAACAGGAAAAAAGCAGAATGTGGAGAATGAGATGGGGAGGTTGAATGTGAATGTATTGGGTCTCAGTGAAGTGAGATGGCCAGTAGTTGGATGTGTTGAGACACGGACAGGAGGAGGTTTTATTTACTCTGGAAGTCAGACAAATGAGAGAGGGGTAGGGGTGATGCTAGATAAAATGATGAAAAAATGTCTAATTGGATACTGGGCTGTATCAGACAGAGTTATTGTAGTGCGCTTAAAAGGTATCCCTTTCAACATCTGCATTACACAAGTATATGCACCCACATCTGAACATGACGAAGAGGAAGTAGACCAATTTTATTCCGAAGTAAATCAAGCAAGAGAACAATGCAAAGAACATGAGGTTATAATAATGATGGGTAACCTTAATGCTACAGTTGGACTAGGAAGAACGGGAAACATTGTAGGTCCACATGGATTGGGACAAAGAAATGAGAGAGGTGATAGGTTTGTTGACTGGTGTTTAGAGAATGAAAAAGTAATAGCAAACACATGGTTCAGTCATCATCCAAGATATCTCTGGACATGGAAAAGTCCTGGTGACAGAGCTAGAAAACCAGATAGATTATATAACAATAAACGAGAGATTTAGAAATTCAACCCAGCAAGTTAAGACGTAACCAGGAGCTGATTGCAATAGTGACCACGTACCAGTGGTGGCTACTGTACAGGTAAAGTGTAAGAAGATAAGGATTAATGAAAGGAAACCAAGACGACACCTGCAACTGTTAAAAACGGAGGGAATACAGAATCAGTATGCATTAAAAGTACGAAACAAGTATGAACAGCTGAAAGATGAATGCACAGGAGAACAGACGGCAGAACAAAAATGGAATAATTTAGAAAAAGCTATCAAAGAAGGAAACAATTTAATCCCAGAGAGAGAGGGAAGAGCAAGGAAACCATGGATGACAAAGGAGATTTTGCACATGATGGATGAAAGAAGACAGCTTAAAGGACGAAATGAGGAACAGTATAATGTACTAAACAGACAAATTCATCGAAAATGTATTGAGGCAAAGGAAATATGGATGAACGACAACTCTGAAGAGATAGAACTGGGTAAAAGGGACCAATAGCTGATGTATGAAAGAGTGAAGGAGATAACATACAAAAAGAAAGCAACAACTAGCACTGGAATAAAAAAAAAAAAGAGGGATGGAACAGAAGTGATGGAAGCAGATGCAATTTTGGAAAGGTAGACAAAGTATATTGGTGAATTATTCAGTGACGATAGGGCAGAAACCCTTGATGTGAACAACAATGGGGAGGGTCCACCGATAATGAAGGCAGAAGTGCAAGCAGCTTTAAAGAAAATGAAAAAAAGGAAAGGCAGCAGGAGATGATGGGATAGCGGGGGAGATGTTGGAAGCATTGGATGAATATGGCGTAGACCTGTTAACAGAGATTGCTAGGCAAGTATATAAGAATGGGGAGAGAGTAGCACAGATGTATAAATCAACTTTTATTACTTTACTCAAGATACCGGGAACTCTTGAGTGCAATAAACATCGCACAATTAGTATCATGAGTCAGGTAACAAAAAAAATTTTACGAGTGGTTCTAGATAGAATGAGGAATAAAATACTCCCTGAGATTGGAAATGAACAGTGTGGTTTCATCAAGGAGAAGGGTACGAGCAATGCGATCTTCATTCTGAGGATGTTGATGGAAAGATTAATAGAAGTGAAGAAAGATCTTAATGTTTGTTTTGTAGATTATGAGAAAGCGTTCGACCGTGTTAAACATGTAGACCTTATGAGAATGCTGGAAGGGTTGGAAATAGATGGTAAAGATCTTCGACTAATACATAACTTATATTGGAATCAAGAAGCAGCAGTGCAAGTAGGGGATAAAGAGTCGGAGACGCAGAGCATAAAGAGAGGCGTGTGTGATGTTCCCTCATCTCTTCAACTACTGATCTCTTCAACGACAGTGAAATTATAATGAGGGATTTAAGAGATATGGAAGGAGTAAAAGTGGGAGGCACCAACATCAACAACATAAGATATGCAGACGATACGGTGCTGCTGGCAGAATCCCAAGACAAACTGCACGACCTGGTTAACACTAAATAGATCAAGCAGACAGAGGCCTAACAATTAACAAAAAGAAAACGGAAGTGATGGTAGTATCAAAAGAGGAGCAACCGCCACAAATAAATATATTATTTGATGCAGAACCCCTCAAACAAACAGACAACTTTAATTATTTGGGAAGCACGATCACATGTGATGGGAAATGTGAGATGGATATAAAGAAGAGAATAGTACTTGCAAAGAATGCATTTGGCAAGATTAAAAACTTGGTGACGAATGTTAAAGTATAAATGGGTACAAGAAGAAGGTTTGTGAAATGTTTTATATGGTCGGTTTTATTGTACGGCTGAGTCCTGGACAATGAGAAAGGCAGATGAACAAAGACTTCAAGCAGCTGAGATGTGGTTCTGGAGGAGGATGCTTAAGATATCTTGGACAGAAAGAAGAACAAATGAAGAAGTGTTGCAAGGGGTGGGTGTTGGAAGAGAGTTGAAGAATACGGTTAGGAGTAGACAGATGCGCTTCCTGGGCCATGTTATGAGAAGAGAGGGACTGGAACATTTATCTCTAACTGGTAAAATAGAAGGCAAGAGACCACAAGGAAGACCAAGACAGAAGTACATGGATGGACTGGTGCGAGTGACTGAAGGAGGAATGTCTGCAGCTCAGTTGATACAAGCAACTAGAGACAGGAAGCAGTGGCAAACCATAGTTGCCGACGTCCTACGGGATATGGCACGTCAGTAGTAGTAAGATGTTCCAGCCGAAAGATGTTTGGACCGAATGACGTTTAGGCTCGAAGCTGCTTGTGGCCGTGGGACATTTCGGCCAAAATTTCAAATCAATTCATATTGATAACAATGACAATAATAATGATAATGGTAAGACTTTTAATTCGCAGGAATGCATGCAAAATAAACATGGAGGACAAAATAGCACAAAAATAGTGACATATTAACATATTAACGTCATATTAACGTCATCTAAAAGATATATATATATATATATATATATATATATATATATATATATATATATATATATATATATATATATATATATATATATATATATATATATATAACATCCTAAAGTAAAAGGATACTATTATTCAATACAAGGTGCTGCGAGGTGACTGCAGGAAACCTGGGAGATTTTCAGTTCTTGATTGATTGATTGATTGATACATTTATTATTGCATTAATAATGAAATACAACAAAGGAGGAGGACGGACCTTGCCACTCATCCCCTGGACAAAGACTTAAGGATAGAGTATCAAAAATATAAAAATAGATAGTATACATTACAAGAATATAAGTAAATAAATAAATACAGGTATTGCACACCTTATTACATAAATATCCTACAGTTTGGGAGCAAACGCAGGATATTCCTTGAGTATATCCCTGAGAGTGGCTGAGTCTAAGAAATGGTCAATGAGGGTATGCAAGTCATGTTGACTTTGCAGCCTAAATTCAGCAATGAGAGGACATTCCGTGACATAATGACGCAGAGTGTGTCCTCTTGGTGCAGCACACAGCACACAACATACACCAGGAGAAGCACTGACTTCCCAAAAGTATTTATAGCCTAATCTGAGCCTCATTGCCACCCTGTCGTGTGATACAGTGTGTCTCCCATAGGAGTAAGCACAGCTCTGGGAGACATGTACATAGTGAAGAATACTGTCACTGCCCCTATAGCAACAAAGCTCCAACTGATCACTAATACTACTATATACAAAGTCTTTAATGCTACTCTTAACATAGCCCAGAATGTAGTCAGCGCCAGGGTCCACTGTGTCATCCTGAAGGGCACACTGAGCAAGGCGATCTGCCTTTTCATTAAGCGGGATACCCACATGAGAGGGTATCCAGGTGAAGTGAACCGTGGCACCAGCATCTTCTAGGGCGTGGATGAGATCAAGACATTTATTAACTAGATCACAGTCCATGGGGGAGGTAGACTGGAGAGCATACAGTGTAGCCTGACTGTCAACAAAGAAGAATACATCCTTACGGAGAGGCGCCACAATATGGAGCGCCTCCAGAACAGCATACAGTTCTGCCCTAATGGAGGACATGTGTGCAGGAAGCCGCCTGGGAACCTCAGTGTCAGTGTGGTGATTGGCAGAAATGTAGTCGCGGATGAACAGCCTACATTCGGACCTGCTGCCATTGACTGATTCATCACAATAAATATGAATAGCCTGAACGTGGGGGTACTTGGACGATTTGCAGTGAGTGAATATCAACACTGACATGGTGAGGGTTCCAAACGGGTTGGAGCGGTGACATAACAACGTTAGTACAGGCCTCGGCTATACCTTCACTTGTAAGAACTCCCAATATCTTCCTGAGGTATGGAGTTGCAGGAGTCCGAGGATCATGATACAAGGGGGTCAGTGATCCTTTCAGAGAGTTGGAGCCCGTGCATAGCATCCGACCAACAATACGACAAGTAATTTCCTGTATCCTACACATAATACTCTGCAGGTGCAGTTCAGCTCTGAGGACCTCAATCCGAGCAGTCCTTGGGCATCCCAAAATTATTCTCATGGCTTCATTCTGAACAAGCTCCAGGGGACGGAGCTGGGTGGCACTAAACTGTATTAAAATAGGGACTGCGTAGTCAATGAGGGACCGTACGACAGATATATAGGACGTCCTTAGGACTGGAATGCCAGCCCCCAGGCCCCTGTTTGCTAGCAGCCGAAGTGGCGCTAGCCGTGGCAGACAGAGGTATCGAACATAGTGTACAGCGTGGAGTGACTTCCTGAAACTCAGCTGTACACCCAGGTACTTGTGTGTATGAACTCTAGGGATGGGAACATTATTTACAGTGGGCGGTCGAAAGACCTTCCCTTTGGCTTGGAATTTGGTTGATAGATTTATCCCATAAGCTAAACAAGCGACTTTGCATTTATTTTTTTTAACGCTTTAGCTTTCATTCCTGTACTAGCTCCACATGCACAGGTACAAGTGAGGTCTCTGTATGTAATATTTCTATTAATTTATACAAAATGCACATCTGCATGTCCACAACTGTTCAGTCTCCTATGCCTTCCCTAAACATCGTTGTTTGTGCGAACGCTCATGTTAAATACACTCCATGTGTATTTAACATGTGTAGGCCTTTCTCCACACGCTTGACGCCAGTGAAAACTACATTCCTTTATGATGATATCAGGAAATACGCTCCTTATTGCTTTCCAAAAACTAGCCTCAAAGTCAGCCACTACAGTCTGTAATTTTTACCGCTGAAATTATTCTATTTATGCTTTGCATGACCTCCTTATAATCTGTTTTGCTTCTCCTACTCATTAAAACAAACATAAGTGGGATTTGTTTCACTTGTTCCCCTCCCTTTATGAAAGCATGTATCGAGGAGCCTTAACAATATGGATGGTGCCATGACAGTATCATGTTTTGGCATCCTTAAGTAAGTCTTTCTGTTTTGCATTTGAAGAAATAAATAAATGGCGAGCAGTGAAGAGAGAGGAAAGCTTTGGCTTTCCTTTCTCTTCACTGACCATCCTCGTGAACTAGCATTCAACTTTGCTATCCTTCTCGACCTAGAGCAATTGGTGCAACACCCTACTCATATTCCTGACCGTCTAGGAGATACAGCCAACATTCTTGACCTTTTCCTGACCTCTAATCCTTCTGCTTATGCTGTCACCCTCTGCTCTCCATTGGGCTCCTCCGATTACAATCTCATATCTGTATCTTGTCCTGTCGCTCCAATCTCTCCTCAGGATACCCCTAAGCAAAGGTGCCTCTGGCGTTTTGCCTCTGCTAGTTGGGGGTATCTGAGGAGGTATTGTGGTGATTTTTCTTGGAATGACTACTGCTTCCGTGTCAGAGACCCCTCTTTATGTGCCAAGCGCATAACAGAGGTGATAGTTTCTGGCATGGAGGCGTACATTCCTCACTATTTTTCTCGACCTAAACCTTCCAAACTTTGGTTTAACACAGCTTCTCGTGCTATACATGACAGAGAGGTGGCCCACAAAAGATACTTAAACCTTCCATCACCAGAATCTCATACACTTTATATTTCTGCCCGGAACCATGCCAAGTCTGTTCTCCAACAAGCCAAAAACTGCTTCATTAACAGAAAATGTCAAAATATTTCAAGATCTAACTCCCCTCGTGACTTCTGGCATCTAGCCTAAAATATCTCCAATAACTTTGGTTCTTCTTCTTTCCCCTCCTTTATTTCAATCAGATGGCACCACTGCTATCACTTCTATTTCTAAAGCTGAACTCCTCGCTCGAACCTTTACTAAAAACTCTACCTTGGACTATTCTGGGCTTGTTCCTCCCTCTCCTCCACCCTCTGACTACTTCATGCTACCTATTAAAATTTTTTGCAATGATGTTTTCCATGCCCCCGCTGGTCTAAACCCTCGGAAGTTTTATGGACCTGATGGGGTCCCTCCTATTGTTCCCCGAAACTGTGCCTCCGTGCTTGCACCTTGCCTAGTCAAACTCTTTCAGCTCTGTCTGTCAACATCTACCTTTCCTTCTTGCTGGTAGTTTGCCTACATTCAGCCTGTTCCAAAAAAGTGTGACCGTTTGTAGGGAGGAGGCAGTAGACACCTGCCGAAACGATAATTACTTCCAGTGAGGTCTGAAGCACTGTTCAGGGGGAGCTGTGAACTTATCATTAAACACAGCTGTGACCTCACTGAACGTTTCCCTTTGTGTCTCACAACACAAAGGGGGCAGTCATAGCCTGCCCTCTAAAGACAACTCTCTTCCTCCACACAAAACTACAAGCACCTATTAACACTCACACGCCTTTCACTCAAAAATTTTAAAATCATCATGGCGACTCCTACACCAGACTCGGAGTCGCCATCTGGGGAGGGGACCATAAATGTCCCCAGGTCGGACTGCCTTTCTGTCGACGACCCTGTGTCTTCACACCCCACCCTCAACTTTTTCTTCATTAAATTCTGCAACATTTGCGGTCTAAGATATAATTTTCAATCTGTAGAACACCACTTCTCCTCTTCTAAAACTCATCTTCTTTTCCTCACTGAAACTCAGGTGTCTGAGGCAACTGAGAGTAGCCCCTTTTCTGTTCCCTCCTACTTTATCCTCATTTTCGATCCAAAGCTGGATGCTGCGTTTATGTGCGCAATGACTTAACCTGCTCTCGTGCCCACGCTGGAGTCGATGAGACGAAAAGCTTTTGATTCCACCCTGTCCAGAAGAGCAGTGTGAGTGGAACCCCCCAGACATGTGAAGCATACTCCATACATGGATGGATAAGGCCCTTGTACAGAGTTAGCCGCTGTGGGGGTGAGAAAAACTGGCGGAGACGTCTCAGAACACCTAACTTCATAGAAGCTGTTTTAGATAGAGATGAGATGTGAAGTTTCCAGTTCAGATTATAAGGACGGACCGAGGATGTTCAGTGTAGAAGAGGGGGACAGTTGAGTGTCATTGAAGAAGAGGAGATAGTTGTCTGGAAGGTTGTGTCGAGTTGATAGATGGAGGAATTGAGTTTTTGAGGCATTGAACAATACCAAGTTTGCTCTGCCCCAATCAGAAATTTTTGAAAGATCAGAAGTCAAGTGTTCTGTGGCTTCCCTGCGTGAAATGTTTACCTCCTGAAGGGTTGGACGTCTATGAAAAGACGTGGAAAAGTGCAGCGTGGTATCATCAGCATAGGAGTGGATAGGACATGAAGTTTGGTTTAGAAGATCATTAATGAATAATAAGAAGAGAGTGGGTGAGAGGACAGAACCCTGAGGAACACCACTGTTAATAGATTTAGGAGAAGAACAGTGACCGTCTACCACAGCAGCAATAGAAGGGTCAGAAAGGAAACTTGATATGAAGTTGTAGAGAGAAGGATAGAAGCTGCAGGAGGGTAGTTTGGAAATCAAAGCTTTGTGCCAGACTCTATCAAAAGCTTTTGATATGTCTAAGGCAACAGCAAAAGTTTCACCAAAATCTCTAAAGGAGGATGACCAAGACTCAGTAAGAAAAGCCAGAAGATCACCAGTAGAGCGGCCTTGACGGAACCCATACTGGCGATCAGATAGAAGGTTGTGAAGTGATAGATGTTTAAGAATCTTCCTGTTGAGGATAGACTCAAAAACTTTAGATAGGCAGGAAATTAAAGGAATAGGACGGTAGTTTGAGGGATTAGAACGGTCACCCTTTTTAGGAACAGGCTGAATGTAGGCAAACTTCCATAACTGCATGCCTCCCCTCCTCCCGCGGCCTCGCTGCACAAGATTTTCTTCTTTCTCTCACCCCTGTTCTGTCCACCTTTCTAATGCAAGAGTTAACCAGTATTCTCAATCATTCATCCCTTTCTCTGGTAGACTCTGGAACTCCATGCCTGCTTCTGTATATCCACCTCCCTATGACTTGAATTCCTTCAAGAGGGAGGTTTCAAGACACTTATCCTTCAATTTTTGACTACCGGTTTGGACCCTTTTTTTGGACTGGCATCTCAGTGAGCCTTTTTTTTTTTTTATTGGATTTTTGTTGTCCTTGGCCAGTGTCCCTCCTACATAAAAGAAAAAAACATCAACAGCATCATACATCAGGAAATCATCTGGTATGTTATCTTTATCGAGGCTGAATGTGAGGTCCTTTGGATTCTTCAGTCTCTTGCCTTGTATTTTCCTGTTGACAGATCGTGCCAGGCTGTAAGGATTAGGTAGGCTGCTGAGTAAAGGATCAGATATAATGTTGCTAGCCATGACTTCTACGATGATGACTGCTGATCTGAACACTTCATTTCCACCACGTTTCTTAACCTCAGCATAAGTCTTGAGGAACTGGTCTCGTCGTGGTTGGGCAGGAAGGTTGTGTGAGTGCAAAGAAGGAACATATATGTCACCATCTTGAGTCACCTTCGCTTGTCATGGTCCAATTTTACCTCGAGATGTACATCTCCATACAATCTTAGAACCCTTATAGCGTTTATCAACCTTTAACCAATAGCTGAATCCATGCGAGTCCACAACAAATTTCGTCCGCGTTTGATACCTTCTTCAACAATGCTGTATGAAATAGTATCATGCTGTCCAACGGTGGGCAATGTTGAAGGTTATTGTGTCTCAGGCAGGATATCTTCTGGATGATCACAGTTAACAATAAAATCGGATGAGACATTGAATGTTTCATGAGATTATGTTGCAAACTGCAAAAAAGATATGACAAAAATAGAAAAAAAAGTGAGTAATGACAATGTTATCATTATTATTTTTTGTAAGTGTATATTACGTCAATTTTGTAAAATAACAAGCAGTAACAATGATAGGAAGTACCTTTAGATAAGATTTGAAACGATTTTGAAAAGCTGACATATTCTAATTCCTGAACGAAAACTTACGTAAGGTGCAACATTATTCCTGTCCACGACTCTAGTTAAAAGTTCCTTCAAGCAAATGGCAGTGTAGATCTCTACCTGTCTCACCTGTGCATCCATATCTGTATGTGCATTACTCTCTGGTTCTAGGTCCATGTCTAAATCATGCTTGCTCATTTCACCAACAGGTACCGAGATTGAAGAACTTTCTGCATTAGGTTGTGGAGCAGGTAAAATAGTAGAATGAGTCCCAGAAGTGATATCATCAATGGTGTGACTGTCAGGAACTGAACACTAAGAAGAATAACAATTGGGTAGCTCGTAGTCTCCGTTGATAATATCAAGATACTGTTGCCTGGAAAAACCAGTGTTGCAAGCACGATGTTGCCATTTGTCACATCCATCACACTGAAACACATGATGATTACGTTGTATTACTTTGGTACACACAAGGCACGGTGGAGCTCTTTCTCATGGTATGTTCTGTGGACAAGGCAGAGGCAACTAGTACCCCAACAGTGTCACCAAATGGCCTGTGGTAGAGTATGGTACTTCATGAATCTTTTTCACACACACACACACACACTTCTTAAGTGCCTTAAGTGTCTTAAGGTCATTTAGGGAGAATACACATAGGAGGAGGCAGTAGGCACCTGCCGAAACGATAATTACTCCCAGTGAAGTCTAAAACTCTGGATCATGGAGTGATGTGAACTTATCATTAAATCCAGCTGTGACCTCACTGAACGTTTCCCTTTGTGTCTCACAACACAAGGGGGCAGTCACACCCTGCCCTCTAAAGAAAGCTCTCTTCCTCTGCACAAAACTACAAGCACCTAATAACACACACACCCTTCACTCAAAATTTCAAAATTATCGCGGCGACTCCTACACCAGCCTCAGAGTACCCATCTGGGGAGGGGACCACAAATGTCCCCAGGTCGGACTGCCCTTCTGACAACGACCCTAAGTGTCTTGACACCCCCCTCAATTTTTTCTTCATTAACTTTTGCAACATTCGCAGTCTAAGATCTAATTTTCAATCTGTAGAACATCACCTCTCCTCTTCCAAACCTCATCTTCTTTTCCTCACTGAAACTCAGGTGTCTGAGGTAATTGACAGTATCCCCTTTTCTGTCCCCTCCTACTTTCTCTATCCTCATTTTCGATCCAAAGCTGGATGTTGCGTTTATGTACGCAACGACTTAACCTGCTCTCATGCCCACGCTCTTAAATCTTCCAAGTTTTCCTCCATCTGGCTACAACTACAGAGTTACTCTCAAACTGAATTTATCTGTGCTGTATACCTCTCACCTAACTCCTCTGACTACAAGAAATTCTTTGACTACTTAACTTCCAAAGTGGAACACATTCTGACTCTCTCCTTTTGCAGAGATCTCCATTCTTGGAGACTTCAATGTTCACCACCAGTTTTGGCTTTCCTCTCCCTTCACTGACCATTCTGGTGAACCAGCCTTCAACTTTGCTATCCTCCACAATCTAGAGCAATTGATGTAACACCCTACTCATATTCCTGACCGTCTTGGAAATACGCCCAAAATTCTTGACCTTTGACCTTTTCCTGACCTCTAATCCTTCTGCTTATGCTGTCACCCTCTCTTCTCCGTTGGGCTACTCCGATCACAATCTCATATCCATATCTTGTCCTATCACTCCAGTCCCTCCTCAGGATCCCCCTAAGCAAAGGTGCCTTTGGTGTTTTGCCTCTGCTAGTTGGGGTACCTAAGGAGCTGGCATCTAGCCAAAAATATCTCCAACGACTTTGCTTCTTCTTCTTTCCCTCCTTTATTTCAACCAGATGGCACCACAGCTATCACATCTATTTCTAAAACTGAACTTTTCGCTCAGACCTTTGCTAAAAATTCTACCTTGGACGATTCTGGGCTTGTTCCTCCCTCTCCTCCACCCTCTGACTACTTCATGCTACCTATTAAAATTCTTCACAATGATGTTTTCCATGCCCCCGCTGGCCTAAATCCTCGGAAGGCTCATCGACCTGATGGGGTCCCTCCTATTGTACTCCGAAACTGTGCCTCCGTGCTTGCACCTTGCTTAGTCAAACTCTTTCAGCTCTGTCTGTCAACATCTACCTTTCCTTCTTGCTGGAAGTTTGCCTACATTCAGCCTGTTTCTAAAAAGGATGACTGTTCTAATCCTGTAAACTACCATCCTATTGCTTTAATTTCCTGCCTATCTAAAGTTCTGAATCTATCCTTAACAGGAAGATTCTTAAACATCTATCACTTCACAACCTTCTATCTGATCACCAGTATGGGTTCCGTCAAGACCGCTCTACTGGTGATTTTCTTGCTTTCCTTATTGAGTCTTGGTCATCCTCTTTTAGAGGTTTTGGTGAAACTTTTGTTGTTGCCTTGGATATGCCAAAAACTTTTGATAGAGTCTGGCGCAAAGCTCTGATTTCCAAACTACCCTACAGCTTCTATCCTGCTCTTTGTAACTTCATTTCAAGCTTCCTTTCTGACCGTTCTATTGCTGCTGTGGTAGATGGTCACTGTTCTTCTAAATCTATTAACAGTGGTGTTCCGCAGGGTTCTGTCCTGTCACCGACTCTCTTCTTATTATTCATCAATGACCTTCTAAACCAAACCTCTTGTCCTATCCACTCCTACGCTGATGATACCACCCTGCACTTTTCCACGTCTTTTTATAGATGTCCAACCCTTCAGGAAGTAAACATTTCATGCAGAGAAGCCACAGAACCCCTGACTTCTGATCTTTCTAAAATTTCTGATTGGGGCAGAGCAAACCTGATATTGTTCAATGCCTCAAAAACTCAATTCCTCCATCTATCAACTCGACACAACCTTCCAGACAACTATCCCCTCTTCTTCAATGACACTCAACTATCCTCCTTTTCTAAACTGAACATCCTCAGTCTGTCCTTTACTTATAACCTGAACTGGAAACTTCACATCTCATCTCTAGCTAAAACAGCTTCTATGAAGTTAGGAGTTCTGAGACGTCTCCGCCAGTTTTTCTCACCCCCCACCAGCTGTTAAGTCTGCACAAGGGCCTTATCCGTCCATGTATGGAGTATGCTTCACATGTCTGGGGGGGGGGTTTCCACTCATACCGCTCTTCTAGATAGGGTGGAATCAAAAGCTTTTCGTCTCATCAACTCCTCTCCTCTAACTGACTGTCTTCAGCCTCTCTCTCTCATCGCCGCGCTGTTGCATCTCTAGCTGTCTTCTACCATCATTTTCATGCTAACTGCTCTTCTGATCTTACTAACTGCATGCCTCCCCCCCTTCCGCGGCCTCGTTGCACAAGACTTTCTTCTTTCTCTCACCCCTATTCTGTCCACCTCTCTAATGCAAGAGTTAACCAGTTTTCTCAACCATTCATCCTTTTTCTTTGGTAAACTCTGGAACTCCCTGCCTGCTTTTGTATTTCCACCTTCCAATGACTTGAACTCCTTCAAGAGGGAGGTTTCAAGACACTTATCCTTCAGTTCCTGACTACTGCTTTGGACCCTTTTCTGGGACTGGCATTTCCTGTGGATATAAATTTGACTGATTGATTGATGCATTTATTGTTGCATTAAAAATTAAATACAACAAAGGAGGAGAATGGACCTTGCCACCCACTCCCCGGGGAAAGACTTAAGGGTAGAGTATCAAAAATATAAAAAAAATTGATATTATACATTACAAGAATATAAGTAAATAAATAAATACAGATATTGCACACCTTATTACATAAATATCCTACAGTCTGGGAGCAAACGTAGGATATTCCTTGAATGTATCCCTGAGAGTGGCTGAGTCTAAGAAACGGTCAATGAGGTTATACAAGTCATGTTGACCTTGCAGCCTAAATTTAGGAACGAGAGGACATTCCGTGACATAATGACGCAGAATGAGTCCCCTTGCTGCAGTACATAGCACACAGCATACACCAGGAGAAGCACTGACTTCCCAAAAATATTTATAGCCTAATCTGAGCCTCATTGCCACTTTGTCGTGTGATGCAGTGTCTCTCCCATAGGAGTAAGCACAGCTCTGGGAGACACGTACATAGTGAAGAATACGGTCACTGCCCCTATAGCAACAAAGCTCCAACTGATCACTAATGCTACTATGTACAAAGTCCTTAATGCTACTCCTAACATAGCCCAGAGTGTCAGCGCCAGGGTCCACTGTGTCATCCTGAAGGGCACACTGAGGAAGGCGATCTGCCTTTTCATTAAGCGGGATACCCACATGAGAGGGTATCCATGTGAAATAGACCATGGCACCAGCACCTTCTAGGGTGTGGATGAGATCAAGACATTTATTAACTAGATCACAGTCCATGGGGGAGGTAGATTGGAGAGCATACAGTGCAGCCTGACTGTCAACAAAGAAGTACACATCCTTACGGAGAGGCGCCACAATATGGAGCGCCTCAAGAACAGCTTTCAGGATCTAAAGTTTAAATACAAACACTAAGGGATTGTATTGACGAATTATCGAAAGTAAAACTAAAAATCTTTGGTGAGATCATGTGCTTGCTAAAACACGCCTCTAGTCTAGGTAAGAAACTGACAAGTAAGAAACTTTTCATAATTGATAAACCATAAAATATGCATTATAGGTATGAGTGTGCAGAACCTTTGCTATAATAGTCTTGGTTAATTATTTTTGCATTCCTTTAGTTATTCCTGTTTTATCTTCATATCTAGACATTTCGACGCCTTGTCTCTTTGAATGGGCGGCAACTGGAAGCAACATTGAAACATCTTAAGACTAACACTAGAATGCAAGAACAAAATCCAGTTACAAAGTATAACTATCACTACCAAAATATATTTTTAAATAATTGAACCACCAAAAAGAAATAGCTATGTAGACTTTTTTGAAGTTGAACTACAAACGTAAGCTTCAGCATATCATCTTTTTTTGAGTAGGGCCTACCAGGAATATATTAGCAATAGCAGGTAGGTTTAATACCTCTATGGACAACAGTCATTGGTATTGGCTCCCAGTATTCTTTCATGTTTGAAGGCGTGAGTCTTTCACGGCGCACGCGCGGTCGCGTTTCCTGCCACACGTTTCAACGGGAAACAAACAAACAATATGACATCTTCCTACTGCTTTACCTCTTTTCTAACATAGCCATTCGAGTTTTGCGGACAGTGAATAGATCATTTTCTGGTGCAGGTGTCGGTAAGTACTCACTAAATATTGCGTGTTTTTTTTATATATATATTATTAAGAAAACAGGTTGTTAAGTATATGTTAGATACCCAATTAAGCATGATTACATACTGGAGGGCTGGGAACTCAGGAGTGTTTATGACAGGCTGCTTGTGGCTTAGGGAGGTAGGTCAGCGCGCACTCCAGACAGTGTATGGCTGATGGGTGAGTAATTACACACAATGTAGTGTCGTGCACCGTCTAGGGGCTATTGAAGTAATGCGAGCCTACTGATTTAGAGGTGCTGCTATTTCGTAAGTAGCATCTCCAGGTAGTGAATCCTTACCTGTATCAACCTGTAGGGCTAGTATTGAAATAATATTAGCCTATTCATCCAAAGTTACTATTTATATTCATAACATTCTGGTTGCAGAATTTAATGCATTTTTTTTTTTTTTATCTAATATCCTTAAACATGTGGAGACTTAAATATAGTGAGGCTAAAAGTTCATGAGCTAGTGCACCCTGTTAATAGGCCACTGGTGTATGTGGCTGTGAGTGGTGTCCCAAAGCATTGTGGACCAGTGGGGAAAGAAAAAAAAAAATCAAGGAAAATTTTATATATTTATTATGAAGAAAGGAACCACTCAGAAACAGTGTCAATATATACACAAGTTGAAATATGAATCTGTTTTAACAAACTGGATATTATTTTAGGCAAGGACCATAACCCTCAACACATTTAGGAGCATTACTTTTTATTACCTCTGTGGATACCGAGAAACTTATTTTATTGAAGTTTTCATCCCAAATTAATAGTTTCCATGATATAGGGATTTTTTGTTAAATGATGTGTGTAGGCAAAATTAGGTCAGGTCAGGTTTGGTTAAGTTAGGGTAGGTTGGGAAGTTAGGTTAGGTTAGATCAGGGTTGGTTAGGTTAGATCAGGCTTGGTTAGGTTGATTTAGCTCAGATTAGGTTCAGATTGTCTTCTTTTAAGCAATCATTTCCATGCAAGTACCCTAAAATGACCATTTTCTTATTTCCCTCCCATAAACCCCACTTCCCAATGACTCCCTAAGATCATAGGGGTATTAGGGAGAAGAGGCAAAATTAAGTATTTCCAATGTGTTTTATGCTCAAAATCGTCTATGACATAAAAACCATTAACGATTATCATAGTTTTGTACCTGAAATGCAGTTTGGTCCTATTATAGAAATTTGCCACAAACTGCCCTAACTCACACAGTCTATCTGGGAGATTGGGACACATTTAGTAGCAGCATACAGACCTTGTTCAGTAAGGGAGGATAGTGCTTGAATCATCTTGTATAATTTTTTGCCCAGGGAAAGAAGTAATAATACAGTAAACTCCCAATTATCTGGCACATAGCACCCAAGACCTTGCTGGGTAACACTGAAAGCCAGTTAATGTATCATTGCCCACCAGTCTCCATTTTTTTGTGATACGACCAGGCATACCAACACACACTGTGGCATCTGGCCAGTGATTGGAGTGCTGCTGAGTAGTGGGAGCTGTTGGCATAACACTTACTAGCAGTTTTAGCAGGCATGATACTGTGACATCATGGTGGTTCCCACAACTCATTGTGTTTACAAACTGAATGCACAACACATCATCCAGCAAAAAGACATACAGTGCATCTTGTGCTGGAATCTTAGTTGTATAATGTATTGTGTGGATGGATAAAGTTTTGATATAGCCAAATTGTTGGCACTGATGATGGATGGATGGATGATGGATAATGGAGAGATTACTTTACTTGGTGAATTTAATCACCATTCAGTTAGGTGGAATAATGCATCTTAATTGACACTGTAGCTAAATCCTCTGTTAAATGCATTAATTTACTCTCTGGTTTGTACCTCATCATCATATCATATTAGACCCTTAATTATCTTTCCACCTTTACCATCTTGTGACTGTTTTTCTGTTTGCTATTTATCCATGATCTCTAATCTAGCTGCTAAAACTCCCCGCTCTCTAAACAAGAGTGCTTAGTACAAAGGGAAATATTTGGACATTGTAAAGAGGTGAAATGACAATGATTAAAACTGTAGTTTTTAAACTGCAACTCAGAGTAGTTATTTAATTGTCTGCTTAACATTTTGAATCCTCTGATTAACCTGTATGTTTCTTATATTATGAAAGTTTAGCTTAGCTCAGTTTTACTACAAACAAGTCTGCCTAGCATATGGTAGGAATTTATCCTAAGCTGTTGTCATTGTACTCAGTTAGAGATATTGTGATTTTTTACATAAAAAAATGTTATTTTGAGAACTCACTGGATATTACAAATAAACTTAGAATAATTAATTCCTATATAAGAAGGAAAAAGATAGTTATGCCAAGCATTGAATCCCTGTATTTGGGTGATGGTTCAGTCTTTGAGGACTGTGAAAATGAAAGAAATTTTTGCATCCTCCTCTCAGTTCAATTCAATGATTCCCTCTAATCCATCACCATACCAACTTTGTTCAAATCTCACTGATGATGACTCTCTCAAGATGGTAGCACTGTATGAATGCAGCACACTGAATGTGAGGACAAAACACACACACTCTTATACTTCTAAATGTGTGGAGGCCATGCTGTTGCTGATGTTTTCCATGCCCTCGCTGGCCTAAACCCTCGGAAGGCTTATGGACCTGATGGGGTCCCTCCTATTGTTCTCCAAAACTGTGCCTCTGTGCTTGCACCTTGCCTAGTCAAACTCTTTCAGCTTTGTCTGTCAACATCTACCTTTCCTTCTTGCTGGAAGTTTGCCTACATTCAACCTGTTCCTAAAAAGGGTGACTGTTCTAATCCCTCAAACTACCGTCCTATTGCTTTAATTTCCTGCCTATCTAAAGTTTTTGAATCTATCCTCAACAGGAAGATTCTTAAACATCTATCACTTCACAACCTTCTATCTGATCGCCAGTATGGGTTCCGTCAAGGTCGCTCTACTGGTGATCTTCTGGCTTTCCTTACTGAGTCTTGCTCATCCTCTTTTAGAGATTTTGATGAAACTTTTGCTGTTGCCTTGGACATATCAAAAGCTTTTGATAGAGGCTCGCACAAAGCTTTGATTTCCAAACTACCCTCCTACGGTTTCTATCCTTCTCTCTGTAACTTCATCTCAAGTTTCCTTTCTGATTGTTCTATTGCTGCTGTGGTAGACGGTCACTGTTCTTCTCCTAAATCTATTAACAGTGGTGTTCCTCAGGGTTCTGTCCTGCCACCCACTCTCTTCTTATTATTCATTAATGATCTTCTAAACCAAACTTCTTGTCCTATCCACTCCTACGCTGATGATACCAGCCTGCACTTTTCCACGTCTTTTCATAGACGTCCAACCCTTCAGGAGGTAAATATATCACGTAGGGAAGCCACAGAACGCCTGACTTCTGATCTTTCTAAAATTTCTGATTGGGGCAGAGCAAACTTGGTATTGTTCAGTGCCTCAAAAACTCAATTCCTCCATCTATTTACTCGATACAACCTTCCAGACAACTATCCCCTCTTCTTCAATGACACTCAACTGTCCCCCTCTTCAACACTGAACATCCTCGGTCTGTCCTTTACTTATAATCTGAACTGGAAACTTCACATCTCATCTCTACCTAAAACAGCTTCTATGAAGTGTCTGGGTGGGTTCCACTCATACTGCTCTTCTAGACAGGGTGGAATCAAAAGCTTTTCGTCTCATCAACTCCTCTCCTCTAACTGACTGTCTTCAGCCTCTCACTCACCGCCGCAATGTTGTATCTCTAGCTGTCTTCTACTGTTATTTTCATGCTAACTGCTCTTCTGATCTTGCTAACTGCATGCCTCCCCTCCTCCCGCAGCCTCACTGCCCAAGACTTTCTTCTTTCTCTCACCCCTATTCTGTCCATCTCTCTAACACAAGAGTTAACCAGTATTTTCAATCATTCATCCTTTTCTCTGGTAAACTCTGGAACTCCCTGCCTGCTTCTGTATTTCCACCTTCCTATGACTTGAATTCCTTAAAGAGGGAGGTTTCAAGACACTTATTCATCAATTTTTGACTAGTGCTTTGACCCTTTTATGGGACTGGCATTTCAGTGAGCATTTTTTTTTATTGTATTTTTGTTGCCCTTGGCCAGTGTCCCTCCTATATAAAAAAATTAAAAATAAATAAATAATCTGTTGGAAAAATAATATATGTGTTAGTAGCATTTGTAATGATTTTTTTTACTTTTGATTGTATCTTTCTCACTTATGGCTTATGAGACTTCTTCATGGTTAACCAGCTGATCTAAACAAGTATGATATTCCTTTGAGGGTTAGTCCCTCAAAGGAATAATGTGGGTTGAGTTGATGTTTATTACATCTATAGATTTTGTGACCACTCCTATGATGCCATTACACTCTGGCAACTATTCACCAATGTCCAGTGTAAATTTAACAAAAAAAAATATCACATTAAAAATGTGTAGAATCTTTCATTCCTTTTCTTAAGTTAGATATTAATTTACATTTTCTTAATACTCAAGTAACCTTGGGAAAAATCTATGGAAATATTGATTAGGGAAAAAGTTTATGAACAGAGAAAGAAGCAGAAACAGAATTACTTACCATGTATTATTCTTTACTTGTATTTCCTAGAGGACTTGCAACACTCCAGAGTGGCAAATCAGTTGCTTCTCTTGGCATTTGTCCACATTTGCACTGTAGCAGCAGAGGTGAAGCACCTCAAAGGGCTGGCACAGGAGGTTTGAGGGTGCAGTATGTATCTTTGTGTTATTTGTACTTTGTGTGTGGCATATTGTATATGTATATTGTATGTTATGTATGTTGTAGCATTATTTTCATGCTTGATATTACATTTAATTTTCTAATTTTTCACATTAATTTTCATCTTATGATTCAGTTGGGCCTGACAGAAAATGCTAAGAAAAATATAAATACCTCTAGCAGTGTCAGTGATCAGTGCATCTTTTTCTCTTTTTAGCCATGACCAATGGTTCCATTGAGTCAAAGGGTGAGAGCAATGTGTGGACATCTGATGATTCAGCCCCAACACAGCCCTCTACACAGCACCACCAGGACCCCAGCACCCCAGGCAACTTTTATGACAATTCCCAGGCCGCCAACTACCTCCCCCCACTCTTAAACCAACTCCCACCCTCACCTGTGTCAGTAGCAGAGTTGCAGGAAAGGGCTGTCCAGGATAGTCAGAATAACAATGTAGATGAGAACAGCAATGACCGCCATTATGACCAGTATGCTACTGCTGCATACCCCAGTTGGGAGACTTCATTCCAGGCAGCATACCCAATTCAAGAAGCATCTCATGTTGCATACTCCAGTCAGGAATATTCTTCACGTCCAACATATCTTATCCAAGGAACCTCATGCCCATCATACTCCAGCAGGGAAGTTTCATCGCATTTAAACAGAGAAACTTCATCACGCCTAAGTAGGGAGGCCTCACAAACATACTCCAATCAAGAATCCCAGTCATTCCAACCAAACAGGGAAGCCACACATAACCCATACTGTGCCCAAGATGCCTCATCACAGCACTCTTCCTCACACCTTAGTTGTGGGACTACTTCTCGTCTTGACCAATCTGTACGACCTAGGGTGAGGCAACCACCCCAGCATAGCAGAGATGAATCAGATCATACGCCACCTCCCAGGCGGCCCACCATCACCAGGAGGGACAGTGAAAGCAGTGGTAGTAATTGGCAGCACAGTGGAGCCAAACACCGCAGGAACCACAGTGAGGGCACCACAAGATACCCACCTTTACCAAATCTCAACTGCCCTACTAATGAGTCAGGTGAGAATATTGTTCATTTATCCTGTTTTATGTCTAATAATATGCTCTTGTTTTATATATTAATGTTAACATAATTATAAGAATTCTTTCATTGAGTAGAATGAGATGGGAAGGAGGTTTGACTGATTCTGTTTACTACATCCTTAGGTGAAATGTAATCGAATGCACTACAGTATGTTCTTGATTTGCATAAGGGAAAGTATTTCTGCCCAAAATCAAGCCAAGTCTGTTCTCTAACTAGCCAAAAACTTCTTCATTAATAGAAAGTGTCAAAATCTTTCAAGATCAAACTCCCCTCGTGACTTGTGGCTCCTAGCCAGAAAACATCTCCAATAACTTTGCTTCTTCTTTCCCTCCTTTATTTCAACCAGATGGTACCACTGCTATCACATCTATCTAAAGCTGAACTCTTCGCTCAAACCTTTGCTAAAAACTCTAGCTTAGGTGATTCAGCGCTTGTTCCTTCCTTCCCTCCACCCTCTGACTATTTCATGCTATCTATTAAAATTCTTTGCTGTAATGTTTTCCATGCGCTTGCTGGCCTAAACCCTCGAAAAGCTTGTGTACCTGATGGGGTCCCTCCTGTTGTTCTCCAAAAATGCACCTTTATGCTTACACCTTTCCTAGACAAACTCTTTCAACTCTGTCTGTCAAACATCTACCTTTCCTTCTTGCTGGAAGTTTGCCTACATTCAGTGTGTTCCTAAAAAGGGTGACCATTCTAATCCCTCAAACTGCTGTCCTATTACTTTAATTTCTTGCTTATCTAAAGTTTTTTTAATCTATCCACAACAGGAAGATTCTTAAACATCTATTACTTCACAACCTTCTATCTGATCACCAGTATGGGTTCTGTCAAGGCTGCTCTACTGGTGATCTTCTGGCTTTCCTTACTGAGTCTTGGTCATCCTCTTTTAGAGATTTTGGTGAAACTTTTGCTGTTGCCTTAGACATATCAAAAACTTGTGATAGAATCTGGCACAAAGCTTTGATTTCCAAAGTACCCTCCAACAGCTTTTATCCTTCTCTTTGTAACTTCATCTCAAGTTTCCTTTCTGACTGTTCTATTGCTGCTGTAGTAGACAGTCACTATTCTTCTAAATCTATTAACAGTGGTGTTCCTTAGGGTTCTGTCCTGTCACCCACTCTTATTCATCAGTGATCTTTTAAACCAAATTTCTTGTTGTATCCACTCCTACACTGATGATACCACCCTGCACTTTTCCACTTCTTTTTGTAGATGTCCAACCCTTCAAGAAGTAAACAGTTCTTGCAGGGAAGCTACAGAATAGCTGACTGACTGATCTCTCAAAAATTTCTGATTGGGGCAGAGCAAACTTAGTATTGTTCAATACTTCAAAAACTCAATTCCTTCATCTATCAACTCAACACAACCTTCCAGACAACTATCCCCTCTTCTTCAGTGACACTCAACTGTCCACCTCTTCTACACTGAATATCCTAAACAGGAAACTTCATATCTCATCTCTAGCTAAAACAGCTTCTGTGAAGTTAGGCATTCTGAGACGTCTTCACCATCTTTCTCACCCTTCCAGCTACTAATTTTACTAACTCCATGTATGGAGTATATGCTTCACATGTCTGGGAGGGTTCCACTCATACCACTCTTCTAGACAGGGTGGAATCAAAAGCTTTTCATCTCTTCAGCTCCTCTCCTCTAACTGACTGTCTTCGGCCTCTTTCTCATCATCACAGTGTTGCATCTCTTGCTATCTTCTATCATTATTTTCATGGTAACTGCTCTTCTGATCTTGCTGAATGCATGTCTCCCCTCCTCCCATGGCCTCGCTGCACTAGACTTTCTTCTTTCTCTCACCTTTATTTTGTCCACCTCTCTAATGCAAGAGTTAACAAGTATTCTCAATCATTCATCCTAAAACTCATCCCGGTAAACTCTATAACTCCCTGCCTGCCTCTGTATTTCTACTTTTCTATGACATGAATTCCTTCAAGAGGGAGGTTTCAAGACACTTATTCTTTAATTTTTGACTACTGCTTTGGACCCTGTTCTGGGACCAGCCTTTATTTCTCTCTCTCTCTCTCTCTCTCTCTCTCTCTCTCTCTCTCTCTCTCTCTCTCTCTCTCTCTCTCTCTCTCTCTCTCTCTCTCTCTCTCTCTCTCTCTCTCTCTCTCTCTCTCTCTCTCTCTCTCTCTCTCTCTCTCTCTCTCTCTCTCACCCCCTTCACCTGTGTCCTTCCTACATAAAAGAATAAGAAAGACTAAATGCCTATATTGTAAATTTTATTTAGTTTCAGTAACAATAAAAAATTCCAGCAAATAGGGAAACTGATTAAACAATTCAAACTTATAGTCTAGGTGATATAATGCCTTTTTTTTTTTTTTTCCATGTGTAATTTGAAAGCAAAAAGTGTTTTAATTGTTTGAACATATAGAGAATGGAAGAAGAGTAATTGGCTAAGAAGATAACTGAATTTAGTGACAGAGTTGTTAGGGATGTAAGGACAGTGCAGAGAGAGCAGCAATTGGATTGTCTTATTCCTTTTTACCCATGCTGTCTTGCACAACTGATGATTTTTACATTGTGACATTGTGTTGCTATAAGGGTCAGTTCATTCTACCATTGAGGCACAGATGCAGAAATATAAAGGCATCTGGGCAAATATCCTGTATTAGACATCCTTGCTCAATCCCCTTTTAAGGTGGTGCTACCCTGGTGGAGATATAAATAGAAACAGGATACACATCATTTTAAATTCACCCATATCAAGCTCATATAAGTTTATATATATATATATATATATATATATATATATATATATATATATATATATATATATATATATATATATATATATATATATATATATATATATATATATATATATATATATATATATATATATATATATATATATATATATATATATAGTGTGTGTGTGTGTGTGTGTGTGTGTGTGTGTGTGTGTGTGTGAGGAAATATCTGAATGTAATATAGATTTTTTTTTTTTTTTTTTTTTTTTTTTTTTTTGAGTGGCACTGGATTTTCAAATGAAATATCTGATGTGCTTTTCTTTGTCAGGAGAGCTACCTCCCCATCTTCCTGGTTATGGGGTGGACAACCATGACCCCCACAATTCTCAGGGATTGCTGTCTCTCACTATAAGGGGTGGTGGGTACAATTCCCATCTCCCTGTGGCCCTGCAGTCTGCTGAGCGTGTCACCCAGGAGGCCGAGGAGCTGCTTACCACCTTCACCTCAGAGACCCTTCGCAACAATAGGCTAGAGGTGCCCCAGTGGTTGGAGGCTGTGCCTAGGTCTGTATATTTACTTGCCTATTTTCACTAGTTATATAAGAAAAGAGTTATGCTTGTGACCCATCCAGCTTTTTTTTATTTATTTTTTATTAAATATTCTTTATGGTGATAATTTCTGTATCACGTTTATTCCAGACTTTTGTGCTTCTGAATTTTTTTTGCATCACTCCTATAAATTAACCTTTTCAGTTTTTATTATTATTATTATTATTATTATTATTATTATTATTATTATTATTATTATTATTATTATTATTATTATTTTTGTTTTTATTTTTTTTATTTATAATCTTTTATATCTCCCAAGCTCCATAAGAATATAAAGCAAGCTACAAGAAGCCAATAAACTTGCACATAGCAGATCTTGTATAAAACATACTTGCCAGTGTACACCTATTATCATATCAATACATTTGTCCAGTATTTTCATTCATCAATGTCATATCCTTAAATGAGGGCTGCTGTGGTGCAGTGGTACCACACATGCATTTGGGGCAGAAGGGTGTACAGGTTCAAATCCTGGCCACAGTCTGAGGTTAGGAAGGGCATCCACTTGGGGGTAATGATTCCATAATGCCACAACCAAAGTCTTTTGTTAGAAGGCACCATCCTAGACCTAATAGGCTAGGGAAACTGGATGTAAAAAAAAATAATTAAATAAAATAGGATGAAAAAGGTAATTTAATTCAATATTTAATCTTTTAAAGCCTACCATAGCTGCTACAGTAACATTCTGATTACTGAGTCTGAAAATCATCAACCACTCTGAGGACTAATTTCTCCCCATTTCCTTTTAAAGTCTAACTTTATTGAGCTTGAACTCATTATTAATTTTGTTGTCTTGTTTTGATTATTAACAATTAAAAGAGCTTGTATACATCACTTACTATATCTCTTATGCTACATAAATACTTACATGAGATCCCCTCTTAGCCTATGCTTCTATCACAAATCTAAAACTTAAAAGCTTTAGGACTGGTTTCATAGTCAGTTTTTAAGATGACAAACCAGAAATACCAGCTTGGTAAGCATAACAACTAATGCAGTGTGCCCTGTTCCATATGAGTTAGTGAGTTTTTTTTTTTTTTTTTTTTTTAGGAAAAAAGACTCACTCGAATGCAATTTCCTAAAGAGATTCCAAATTGAAAAATCAAATGACAAAGGATAAGTGTCTTCAAACCTCCCTCTTGAAAGAGTTCAAGTCATAGGAAAGAAGAGATACAGAAGCTGGCAGGGAATTCCAGAGTTAACCAGAGAAAGGGATGAATGATTGAGAATACTGGTCAACTCTTACATTAGAGAACTGGACAGAATAGAGGTGAGAGAAAGTAGAAAAACTTGTGCAGCGAGGCCACAGAAGGAGGAGACACATGCAGTTTGCGAGAGAAGAGTAGTTAGCATATATAGAGCTGTTAAAAATAGCAAGAGATGAAACATCTTGGCAAGGAGAGACTGAAGACAGTCAGTTAGAGGAGAGGAGTTGATAAGACAAAATGCTTTTGATTCCACCTTGTCTAGAAATGCAATATGAGTGGATAGTTACCTGGAAGGTTGTTTTGAGTTCATAGATTGAGGAATTGAGTTTTTGATGCATTGAATTTGCTGTGCTTGAGCTGTATAATTCCTGAAGGATTGAAAAGGGCTATGAAAAGATGTGAAAAAAGTGCAGGATAGTATCATCAGCACAGTAGTGGATAGGACGAGAAGTTTGGTTTAGATCATTGATGAATAACAGGAAGAGAGTAGATGACAGGACAGAACCCTGAGGAACACCACTGATGATATGAGAACAGTGGTTATCTACCAGTGTAGCAATAGAATGGTTAGAAAGGAAACTTAAGAAGTTACAAAGAGAAGGATAGAAGCTGCGAGAGAGTAGTTTGGAAATCCAGAGGTTTATCCCAGACTCTATCTAAAGATTTTGATGTCTAAGGCAATAGCAATAGTTTTACCAAAATCCCTAAAAGAGGATGACCAAGACTCACTAAGGAAAGCCAGATCACCAATAGACCATGATGGAACCTATCTTTCTTTCACAGAGTGATAGATGTTTAAGAATTTTGCTGTTGAGAATAGACTCAAAAACTGTAGAGAGGCAGGAAATCAAAGTAATAGGATGGTAGTTTGAGAGACTTGAGTGGTCACCCTTTTTAGGAACAGGCTGAATGTAGGTAAACTTCTAGCAGGAAGGATAAGTAGATGTTGATAGAATTGGAAGAGTTTGACTAGTCAAGGTGCAAGCACAGAGGCACAGTTTTGGAGAACATTAGGAGGGACCCATCAGATCCATAAACATTCTGAAGGTTAAGGCCAGCAAGGGCATGGAAAACATCATTGCAAAGGATCATAATAAGTAGCATGAAGTAGTTGGATAGTGGAGGAGAACAAGCCCTGAATCATCCCAGGTAGAGTTTTTAGCAAAAGTTTGAACAAAGAGTTCAGGTTTAGAGATAGATGAGGTGGATGTAGTGCCATCAGGATGAAATAAAGGAGGGAAAGTTGAAGAAACAAAGTTATTAGAGATAGTTTTGGCTAGGTGCCAGAAGTCACAAGAGGGAGTTAGATCTAGAAATATTTTGACATTTTCTTTTGGTGAAAGAATTTTGGGTTAGTTAGAGAACAGGTTTGGCATGACTCTGGACAAAAATATAAAATGCATGAGATTCAGGTGTTGGAAGGCTCAAGTATCTTTCATGGGCCACCTCTCTATCATGTGTACCACAAGAACAGGATGTGTTAAACCAAGGTTTGGAAGTACGCCTCCATGCTAGGCTTTATCACCTCTTATGCGCTCAGCACACAGAGATGGGGCTCTGACATGGAAGCAGTGGTCATACTAAGGAAAATCAGAATAATACCTCCTCAGGAACCCCCAGTTATCAGATGTAAAATGGCTGAGGCACCTCTACTTTTGGGGGGGTCCTGAGGAGGAATGGGAATGATAGGACAAGATACATATGTGAGGTTATATATTTGGAGGAGCCCAGTGTAGAAGATAGAGTGACAACATAAGCAGAAGGATTAGAGGTTAGAAAAGGTCAAGAATGTTAAGCCTATCTCCAAGATGGGCAGGAATATGAATAGGGCATCACACTAATTCTTCTAGGTCGTGAAGGATAGCAAAATTAAAGGCTATTTCACCAGGATGGCCAGCAAAGGGAGTGGAAAACCAAAACTGGTGGTGAACATTGAAGTCTCCAAGAAAGGAGATTTCTGTGAAAGAGAAGGGAATCACATTATCCCACATTCCACATTTGAAGTTAAATAGTCAAAGAATTTTTTTATTGTTAGAGGAGTTAGGTGAGAGGTATATAGCACAAATTTAGTTTGAGAGTGACTGTTGTCATAGCCAGATAATTGAAAATTTGGAAGATTCAAAAGTGTGGGCAAGAGAGCAAGTTGGGTAATTGTGGACATAGATGCAACATCCAGCTTTGGACTGAAAATGAGAATACAGAAAGTAGGAGGGAAGAGAGAAGGGGCTTTTTTTTTTTTTTTTTTTTTTTTTTTTTTTTTCAGGAAGGGCACTGGCCAAGGGCAACAAAAATCAAATAAAAAAAATATGCCCACTGAAATGCCAGTCCCATAAAAGGGTCAAAGCAGTGGTCAAAATTTGATGAATAAGTGTCTTGAAACCTGCCTCTTGAAGGAATTCAAGTCATAGGAAGGTGGAAATACAGAAGCAGGCAGGGAGTTCCAGAGTTTACCAGAGAAAGGGATGAATGATTGAGAATACTGGTTAACTCTTTCATTAGAGAGGTGGACAGAATAGGGGTGAGAAAAAGAAGAAAGTCTTGTGCAGCGAGGCTGCGGAAGGAGGGGAGGCATGCAGTTAGCAAGATCAGAAGAGCAGTTAGCATGAAAATAGCGGTAGAAGACAGCTAGATATGCAACATTGCGGTGGTGAGAGAGAGGCTGAAGACAGTCAGTTAGAGGAGAGGAGTTGATGAGACGAAAAGCTTTTGATTCCACCCTGTCTAGAAGAGCAGTATGAGTGGAACCCCCCCAGACATGTGAAGCATACTCTATACATGGACGGATAAGGCCCTTGTACAGAGTTAGCAGCTGGGGGGGTGAGAAAAACTGGCGGAGATGTCTCAGAACGCCTAACTTCATAGAAGCTGTTTTAGCTAGAGATGAGATGTGAAGTTTCCAGTTCAGATTATAAGTAAAGGACAGACCGAGGATGTTCAGTGTAGAAGAGGGGGACAGTTGAGTGTCATTGAAGAAGAGGGGATAGTTGTCTGGAAGGTTGTGTCGAGTTGATAGATGGAGGAATTTGAGGCATTGAACAATACCAAGTTTACTCTGCCCCAATCAGAAATTTTAGAAAGATCAGAAGTCAAGCATTCTGTGGCTTCCCTGCGTGAAATGTTTACTCCCTGAAGGGTTGGACATCTATGAAAAGATGTGGAAAAGTGCAGGGTGGTATCATCAGCATAGGAGTGGATAGGACATGAAGTTTGGTTTAGAAGATCATTAATGAATAATAAGAAGAGAGTGGGTGACAGGACAGAATCCTGAGGAACACCACTGTTAATAGATTTAGGAGAAGAACAGTGACCGTCTACCACAGCAGCAATAGAACGGTCAGAAAGGAAACTTGAGATGAAGTTACAGAGAGAAGGATAGAAGCTGTAGGAGGGTAGTTCGGAAATCAAAGCTTTGTGCCAGACTCTATCAAAAGCTTTTGATATGTCCAAGGCAACAGCAAAAGTTTCACCAAATTTCTAAAAGAGGATGACCAAGGCTCAGTAAGGAAAGCCAGAAGATCACCAGTAGAGCGGCCTTGACGGAACCCATACTGGCGATCAGATAGAAGGTTGTGAAGTGATAGATGTTTAAGAATCTTCCTGTTGAGGATGGATTAAAGAAACTTTAGATAGGCAGGAAATTAAAGCAATAGGATGGTAGTTTGAGGGATTAGAACAGTCACCCTTTTTAGGAACATTCTGAATGTAGGCAAACTTCCAGCTAGAAGGAAAGGTAGATGTTGACAGACAGAGCTGAAAGAGTTTGACTAGGCAAGGTGCAAGCACGGAGGCACAGTTTTGGAGAACAATAGGAGGGCCCCCATCAGGTCCATAAGCCTTCCGAGGGTTTAGGCCAGTGAGGGCATGGAAAACATCATTGCAAAGAATTTTAATACGTGGCATGAAGTAGTCAGAGGGTGGAGGAGAGGGAGGATCAAGCCCAGAATCGTCCAAGGTAGAGTTTTTAGCAAAGGTTTGAGCGAAGAGTTCAGCTTTAGAAATAGATGTGATAGCAGTGGTGCCATCTGGTTGAAATAGAGGAGGGAAAGAAGAAGAAGCAAAGTTATTGGAGATATTTTTGGCTAGATGCCAGAAATCAGGAGGGGAGTTAGATCTTGAAAGGTTTTGACATTTTCTGTTAATGAAGGAGTTTTTGGCTAGTCGGAGAACAGACTTGGCATGGTTCCGGGCAGAAATATAAAGTGCATGAGATTCTGGTGATGGAAGGCTTAAGTACCTTTTGTTGGCCACCTCTCTATCATGTATAGCACGAGAACAAGCTGTGTTAAACCAAGGTTTAGAAGGTTTAGGACGAGAAAAAGAGTGAGGAATGTACGCCTCCATGCCAGACACTATCACCTCTGTTATGCGCTCAGCACACAAAGACGGGTCTCTGACACGGAAGCAGTAGTCATTCCAAGGAAAATCAGCAAAATACCTCCTCAGGTCCCCTCAACTAGCAGAGGCAAAACGTCAGGAAAGGGTCAAGAATGTTGGACGTATCTCCAAGACAGTCAGGAATATGAGTAGGGTGTTGCACCAATTGCTCTAGGTCATGGAGGATAGCAAAGTTGTAGGCTAGTTCACCAGGATGGTCAGTGAAGGGAGAGGAAAGCCAAAGTTGGTGGTGAACATTGAAGTCTCCAAGAATGGAGATCTCTGCAAAAGGGAAGAGGGTCAGAATGTTCTCCACTTTGGAAGTTAAGTAGTCAAAGAATTTCTTATAGTCAGAGGAGTTAGGTGAGAGGTATACAGCACAGATAAATTTAGTATGAGAGTGACTCTGTAGTCGTAGCCAGATGGTGGAAAACTCGGAAGATTCAAGAGCATGGGCACAAGAGCAGGTTAAGTCATTGCGCACATAAACGCAGCATCCAGCTTTGGATCGAAAATGAGGATAGAGAAAGTAGGAGGGAACAGAAAAGGGGCTACTGTCAGTTGCCTCAGACATCTGAGTTTCAGTGAGGAAAAGAAGATGAGGTTTAGAAAAGGAGAGGTGGTGTTCTACAGATTGAAAATTAGATCTTAGACCGCGAATTGAAAATTAGATCTTAGACCGCGAATGTTGCAGAAGTTAATGAAGAAAAAGTTGAGGGGGGTGTCAAGACACTTAGGGTAGTTGACAGAAAGGCAGTCCGACCTGGGGACATTTATGGTCCCCTCCCCAGATGGGGACTCCGAGGCTGATGTAGGAGTCGCCATGATGATTTTAAAATTTTTGAGTGAAGGGTGTGTGTGTTATTAGGTGCTTGTAGTTTTGTGTGGAGGAAGAGAGTTGTCTTTAGAGGGCAGGCTGTGACTGTCCCCTTGTGTTGTGAGACACAAAGGGAAATGTTCAGTGAGGTCATGGCTGTGTTTAATGATAAGTTCACAGCACCCCCTGAACAGTGCTTTAGACTTCACTGGGAGTAATTATCATTTCGGCAGGTGTCTACTGCCTACTTTCATTTGCATTTCAGTGAGGAAAAGGTGAGGTTTAGTAGAGGAAAGGTGGTGTTTCACAGATTGAAAATTAGATCTAAGGCTATGAATGTTGCATCAGTTAATGAAGAAAAAGTTGAGAGAGGTGTCAGGACACTTAACTGTGGTTTACATGGGCAGTTTTTCCACCTGGCTGGTTCCAGCAGAAAGCATTCATACTTTCTAGAGCAGCTGCTAGTCTGCTGGCCTGCTGCATAAAAAAAAATAAACAATCAAGATATAGTCCTCTTCTGATTAGCTGGTTGCTATAGTTGCAATTTTGCTGTGCTTGAAGAAAAAGCAAAAGAAGAAATGATCGTGGACTCGTTCCTGGTCTATATAGCCTTGCAGGCTGTGGTGCTCATGATGCCTTCTGGTACACACATGCTGGGCCACTGGCTTCCTTAGTGACAATGTAAACAAATCAATTCTGCATCTATTTTCCAAATTTTTTATAAGTATATTTAATATTGTATTTATTTATTGTATATAATGGTAGAGTCAATAGTTATTACTAAAACATATTCCAACAATATTCCTCTTATTTTCAGTTTTATACTGATAGCTGTTTACATTTCATAAGTGGCTTACAGTATACATAATTATCTTTACAACTCATAAAATATTAGTGAGTTTAAAATATTGGGAGTGAAGTGGTGTTCATTTCCGATATTTTAAAGTGTAATTTTGTATATCCCTTGTATTTTTTTGGTCATTCATCTATGCATTGACTGACATTTTATCTGTTTTATAATACAGAGACCAGAACTGCACGGCATAGCCGTGCAGTTCAGAGGTTCCCAAACTAGGGCCTAGGAGAAGGCCCTAGGGGATCCACAACACAGTGAAAGAAATTAATATTTTTCAACTCTACAGAAAAAAATATATATACAGTAGAGTACATGACATGGAACATGATTCATTCCAATGTACTGTTTGTTATGGCAGATGTACATTATGGCAATTGAAGAACCTATGGGGAAAAAATTAATTGGTTTCAGGGAACCAGAAAATAATATAAAAGATCCTATAATTTAAAAAAGAATACATCAAAATGATCACATTTACACAACCACATTTGAGATAAGACAATAAATATATACAGTACCCTCCCGAGTTTTGCACCTAGTCCTTTAATTCTTAACATCCCAAGTTTTGTGCATTATCACAGCTGGTGAGTTAGTCTTGTGAGTTTTAATTTGTTATTGTGATTAAATTTTTATTAACATTTCAATGCTCACATAAATGGCAAGTTCGTCTTGCCAGTTTTGGTTAAAAATTCCAATTAATTATTTTTTTTTTAATTCCAGTGCTTACATGAGTGGGGAGTTTGTTATGGCAGTTTTTGTGCATTATTCTGATTAAATGTTCATTAAAATTTTAATGCATTATAGCAGTTGTACATTATAATGACCATGCGTTGCCGCATACCCTAATGTACAATGAAAAAATATATCATCCAAATGTCATTAGAATTGAAACTGGTTTGCTAGCAACTAGCTTGCACATCTTTATTATATCATTATTTATAATAAAATGTACCATATGTTTATTTTCAAATTAATTAGGATGTAGCAACTCCCATCCGTCGCCACCCAAACTGTCACTCATGAGTCCTGTGACAATTGTCCCCAGTCCAGTAGGATCTGGCTGGTCCATCTGTCTGGTTGTAATGATAACTTTTGTTTGTTTGGGGTTCCTTGGGACTCATCATGTCTGGGGGCCCTTGGTATGGTCAAATTTGGGAACCTCTGGTCTAGATTAGGTTTGACCAACGCCAAATATGACTGCTGTTACTTTGAGACTTATTTTAACACTCTTAATAATGAGGTTAGGAAGAGAGATGTGGTGTGTTGAGAGTGCCTGTGAGCCAGGTAGTGAGAATGATAAGATAGAAATGGAAAATTTTGGGGCTGATTTGGATGACTGTCTGTAAGACCTAGAAACAGGTGTCAGTGTACTAGTCATGGGTGACTGCCTGTAAGACCTAGAAACAGGTGTCAGTGTACCAGTCATCGGTGACTCATGTTGGTAACGAGGTAGTTGATGGTGTGGTGGCTAGATATGGAGTACCTGGAAGGAATGGAATTGGAGAAGATTTGATAGAACTCTGTGTGGAGCAAGAGCTAGCAGTTATAAACTCATGGTTCGAAGCAAAATTATGGAAAAGTGATAGACAGGGCATTGACGGACTATGTGGTGATCTCAGTGAGGAAGATTAGCTGGTTGCTGGATGTGAGAGTGTTGAGAGGGGAAGGGAGAAGTATGTCAGCCCACTTCACTTATTGGTTGTGGATAAGCTGAGTGTGTAGGAGGTGGAATATGGTGAGGCACAGAGGAGTGAAGAGAAATGTTCTGAAAGTGAGGGAGATGGATAAGAGAGAGAAGAAGTATATGATGTTAAATAAAGAATGGATTGAAGTGAGAGAGCAGGAGGTGGGTGATGTTGAGGTAGACTGGAGTGATTTTAAGAAAGCCATAGTGGAGAGTGCAGAGGTGTATGGTATAAGACAGATAGGAAGTGGAGTGAGAAAGGGAAGTGAATGGTAGTGTGAAGAAATAATGGTGTCTGTGGAGGAAAAAAAGGTGTTTGAGCCTAATGGATGGAATGTTATATGAGAGGTAGAAGGAAAATAGAAGACAAGTAAAAAGAGCTGTGTGTGATGGTAAAGGGAGTGCTGATGAAAAAAGTTAACAGAAAATGTTGAAGAGAATAAGAAAATGTCCTGGAAAGATATGAAGAAAACTAGGAAAGGATCATCTGTTAGTGAGGAACAGGTGAAAGCAAAGAATGGTAGGATGTTGGTTAGGCAGAATGAGGTGTGAAGGATATTGGCAGAGTATTTTTGAGAAACAGCTGAATGTGGAAGAGGGGAGAGAGCCTGAGATTGGAACATTTAGGAGAGATACCAGAGTTAATATTACAGGGGAGTTAAATGAGGCAAGTATAAGGAAAGATGCTGAAGTTAATATGGCAGGGGAGTTAAATGAGGCAAGTATAATGGAGGATGGGGTGTATATGTATGTGCAGTGCATTGTTTGAAGGCAGGTTGGATCAATGTCATATGAGTAAGAGTGGTTGGTTAGATTGTTAAATGTGTATTTTTTGGCTAGCACAGTGCTCTCAGAGTAGGGAAGTGCATGTGTAGTTACACTGTAAAGGAAAAGGGGATAGGCATGAGTGATCAGTGATCAACTTACTGAGGTATCAGTCTATTGAGTGTGGTAAGTGTATGGGAAGGTATTGATAAAAGAGAATCAGAGAATGTACAGATGGAGTCATGTGTGATGTACAAGTAGAAGAGGGAGAGGTTGTGTAGATCAGGTGTTTGCTGTAAGACAGACTTATGAAAAGTATTTAACCAAAGGGAAAGAAGTATTCTGGGTTTTTATGCATTTAGAGAAGGCATATGACAAAATCAATAAGGAAGGAATGCAGGATGTTTTGAAGTTGAATGCTGTAGATGGTAGGTTGTTAAAAGGGATGAAAAGTTTTTATGAGAATAATGGAGCATGCGTAAGGGTAGAAAACAACACAAGTAAATGATTTCCAATCAAGGGGGGGTTACATCAGGGATGTGTAACATCATCATGGCTGTTTAACATCTATATGGATGGTGTGATGAGGGAAGGTAATGCTAGAATGTTGGGTAGAGGATTACACTGGATACAGCACTGGCTACAGCTCACAGGCCCACAGTTCCATCTTATCCTGCCCATTTGCTCTCACTTCTCTTGTTACATCCTGAAAGAAATATCATTACATTGTCCCCTAAAAATTCCAAAAGAATAGATGAAAATGGTTTGTTTATAATTACCATGTATCAGAACAAGGCTAGATAACTTTTTTTTTTTTCATGTAGAGGGACACTGGCCGAGGGTAACAAAAATTATGTTAAAAAAAAGCTCACTGAAATGCCAGTCCCAGAAAAGGGTCCAAAGCGGTAGTCAAAAATTGAAGGATAAGTATCTTGAAACCTCCCTCTTGAAGGAATTCAAGTCATAGGAAGGTGGAAATACAGAAGCAGGCAGGGAGTTCCAGAGTTTACCAGAGAAAGGGATGAATGATTGAGAATACTGGTTAACTCTTGCATTAGAGAAGAAGAGCAGTTAGCATGGAAATAGTGGTAGAAGACAGCTATAGATGCAATATTGCAGCAGTGAGAGAGAGGCTGAAGACAGTCAGTTAGAGGAGAGGAGTTGATGAGACGAAAAGCTTTTGATTCCACCCTGTCTAGAAGAATGGTAAGAATAACTTGTCTGTTATTCTTACCATGTACAGCTGGACAATAGCCATCTCATATCTACACCAAGACAATAATCTAACAGACTCTATATTAATTTTATATTTTAGGTTTATCTTCAATTGTAATCATTATCAAATAATCTATAAATGTATGTATTTCATTCTGGGTACATCTGGAAAATATTGTGTGAAACAAAGGTATTACTTGTACATACCAGTAACAATAATCCCTACCCTTGCCAAAACCTAATTATTGCGGCATAAGTTGCAGGATGTTTTTACTAATCTTCTTTTCTTAAAAAAATGTGTGTCTTGTATGGTAGGAAGTGTGGTATGTAAGAAATCATTTGATATGGGTGCAGTGCCTAATTTGTAGAGGTAGGCCAATGTAATTCTAACATTTTAGAAAAGGGATAGAAGTGTCAAATTATTGACCTATTAGTTTAACATCAATTATTAGCAAAATGCTAGAGTTTATTATAGCTAAATGAATATGTAACACTTACATAGGCTGGAATTAATTACTGACTGACAGATCTTTTGTCATTCTATAGGAAGATATTTTATGAGGCAGATAACAGTGATAATTATGAAGTAATATATTTTAATTTCAGTAAGGGTTTTGATAATGTTTTACATCAAAAATCACTAAGCAAAATAAAAGCTCACATAAGTGATGGTAAAATATTTCGCTGGATTAAAGAGTGGCATAGCTTTAGGAAGCAAATGATAAAAATAAACTAATGAAGTCAAAATGGAATAAACTCATTAGTTGGATTTCCCAGGTTTCTGTTTTATGGTTATTGCTTTTCCAGAGTCTTTATAAATTGTCTAAATTCTAGGAATAAAGAGCTAAAATTGATTACAAAGTTGAAGTAGCTAACCAGGCGAAGACAGATCCAAAAGGATTTTTCAGATATGTTCGCAGAACAAAGAATAATCATTAAGTCCATTAAGGGCATCTGATGGAGAGCTAGTTAGTTCTGGGGAAAGGTTGAGAAAAATTCAAAACCATTATTTTTAATGGTTTTCACATGTAAAAAATGCAGAAAATACCTCATAGTGAACAGACTTTTAAAGCAGATGATGATAAGCTGATACATAGTTTCATAACTAAGGAGATAATGGAACTGGAGATAGATATGCTGAAAAAAATTATATCACCAGGATCAGATGAAATATATCCTAGAGTACTAAAAGAATGCAAAGAGGTCACTAGTGAACTGCTGGTTAATACCTAGGAAATCATTAGATTTAGGAAGGGATGCCACTGATGCAATGGCAAGGGAATATAGTACCCATTTTTAAGAAAGGAGATAAAACTACAGGCCAGTCAGCATCATTTAGACAAGCATAAGTTGATAAAGGACGCCATGGCTTCACAAAGGGGAACTCATGCCTCATGAACTTGTTTGAGTGTTTATAGTAAAGTCAACAAAGTGGCAGATGATGGAGATAGTTACAAAATATACCTGGGGCCATATTCTTCATTAAGTTATGACATGTGTCATAGCCAAGGTAGATGTTTAGTATAGCTTAGAATATCTATTATAAATCATAAGTTATGAGTTGAGCAGAACTTTCTATCATAACTATTTGCTATATGTAGCACTTAATTTCACATACTAAAAGACAAAGCAAAAGCTATTGTTTATTATTGATTTATAGTTTCTATAAATATGATTATGGTGTGCAGTTCTGGTTCTCATATTAAAGGAAGGATGTAGGTCTGTTATAATCAGTACAAAGGAGAATGACTGAAAAATTACAGGGGATGAGGAGCATTCTTTAGGAAAAAGGATTGAAGCTTTTAAATTCATATTCCTTGGAGATGCATAAGTTAAAAGAAGATCTGATAGAGGTCTTTAAGTGGTATAGGGGATATAGCAAAGGTGATGTAAACCAAATTATCTGGTCCAGAAATCAGGACTTAACAAGAAATAACTAACTCAAGCTTGATAAAATTAGATTAGAAAAGAGACAGGAAAGAATTGATTCTCAAATACAATAACAGATGAATGGAATAGATTCAGTAAATATGTTTTTAGTGCTGAGTCATTAGGGAGCTTTAGGGAACTATAAAAAAAAAAAAGTAGGCAAATTTATAGATGAGGATAATAAGTGGAAATACTGGGACTGTCACATGTAGGTCTGATGGCTTCTTGTGGCCTCCCTCATTTTCATATATTCTTATTAGCAGTATCATCAATAAATCTGTAGATGACCTCAATCAGTTCTGAGCAAAACACAGGCATGTTACAGAGGGACTTTAACATAATGTATAAGTAGTCAGAGATTAAATTTAACATCAATAAATGTAGACATGTAGGTAAAATAAGTAAATAAGTATCTATACCTTAAATGATACATTGGTAGATGAACTTCAGAACAAGGTTTGTGAGTGATAGTATCCCCTATCTCCAATTTAGTAAGATGTAGATCATTGCATAGCAACAGAGCAAACATTTCTGGATTTTATTAATAGGAGCATAAGTAACACCTGCCAAAACGATAATTACTCCCAGTGAGGTCTAAAGCACTGTTCAGGGGGTGCTGTGAACTTATCATTAAACCCAGCTGTGACCTCACTGAACGTTTCCCTTTGTGTCTTACAACACAAGGGAGCAGTCAGCCTACCCTCTAAAGACAACTCTCTTCCTCCACACAAAACTACAAGCACCTAATAACACACACACCCTTCACTCAAAAATTTTAAAATCATCATGGCGACTCCTACATCAGCCTTGGAGTCCCCATCTGGGGAGGGGACCATAAATGTCCCCAGGTCGGACTGCCTTTCTGTCGATGACCCTAAGTGTATTGACACCCCCCCTCAACTTTTTCTTCATTAACTTCTGCAACATTCGCAGTCTAAGATCTAATTTTCAATCTGTAGAACACCACCTCTCCTCTTCTAAACCTCATCTTCTTTTCCTCACTGAAACTCAGGTGTCTGAGGCATCTGACAGTAGCCCCTTTTCTGTTCCCTCCTACTTTCTCTATCCTCATTTTCAATCCAAAGCTGGATGCTGCATTTATGTGCGCAATGACTTAACCTGCTCTTGTGCCCACGCTCTTGAATCTTCCGAGTTTTCCACCATCTGGCTACGACTACAGTCACTCTCATACTAAATTTATCTGTACTGTATACCTCTCACCTAACTCCTCTGACTATAAGAAATTCTTTGACTACTTAACTTCCAAAGTGGAGCACATTCTGACCCTCTTCCCTTTTGCAGAAATCTCCATTCTTGGAGACTTCAATGTTCACCACCAGCTTTGGCCTTCCTCTCCCTTCACTGACCATCCTGGTGAACTAGCCTACAACTTTGCTATCCTCCATGACCTAGAGCAATTGGTGCAACACCCTACTCGTATTCCTGACCGTCTTGGAGATACGCCCAACATTCTTGACCTTTTCCTGACCTCTAATCCTTCTGCTTATGCTGTCACCCTTTCTTCTCCGTTGGGCTCCTCCGATCACAATCTCATATCTTTATCTTGTCCTATCGCTCCAATCCCTCCTCAGGATCCCCCTAAGCAAAGGTGCCTCTGGCGTTTTGCCTCTGCTAGTTGGGGGGACCTGAGGAGGTATTTTGCTGATTTTCCTTGGAATGACTACTGCTTCCGTGTCAGAGACCTGTCTTTGTGTGCTGAGCGCATAACAGAGGTGATAGTGTCTGGCATGGAGGCACACATTCCTCACTCTTTTTCTCATCCTAAACCTTCTAAACCTTGGTTTAACACAGCTTGTTCTCATGCTATACATGATAGAGAGGTGGCCCACAAAAGGTACTTAAGCCTTCCATCACCAGAATCTCATTCACCTTATATTTCTGCCCAGAACCATGCCAAGTCTGTTCTCCAACTAGCCAAAAACTCCTTCATTAACAGAAAATGTCAAAACCTTTCAAGATCTAACTCCCCTCGTGATTTCTGGCATCTAGCCAAAAATATCTCCAATAACTTTGCTTCTTCTTCTTTCCCTCCTCTATTTCAACCAGATGGCACCACTGCTATCACATCTATTTCTAAAGCTGAACTCTTCGCTCAAACCTTTGCTATAAAAACTCTACCTTGGACGATTCTGGGCTTGTTCCTCCCTCTCCTCCACCCTCTGACTACTTCATGCCATCTATTAAAATTCTTTGCAATGATGTTTTCCATGCCCTCACTGGCCTAAACCCTCGGAAGGCTTATGGACCTGATGGGGCCCCTCCTATTGTTCTCCGAAACTGTGCCTCCGTGCTTGCACCTTGCCTAGTCAAATTCTTTCAGCTCTGTCTGTCAACATCTACCTTTCCTTCTTGCTGGAAGTCTGCCCACTTTCAGCCTGTTCCTAAAAAAGGTGATTGTTCTAATCCCTCAAACTACCGTCCTATTGCTTTAATTTCCTGCCTATCTAAAGTTTTTGAATCTATCCTCAACAGGAAGATTCTTAAACATCTATCACTTCACAACCTTCTATCTGATTGCCAGTTAGGCTCCATCAAGCCCGCTCTACTGGTGATCTTCTGGCTTTCCTTACTGAGTCTTGGTCATCCTCTTTTATAGATTATGGTGAGTCTTTTGCTGTTGCCTTGAACATATCAAAAGCTTTTGATAGAGTCTGGCACAAAGCTTCGATTTCCAAACTACCTTCCTACGGCTTCTATCCTTCTCTCTGTAACTTCATCTCAAGTTTCCTTTCTGACCGTTCTATTGCTGCTGTGGCAGACGGTCACTGTTCTTCTCCTAAATCTATTAACAGTGGCGCTCCTCAGGGTTCTGTCCTGTCACCCACTCTCTTCTTATTATTCATTAATGATCTTCTAAACCAAACTTCTTGTCCTATCCACTCCTACGCTGATGATACCACCCTGCACTTTTCCTCGTCTTTTCATAGACATCCAACCCTTCAGGGGGTAAACATTTCACGCAGGGAAGCCACAGAACGCTTGACTTCTGATCTTTCTAAAATTTCTGATTGGGGCAGAGCAAACTTGGTAATATTCAATGCCTCAAAAACTCAATTCCTCCATGTGTTAACTCAACACAACTTTCCAGACAACTATCCCCTCTTCTTCAATGACACTCAACTGTTCCCCTCTTCTACACTGAACATCCTCGATCTGTCTGGAAACTTCACATTTCATCTCTAGCTAAAACAGCCTCTATGAAGTTAGGCGTTCTGAGATGTCTCCGCCAGTTTTTCTCACCCTCCCAGCTGCTAACTCTGTACAAGGGCCTTATCCGTCCATGTATGGAGTATGCTTCATGTGTCTGGTAGGGTTCCACTCATACTGCTCTTCTAGACAGGGTGGAATCAAAAGCTTTTCGTCTCATCAACTCCTCTCCTCTAACTGGCTGTCTTCAGCCTCTCTCTCACACTGCCGCAATGTTGCATCTCTTGCTGTCTTGTACTGCTATTTTCATGCTAACTGCTCTTCTGATCTTGTTAACTGCATGCCTCCCCTCCTCCTGCGGCCTCGCTGCACAAGACTTTCTTCTTCCTCTCACCCCTATTCTGTCCACCTCTCTAATGCAAGAGTTAACCAGTATTCTCAATCATTCATCCCTTTCTCTGGTGAACTCTGGAACTCCCTGTCTGCTTCTGTATTTCCACCTTCCTATGACTTGAATTCCTTCAAGAGGGAGGTTTCAAGACACTTATCCATCAGTTTTTGACTACTGCTTTGACCCTTTTATGGGACTGGCATTTCAGTGGGCATTTTTTTCTATTGGATTTTTGTTGCCCTTGGCCAGTGTCCCTCCTATATGAAAAAAAAAAAAAAAAACTGCAGGTGTGAATCTAAGGTTATAATAAACATTTTTTCAGGCTGTACTTAGTATATTATGCTGTACAGTTCTGCTGGTCTTCTTATTACATAATGGGCATAGATAGTTTAGAGTCTGTGTAAAGGAAGATGATTAGGATGATCCTCATGAGGATAGATTAAAATGCCATATATATATTATTTTGGAAATGAGTGAAAGGCTCATCAAAGGTTTTAATTGGCTTCTCTTAGCATGGGAACAAGTTAGAACTTTTATAAATAATTATAAGTTAAATATTTTCATATTTGAAAAGAAAGATAGGCAACGATCATTTTATAAATAGGGGATCTGTGGCTGAGTGGAACATAGGCAATGATCAGTTTATAAATAGGGGGTTTGTGGCTGAGTGGAACATAGGCAGTGATCATTTTATAAATAGGAGGTTTGTGGCTGAGTGGAACATAGGCAACGATCAGTTTATAAATATGGAGTTTGTGGCTGAGTGGAACATAGGCAGCGATCATTTTATAAATAGGGGGTTTTTGGCCGAGTGGAACAAATCTGGGAAGAACATAGATGCATAAACATTCATTGTTTCAAGAGTTTCAAATAATTTTATGGTTAAGGGTAGCAGATGGTAAATCTCAAATGCTCAAGAACTGCCATGTTTAAGCCAACATGCCTTTGCAGTCGTATTATTTTCTTATGTTCATATGTTCTTATGTTCTCATAATGATAATTAATATTGTATTTTATTTGTCTCATAAAGATAATTATTATTGTATTTTATCTATGTCTCAAAAATTGTTACTATTGTATTTTATTTGTTTTGGGAATAAATGTTTGTATGATCTCTTCAAGATTATACTGGAGGTGGCATCAGATCATCTTTCTTGCAAGACCCATGTCATTGATGTGTAACTTGTTGGGTGTCTTCTGTAAAAAATTTATTGGGAGAATTACATGCTATATGCTGGGAAATACAGTTATATAGTATGTTGTGTAAACTTCTTTTCTAAATATTGGGTGGTTTCTTCATCCTGTATAGAAAGTAAATCAGTGATGGTGATCTTCATTTCTGCTCCAGCAGCCCCCACATGGTTCGTGCTGGCCGTGAGCTGCGTCTTCTTGCTGATGCTTTTGCATGTACAGCTGAGAGACGAAAGGTGCGGCACATGGCAGAATCAGTGAACCTGAGCTGCATTGAGATGGATGATTTCTTTCAGCTCTGTGCTGAGCTATTCTATGTGAGTATAGTTTTTTTTTTTTTTTTTTTTTTTTTATGGGGGAGGATGGGGGCCTTGTTCCTTGCAGTGAGCAATGGTTAAAGGTAAATAGATCCTGGGAAAGGACCATTTATATATAATTTAGACACCAGAAACACTGTTTCCCTCAGATTGCAAACTTGAATGTAAAATAGAAAGAGTTCACAAGAGTTTAAGGTACAATCTCAATGATCATACTGTTTATTGATAAGAAAAAAAATCATCATGTAAAACAAGCTACTCCATTTTTCAGGATGGTATCACTCGGGAACGCATTGTAGCACTATTCACATTTGTGGGAGATGTGGCAGTGCACCAGGTGAGGATAAAGGGAGAGGAACTGATTCACCGGTTAATAAAGTGGTCCCTCAAGTACCTGGTGGAGCATGTGTGTCGATGGGTGCAGGAAGCAGGTGGCTGGGTCAGTATCTCAGACTATTACTGTCTTTTCCCTCATTAAATAACCTTTGTTACCATAAACCTATTTTTCTTATTATGAAGGAATACACTCTTGAATAGAACATAACATACCACAAATTTTTACATACTGTTCAGACCTTAGACCTCAGAACTCTTATTACATCCATCTTGTAAGTTTCATTGGTACCAGTGTTGTGACTTCAAGCTGACAAACTTTGCTTCTGTTTGTGCTTGGTGTTTGTTGGGTTAGAGGATTGAATCTTGGGTTGGATGCACGGAAGTTTCCCCTAACATCTCTAAAAGGTACCTTTCCCTGTAAGAGATAGCTGGGCATTCCACCCTTGATTTTTTTTCTACTTTGTGAACTAAGACTAATCTTTCCTGGATTTCATGCTGTGCTAGAAAGAGTTTGTTGTATTAAAAAAAAAAAGTTGTACCATTTCAGTTGTCCATGAACTTCATTGTTTTTGACAGGTTGCAGTGCTGACTTGTGGAGCCAACTTCCTTTACCGATGTGCTGTATTCGTCTTCTGCGTGTGTGGTTCTGTTGCTGCTGGCCTCTTTATATACAAAACCCTAAAAAATGGGTGACGCTGGCCTTTGCCCCACTTTCCTTCACCCCATGACATGTATGTGTTCTCTGGTCCTCACCTGCTGTTGCTCAGCTCACCTCTCAGTTGCTCATAAATATTTAATGTGTGTGAATGTGGCCAGTGAAGGTATGTTATGCATATTTGTATATGAAAGTGTATGATGGATGTCATTATTCTTCACATCTACTTGCATTCAGTAGATGTACCATATTTTTTTTGCCAGAACCAATTTTTATCTCCCACATTGTCTAAATGGTCACCCATTGTCTTTCATATTATTGTTAATTTTACTGTTGAAATTTGGCATGTGGCTGTTGTCATTGCTAAGCTAAATCCTATTTTGTCAAGTTGAGGTTGAGAGATCTCGAAACTATACACTGAAGTAGCTAAGAAAATTGCTTTGCTGAACAGTCATAAAGTTAGAGCAGTCAATGGCATTGAATTCAAGTGCCTAAGAATAAAATGTACATATAAAATAAAATCATGATTTCACGCAAGGGTGGTACCACTAATAATTTTTGCATGGTCTTGCACAATCTGCAGAAAGGATGTGAATCTTGACTGTTTTATGTTGTATATGTGATATTTGGATGCAGAGATGTAGTGGGATTCAAGCTAAATTTCAGGATATTAGTGTTCGAATGAATGTGCAACACATCAATGAGGGTGGTGGGAGAGATAAGTGAGAACAGTTGAAATGGTTGCTAAATGGTTAATCTTTTGAATGTGTAGTAGAATGTTTATATTTTGAAGGATATGATTTGTGCTGGAGGTAGTGCAAATGCTAGTGTAGTGGCAAGAATATGAAGTCGACAGATGAAATTTGGGGAACTATTGCCTTCATTGAAACTGAGGAGAGTCTTGAATGCAAGAGGCACTTTATATTGGTTGTGTGAGAAATGTAATATAGTAAGGTAGTGAAAACTAGGATTTGAAGGAAGATGCTTAGAGAATAAAGCAGACAGAGATACAGATACTAAGTTAGATGTGCAATGCTTTACTGAACAATAGAATCAAGATTGTAGATGTTTAACTGAGGGAGAGGATGGAAGTTGAATGTGTTTGTTTAGTAATGAGGATGAGTAGACTGAGGTGGTTTATGCACGTTTAGAGGATTGTGAAGTGACTGGATGAAAAGAATTATAGATCTGAATGTATTTAATAGAATTTTCGATGATCAAAGAAAATTTGGGATGAAGTACTCCAAAAGAACCTTGAGAGATCTTGGCATGTATGGGCAGGCCACTAGCAACTGACAACTTAGAAAGTCATTATTAGGTGAATGCAGCCAACACATGCAAGTGTGTATGAAGTGACAACACTGGATAGCAAACTGGTATCAAGTGTCAGAACTCTACATGGTATGTGTTATGGAATTTTAGTTTAGATAATTAATCAAATTTTCTATCTATGACATCATTTCAGGGCTGGATTTGGACTTGAGATCTTTTCAGACTTTAAATCTTCAGATACAGGATGCTCAGTCTGCAATAAATTTAACAAAAGAAAGCAGATGTCATTTTTATTGAATTAGTCAGCTGGTGATTCTCCTGTTAGAAGTTCTTTCAATTGAATAACCTTATGCATCCTAGAAATTTTTTGTGATCATGGCTCACATTTCACTAACATTTTATAGAATCTCTGTGGCATAGATGTTGAGGTATGAATCAATAAAGAAACTTGAATTTGCAGATGATAAATGAAGATTATTTCATTATTTAAGTATTACCAATGACTTTGTGTACATTACTTTACACACTCATGGATGTGGTGTCTAGACTGGAGATGGGTTTCTCCTGGTATCTCAGAACCATGTCATATTTTGGAGGTTTTTGTATTGCTCTAATTGCATTTTGCAAATAAACAGACCATTATGGTGAACTTGAACTTTAATTTTACCAGAAAACAAGACAAGGAGAGTGGACTTTAATCTTTTAACTGCTTACAATATGTCACTTGTTATTTTGATAACACTATAGTTATGGTTTTAGTGTCTGAAAATCATGCAGCCTGTATATCTGCTCAGAATCATGGCAAATTCTGTCAAGAACTTTTCCATGAAAAGAGAAAATGTCTAAAGCTCTCAAACTGATCTTCCCTCCTAGTTTCTAGTGCTGTGGCAAAAACATCTCTACCAACTAATGTTCTTTCCCTCCTTTTTTTGACCCAGATGACATCATTGTCACTTCATTTATCTCTAAAGCCGAACCCTTCATTCAGACCTTTGCTGAACATTGAAAATTGAATCATTCTTGTCTTATCCCTCTTTTACCTCTTTCTATTTCATGCCTGACATTAGGATTCCTTGAAATGATGTTTTCATATTCTCTCTAGTCAGAGGGCTCTTGAACCTGACAGAGCGCCTCCTATCATTCCTAGAAACTATGCATCTATGCTTGAACTTGCTTGATCAAATTCTTCCATTTCTGCCTATTCTCATCTACCTTTCCTTCATCCTGGAAATTTGATCACATCCAACTCATTCCTAAATAGGATGACTGCTCCAGGCCTTAAAACTACCATGCTATTGCTTTGATTTCCTGCTCATCAAAAATCCTTGAATCTGTCTGTAATAAGATTCAGAGACATCTGTCCACTCACAATTTTCTTGACCACCAGTATGGCTTGTATAAAAGGAGATTTACCAGTATTCTGGGTTTCCTTACTGATTCTTTGTCATCCACTTTTAGGGATTTGGGTAAAATTTTTACTCTTCCTTTGAGTATGTCAAAATCTTTAACTTGTTAGAGTCTAGCACTGTTGTTCCCAACCTGTGGTACACTAGCACTTTTGAGTACATGTGATTTTTAGTAAATTTTTCTTCACAAAAAATTTTTACTGCCTCATGGGTTTCTGTATTTTTATTTTATGTTTTTTTTTTTTTCAACAAATTTTACCGAGCCTCAGCAGTTTTAGCATGTTTGCTTTACTGTAATGCTATGAATTTTTCTCAAGTGTAATGTTAAGTAATTATTTTTCATTGTTAGCCTATAAGTGACCTCACTGAACGTTTCCCTTTGTGTCTCACAACACAAGGGGGCAGTCACAGCCTGCCCTCTAAAGACAACTCTCTTCCTCCACACAAAACTACAAGCACCTAATAACACACACCCTTCACTCAAAAATTTTAAAATCATCATGGCGATTCCTACACCAGCCTCGGAGTCCCCATCTGGGGAGGGGACCCTAAATATCCCCAGGTCAGACCGCCTTTCTGTCGACGATCCTAAGTGTCTTGACACCCCCCTCAACATTTTCTTCATTAACTTCTGCAACATTCGCAGTCTAAGATCTAATTTTCAATCTGTAGAACACCACTTCTCCTCTTCTAAACCTCATCTTTTCCTCACTAAAACTCAGGTGTCTGAGGCAACTGACAGTAGCCCCTTTTCTGTTCCCTCCTACTTTCTCTATCCTCATTTTCAATTCAAAGCTGGATGCTGCATTTATGTGCGCAATGACTTAACCTGCTCTCGTGCCCACGCTCTTGAATCTTCCGAGTTTTCCACCATCTGGCTACGACTACAGTCACTCTCATACTAAATTTATCTGTGCTGTATACCTCTCACCTAACTCCTCTGACTATAAGAAATTCTTTGACTACTTAACTTCCAAAGTGGAGCACATTCTGACCCTCTTCCCTTTTGCAGAAATCTCCATTCTTGGAGACTTCAATGTTCACCACCAGCTTTGGCCTTCCTCTCCCTTCACTGACCATCCTGGTGAACTAGCCTACAACTTTGCTATCCTCCATGACCTAGAGCAATTGGTGCAACACCCTACTCGTATTCCTGACCGTCTTGGAGATACGCCCAACATTCTTGACCTTTTCCTGACCTCTAATCCTTCTGCTTATGCTGTCACCCTTTCTTCTCCGTTGGGCTCCTCCGATCACAATCTCATATCTTTATCTTGTCCTATCGCTCCAATCCCTCCTCAGGATCCCCCTAAGCAAAGGTGCCTCTGGCGTTTTGCCTCTGCTAGTTGGGGGGACCTGAGGAGGTATTTTGCTGATTTTCCTTAGAATGACTACTGCTTCCGTGTCAGAGACCTGTCTTTGTGTGCTGAGCGCATAACAGAGGTGATAGTGTCTGGCATGGAGGCGTACATTCTGCACTCTTTTTCTTATCCTAAACCTTCTAAACCTTGGTTTAACACAGCTTGTTCTCGTGCTATACATGATAGAGAGGTGACCCACAAAAGGTACTTAAGCCTTCCATCACCAGAATCTCGTGCACTTTATATTTCTGCCCGGAACCATGCCAAGTCTGTTCTCCAACTAGCCAAAAACTCCTTCATTAACAGAAAATGTCAAAACCTTTCAAGATCTAACTCCCCTCTTGACTTCTGGGATCTAGCCAAAATATCTCCAATAACTTTGCTTCTTCTTTCCCTCCTCTATTTCAACCAGATGGCACCACTGCTATCACATCTATTTCTAAAGCTGAACTCTTCGCTCAAACCTTTGCTATAAAAACTCTACCTTGGATGATTCTGGGCTTGTTCCTCCCTCTCCTCCACCCTCTGACTACTTCATGCCACGTATTAAAATTCTTCGCAATGATGTTTTCCATGCCCTCGCTGGCCTAAACCCTCGGAAGGCTTATGGACCTGATGGGGCCCCTCCTATTGTTCTCCGAAACTGTGCCTCCGTGCTTGCACCTTGCCTAGTCAAACTCTTTCATCTCTGTCTGTCAACATCTACCTTTCCTTCTTGCTCGAAGTCTGCCTACATTCAGCCTGTTCCTAAAAAAGGGTGACTGTTCTGATCCCTCAAACTACCGTCCTATTGCTTTAATTTCCTGCCTATCTAAAGTTTTTGAATCTATCCTCAACAGGAAGATTCTTAAACATCTATCACTTCATAACCTTCTATCTGATTGCCAGTATGGGTTCCGTCAAGGCCGCTCTACTGGTGATCTTCTGGCTTTCCTTACTGAGTCTTGCTCATCCTCTTTTAGAGATTTTGGTGAAACTTTTGCTGTTGCCTTGGACATATTAAAAGCTTTTGATAGAGTCTGGCACAAAGCTTTGATTTCCAAACTACCCTCCTACAGCTTCTATCCTTCTCTCTGTAACTTCATCTCAAGTTTCCTTTCTGACCATTCTATTGCTGCTGTGATAGACTGTCACTCTTCTCCTAAATCTATTAATAGTGGTGTTCCTCAGGGTTCTGTCCTGTCACTCACTCTCTTCTTATTATTTATTAATGATCTTCTAAACCAAACTTCTTGTCCTATCCACTCCTACACTGATGATACCACCCTGCACTTTTCCACGTCTTTTCATAGACATCCAACCCTTCAGGAGGTAAACATATCACGCAGGGAAGCCACAGAACGCTTGACTTCTGATCTTTCTAAAATTTCTGATTGGGGCTGTGCAAACTTGGTATTGTTCAATGCCTCAAAAACTCAATTCCTCCATCTATCAACTCGACACAACCTTTCTGACAACTATCCCCTCTTCTTCAATGACACTCAACTGTCCCCCTCTTCTACACTGAACATCCTTGGTCTGTCCTTTACTTATAATCCGAACCGGAAACTTCACATCTCATCTCTAGCTAAAACAGCTTCTATGAAGTTAGGCGTTCTGAGACGTCTCCGCCAGTTTTTCTCACCCCCCCCAGCTGCTAACTCTGTACAAGGGCCTTATCCGTCCATGTATGGAGTATGCTTCACATGTCTTGGGGGGGTTCCACTCTTACTGCTCTTCTAGACAGGGTGGAATCAAAAGCTTTTCGTCTCATCAACTCCTCTCCTCTAACTGACTGTCTTCAGCCTCTCTCTCACTGCCGCAATGTTGCATATCTAGCTGTCTTTTACAGCTATTTTCATGCTAACTGCTCTTCTGATCTTGCTAACTGCATGCCGCCCCTCCTTCTGCGGCTTCGCAGAACAAGACTTTCTTCTTTCTCTCACCACTATTCTGTCCACCTCTCTAACGCAAGAGTTAACCAGTATTCCCAATCATTCATCCCTTTCTCTGGTAAACTCTGGAACTCCCTGCTTGCTTCTGTATTTCCACCTTCCTATGACTTGAATTCCTTCAAGAGGGAGGTTTCAAGACACTTATTCATCAATTTTTGACCACTGCTTTGACCCTTTTATGGGACTGGCATTTCAGTGGGCATATTCTTTTATTGGATTTTTGTTGCCCTTGGCCGGTGTCCTTCCTACATAAGAAAAAAAAAAAGTGTAGAATGTTTATGCAAATCATGCAGGTGGCATCATACATTATACATTATACATATAGGAGGCAGTAGACACCTGCTGAAACAATAACTACTCCCAGTGAGGTCTAAAGCACTGTTCAGGGGGTGCTGTGAACTTATCATTAAACCCAGCTGTGACCTCACTGAATGTTTCCCTTTGTGTCACACAACATAAAGGGGCAGTCACAGCCTGCCCTCTAAAGACAACTCTCTTCCTCCACACAAAACTACAAGCACCTAAGAACACATACACCCTTCACTCAAAAATTTTAAAATCATCATGGCGACTCCTACTCCAGCCTCGGAGTCCATCTGTGGAGGGGACCATAAATGTCCCCAGGTCGGACTGCCTTTCTGTTGACGACCCTAAGTGTCTTGACACCCCCTCAACTTTTTCTTCATTAACTTCTGGAACATTCAGTCTAAGATTAATTTTCAATCTGTAGAACACCACCTCTCCTCTTCTAAACCTCATCTTTTCCTCAGTGAAACTCAGATGTCTGAGGCAACTGACAGTAGCCCCTTTTCTGTTCCCTCCTACTTTCTCTATCCTCATTTTCGATCCAAAGCTGGATGTTGCATTTATGTGCACAATGACTTAACCTGCTCTCGTGCCCACGCTCTTGAATCTTCCAAGTTTTCCACCATCTGGCTATGACTACAGAGTCACTCTCAGATTAAATTTATCTGTGCTGTATATACCTTTCACCTAACTCCTCTGACTATAAGAAATTCTTTGACTACTTAACTTCCAAATTGGAGCACATTCTGACCCTCTTCCCTTTTGCAGAGATCTCCATTCTTGGAGACTTCAATGTTCACCACCAGCTTTGGCTTTCCTCTCCCTTCACTGACCATCTTGGTGAACTAGCCTTCAACTTTGCTATCCTCCACGACCTTGAGCAATTGGTGCAACACCCTACTCGTATTCCTGACCGTCTTAGAGATACGCCCAACATTCTTGACCTTTTCCTGACCTCTAATCCTTCTGCTTATGCTGTCACCCTTTCTTCTCCGTTGGGCTCCAATCACAATCTCATATCTGTATCTTGTCCTATCGCTCCAATCCCTCCTCAGGATCCCCTTAAGCGAATGTGTCTCTGGCGTTTTGCCTTTGCTAGTTGGGGGGACCTGAGGAGGTATTTTGCTGATTTTCCTTGGAATGATTACTGCTTCCGTGTCAGAGACCCGTTTTTGTGTGCTGAGCGCATAACAGAGGTAATAATGTCTGGCATGGAGGCATATATTCCTCACTCTTTTTCTCGTCCTAAACCTTCTAAACCTTGGTTTAACATAGCTTGTTCTCATGCTATACATGATAGAGAGGTGGCCCACAAAAGGTACTTAAGCCTTCCATCACCAGAATTTCATGCACTTTATATTTCTGCCCGGAACCATGCCAAGTCTGTTCATCAACTAGCCAAAAACTCCTTCATTGACAGAAAGTGTCAAAACCTTTCAAGATCTAGCCCTCCTCGTGACTTATGGCATATAGCCAAAAATATCTTCAATAACTTTGCTTCTTTTTCTTTCCCTCCTTTATTTCAATCAGATGGCACCACTGCTATCACATCTATTTCTAAAGCTGAACTCTTCGCTCAAACCTTTGCTAAAAACTCTACCTTGCACAATTCTGGGCTTGTTCTTCCCTCTCCTCCACCCTCTGACTACTTCATTCCACCTATTAAAATTCTTCGCAATGATGTTTTCCATGCCCTTGCTGGCCTAAACCCTCGGAAGGCTTATGGACCTGATGGGGTCCCTCCTATTGTTCTCCGAAACTGTGCCTCCGTGCTTGCACCTTGTCTAGTCAAACTCTTTCAGCTCTGTCTGTCAACATCTACCTTTCCTTCTTGCTGGAAGTTTGCCTACATTCAATCTCTTCCTAAAAAGGGTGACCGTTTTAATCCCTCAGACTACTGTCCTATTGCTTTAATTTCCTGCCTATCTAAAGTTTTTAAATCTATCCTCAACAGGAAGATTCTTAAACATTTATCACTTCACAACCTTCTATCTGATTGCCGGTACGGGTTCCGTCAAGGCCACTGTACTGGTGATCTTCTGGCTTTCCTTACTGAGTCTTGGTCATCCTCTTTTAGAGATTATGGTGAAACTTTTGCTGTTGCCTTGGACATATCAAAAGCTTTTGATAGAGTCCGGCACAAAGCTTTGATTTTCAAACTACCCTCCTATGGCTTCTATCCTTCTCTCTGTAACTTCATCTCAAGTTTCTTTTCTAACCATTCTATTGCTGCTGTGGTAGACTGTCACTGTTCTTCTCCTAAATCTATTAACAGTGGTGTTCCTTAGGGTTCTGTCCTGTCACTCACTCTCTTCTTATTATTCATTAATGATCTTCTAAACCAAACTTTTTGTCCTATCCACTCCTACACTGATGATACCACCCTGCACTTTTCCACGTTTTTTCATAGACGTCCAACCCTTCAGGAGGTAAACATTTCACACAAGGAAGCCACAGAACGCTTGACTTCTGATCTTTCAAAAATTTCTGATTGGGGCAGAGCAAACTTGTTATTGTTCATTGCCTCAAAAACTCAATTCCTCCATCTGTTAACTCAACACAACCTTCCAGACAACTATCCCCTCTTCTTCAATGACACTCAACTGTCCCCCTCTTCTACACTGAACATCCTCGATCTATTTTTTACTTATAATCTGAACTGGAAACTTCACATTTCATCTCTAGCTAAAACAGCCTCTATGAAGTTAGGCGTTCTGAGATGTCTCTGCCAGTTTTTCTCACCCTCCCAGCTGCTAACTCTGTACAAGGGCCTTATACGTCCATGTATGGAGTATGCTTCATGTGTCTGGTAGGGTTCCACTCATACTGCTCTTCTAGACAGGGTGGAATCAAAAGCTTTTTGTCTCATCAACTCCTCTCCTCTAACTGGCTGTCTTCAGCCTCTCTCTCACACTGCCGCAATGTTGCATCTCTTGCTGTCTTGTACTGCTATTTTCATGCTAACTGCTCTTCTGATCTTGCTAACTGCATGCCTCCCCTCCTCCTGCGGCCTCGCTGCACAAGACTTTCTTCTTCCTCTCACCCCTATTCTGTCCACTTCTCTAATGCAAGAGTTAACCAGTATTCTCAATCATTCATCCCTTTCTCTGGTAAACTCTGGAACTCCCTGCCTGCTTCTGTATTTCCACCTTCCTATGACTTGAATTCCTTCAAGAGAGGTTTCAAGACACTTATTCATCAATTTTTGACTACTGCTTTGAACCTTTTATGGGACTGGCATTTCAATGGGCATTTTTTTTTATTGGAGTTTTGTTGGCCTTAGCCAGTGTCCTTCCTACATAAGAAAAAAAAAAACAGTAGACTTGTACAGGTTCACTATAAAAAGCAACTTACTTAATACTGGGTTCACTAGAAGAGCAGGTTACTTGATATTGGGTTCACAAGAAAAGCAAGTAACTTGATACTGAGTTCACTAGAAATGCATGTTGTTTGATACTTCACAAGAAAAACAAGTTATTTGATACTGGGTTCACAGGAAGAGCAAGTTATTTGATATTAGATTCACTAGAAGAGCAAGTTACTTGATACTTGGTTCACTAGAAGAGGAAGTTACTCATACTTGGTTTGCTAGAATAGTAAGTTACTCGATACTAGTTCACTAGAAGAGCAAGTTACTTAATACTGGAACCTGAAATCAAGTGGTACATGACGGTAGTGTGAGCCATCCAAGTGGTATGGAATCAGAAAAAGGTCGGGAATCACTAATCTACATAGTACAAAGCTTTGATTTCTAAGTTCCCCTCTTATGGTTTTTATCATCCCCACTGGGGGATAGATCTGATCATTCTGTTGCAGCAGAAGTAGATAACCACTGTTCTTTTCCTAAGCTGGTATTCCACAGGGCTCTATCTTATCACCCACTTTTTCTAATATTCATCAATGATCTTTGTCATACTTTCCTATCTCTTCTTATGCTGATGACACTACTCTGCAGTTTTCTGCATCAACACTTCAGGAATTAGAACATTCACAGAGATGCCATAGGAAACTAACGTTAGATTTTTCTCTGATTTCAGAATAGGGCAGAATCAGTGTTGTTTTGATACAAATCAAATTGTGTAAAATCAAGTGATTTAAATCAAAATTAAATATCCTGTATTTAAGATGTGTTTTATGATAAAGAGTAAAATATCATGATTTAAGTGAAAATTGTATGTGTGTGTGTGTGTGTGTGTGTGTGTGTATATATATATATATATATATATATATATATATATATATATATATATATATATATATATATATATATATATATATATATATATATATATATATATATATATATATATATATATATATATATATATATACCATGTTTGCCAGCATATTAGACACACCTCTGCATAAGACGCACATTATTTTATCGTATTTCATCATAAAGTTATGGGAAAAAATTGTAGAATATGTGTGTGTGTGTGTGTGTGTGTGTGTGTGTGTGTGTGAGAGAGAGCCATAGGCCAAGGACAACAAAAATTTTAAATAAAAAGAAAGGCCCACTTAATGCCATACCCCATAGAGATGTAAGATATAAAAAAAAAAAAAAACAGGATAAGTGTCTTCAAACCTCCCTCTTGAAAGATTTCAAGTTATATGAAGGAAGAAATACAGAGGCAGACAGGGAGTTCTAGACTTTGCCAGAAAAAGGGATGAATGATTGAAAATGTTGGTTAACTCTTGCATTAGAGAGGTGGACAGAATAGGGATGAGAAAAGAAGAAATTCTTGTGCAGCCAGACTGCAGGAAGAGGGGAGGTTTGCAGTTAGCAATATCAGAGGAGCAGTTGGCGTGAAAATAGCAATAGAAGATAGCAGGAGCTGCAACATTGCTGTGATGAGAGAGAGTTAGTCAGTTAGAGGAGAGGAGCTGATAAGATGAACAGGTTTTGATTCCACCCTCTGTAAAATAGTGGTGTGAGTGGAATTCCCCCATACATGTGAAGCATGCTCTATACACGGATAGATGAAGCATCTGTACTGAGTTAGTAGATGGGGGTCGGGGGGACAGGTGAGAAAAACTAGCAGAGATGACGCAGAACACTTAACTTCATAGAAGCTGCTTTAGCTGGAGATGAAATATGAAGTTTCCAGTTTAGATTTTACTTCGGCAAATCACTTGTCTGCTAGATGGTGCCGTTCACATGAGATACACTACACTTCGCCACACATTCAGTTACTACGCAGACACCACACAAGTCGGACGTCGGTCCCGCCTCCTGTTCTGTTGTTACGACTTCTGTTATCAAGGAGTGATAGGAATATTACAGTTTTCTTGTTTGGATTGTGTATTATGATTTCCATTACCTGTTATAAGGGTGGAATATTGTCTTTAGTTATCCGTTACCTGATTATAGGGCGAAGTATTGCCTATGGATGTCCGTTACCTGATAAGGGCGGAGTGTTGCCTATTTGAATCCGTTACCTGATTTAAGGGCGGATTATGGACTATAAATATCCGTTACCTTGTATAAGGGCGGATTATTGGTTATATGATATCCGTTACTTGGTATAAGGCGGATTATTGGCAAATATTTTATGCTATATATATATAACAATATTTGGGCACTCTCGTGAGCCGACATAGGTGCGAGATGGTTCCATCTTGTTACCCATTATTGGGGCAAGAGGAATATTGCCTTATTTACAAGCCTGGGGGCATTTGACTTCCCAGATTACTATAAGGAAGGAGTTTTTGATTTAAAGTTACCCTGTGTGTGAGGTTAAGGCACCCGTGGGGTTATAAAAGGAACTGCTGTTAAAAGGGGTGGCATCTTGTTAACATTAGCCGCCATGTCTAGGACGCCTTCTGATGCTTGCCCCAGTCCCGAGAGATTCAGAACTACCAGCATGCCACGCACCTCAGCTAAGGTAAAGGAATTACACAAGGGGAGTAAACATGAAGAAAGATCCAGATCTAAGAGCCGTTCTACTCGTCATGAGAGGTTAAGTTACTCTCGGTCACCTTCCCCTTCTCCAAAATACGCTGGTGAAGACAGCACTGCGCCTTCTTTGGGCATGATTATGGATGCTTTGACTAAGTTGAGGAAAGACATGGACAAGCTTAAGAAGGAAAATGGGGCTGTGAAGTCAAAAGCAGTTCATAACAATGCTCCCCTGTAGGTGTCAAATAATACTTTGATGCCTGATTCTCAGGAATCACAGGCAGGATTTTCTGGATTTAGAACTCCACTGAGGGAGGACAGTGATGAGGAAAAGGAAATCCAGAGGGATGTTCCTCATGATAGTATATTGTTACAAGGTGCTAAGAATTATAGACCCACGGAAACTGTCTCAAAAGAACTTGACAAGGAAATTGCTGCAATGGTGAACCACCTGTTTATTAATGGCATGAGGCAGGAAGATTACAAAGCCATTGTAGAGGATGAGGTGACATTTAGACCAAATAACTGCCATGCATTAACTCAAATGGATTGCAACCCACAGGTCCTGGACGCACTGCCTGCAGAGGCAAAGAAGGCAGACTTCCGCTTAAGGGAAGTGGGAAAAAGATATTACCAAGGCAGCTACTATTGTTGTAAAATCGCTTACTGTGCTAGACAAGGTGGCACGTGATGAAGAGCACCAAATTATTGCAAATGAGGTGGCCATGTTCAATGGTGCATTGGCATTATTGGGTAATGCCCACTACAGAAATAACTTGACCAAGCGACATATCATAAAGAGGGACATTAATCCCAAATATTCTCATTTGTGTGCTGACAAGGCTCCCATGACGGGTCTATTGTTTGGGGATAACCTGTCACAAGCCAACAGAAATATTGAGGAGGCAGAAAGGCTGAAAACCAAATTCACTTTTAGAAGCCTACATCTTGGACTGCAAGCAGTGGCAGATTTGGTGGAGGTAAACAATGTAACTTTTTTGCCAAGGCCTCCTCCTGTGGATTCCCATCCAGATATCAACTGTATGGTTTTCGCAGGTTGCCCTCCAGTGGTGAACACAGGCGCTCCTACCCTGCTCAAGCTTGGACAACAAAAAACATGAGAGGCCGGGGTCAACATAACCCCCGGCGTTAACCCAGGTGAAAGAACAATTTGAGGCTGGGCAACTTCACAAGTTTATCAATAAATGGCGTGTGATTACAAGTGACCTGTTCATTTTGGATATGGTGGAACATTGTCATCTGAATATAGATGAAGCTAGTATCGGATATTTATTTAGAGAGGATATACAGTACTCGTATGTCTTTAGTGAGGAAGATAAACTGATTATGCATTAGGAGGTTAAAAAATTGTTAGAGATAAAGGCCATCATAGAGACACATGGACAGGATCAACAAATACTTTCACCAGTTTTTCTGAGGAAGAATAAGACGGGGGATTTTAGGATGGTGTTAAATCTTGAAAACTGAACAGGCATGTAGAATATACTCATTTTAAAATGGAAAATTTTGAACAAGTATTACAGTTGCTTAATCAAGGAGATTATATATGGCTTCTATAGACCTTAAGAAAGCCTATTATTCAGTAAAAATTGCAGAGGAACAACAAAAATATCTGTGTTTTAGATGGTTGGATAAGATTTACCAGTTCACATGTCTACCTAACGGGTTTTCGGATGGTCCTCGTCTATTTACAAAACTTCTGAAGCCAGTTTTCTCTACACTTAGGCATAAAAGCCACAACATCACTAGTTATATTGATGATACGCTTTTGTATAGTAGCTCTTTGCTGAGATGTTTTGATTGCATGAATGACAACATTCAGTTGTTGCAGAGTGTAGGTTTCTGCATAAATGTGGAGAAATCTGTTTTCAGTCCCACTATGCATATTGAGTATTTAGGTAACGTGATAGATTTGGTGGCCATGACAGTTACCTTGCCAGCGCGTAGGAGGGATGAGATTATACAGCATTGCTCTCTTTTAGTCAATAGACAAAGAAAAAATTAGAATTGTGGCAAGAGTGATTGGCCTGCTGGTGGCAGCAATCCCAGCTGTAGAGATGGGGAAGATGCACTATAGGAGGATGGAAAGAGCAAAGATCAAGGCTTTGGAAGAAGCATGTGGAGACTTTAATAGATGGATGAACATTACAGAGGAGATTAGAACAGATTTAAAACGGTGGATTAAGGAATTGGAGAATCAAAACCGGAAAATATTCTGAAATGCACCAGATACTGAGTTGTTCACAGATGCTTAAAATCTAGGATGGGCAGGTTGCCAAAATAGCATCACTACCAATGGCAGATGGTCCCCTGAAGAGGTGCGTTCGCACATTAATGCGTGAATTATTGGCTATGTTATTCTCATTGAGATCTTTTACACATCTCCTTAGAGGTTTACACGTCAGGGTGTTATGTGATAACACCACAGCGATTAATTACGTGAATGAGATGGGAGGTGTTAAGTCAATAGTTTGTGATGACATTAGTAGGAACATCTGGGAATGGTGTCTTAGTAATGGGGTATGGCTGACAGCTTCCCACATACCAGGCAAATGTAATGTCATGGCCAACGAGGCATCACATTACTTTAATGACGGACATGAGTGGCAGCTGAATGAGATGATATTTAAGGAATTGTGTTCTATATTTGGGAATCCTTGTATAGACCTATTCGCTTCACGTTTGAACAAACAAATGACTCCATTCTGTGCATGGACACCAGATCCAGAGGCTGCATATATTGATGCAGTTACAATTCCGTGGGCTAAATTTAAATTGGTTTACCTCTTTCCTCCCTTCTCTCTGATCTCTAGATGTCTGCAGAAGTTAAGGGAGGAAAGGACCAGAGGATGGATCATAGTGCCACTTTGGCCATCACAACCGTGGATGGGGGTGCTCCTTCGGATGCTAGTAGACGACCCTTGGGTCATACAGAGAAGGAAAAATGTGCTAATGCATCCGTCAACTGCTGAGGAACACCCAATAATGAAACACACAAATTTGATGGCTTGTCAATTGTCAGGAAACAATTTGGAGAACGTGGCATATCTAAAGAAGGTACGGAAATCATTATGGCCTCTTGGAAACCAGCAACAGGTAGACAATACAACACTCACATCAAGAGGTGGACACTCTTTTGTAGTAGAGGGAACATTAATCCCATTGCACCATCTATAGCAGATATATTAAACTTTGTCTCATAACTTTCAAAGGAATGTGGGTTATGAAAGCATTAACATGGCGAGAGGGACTCTATCTGCAATAGGAATTATGGTGGAAGGCTGCAGAGCGGGCAATCTCCCACTTGTCAACAGATTTCTGCGGGGAGTCTTCAACTTACGCCCTTCTACACCCAGGTATGCAACGACCTGGGATGTGAAACTTGTATTACAAAAGATAAGACTCATGGAACCACTATACAGCCTAATACTGAAAGACTTATCGCTAAAAATGGTGATGCTGATGGCAATGACACAAGCAGCCAGGATCCAAACTTTGCACTTATTGTTGGTGAATATGGCATTTGGAGAAGAATCTGTTTCAGTTTTGTTAGGAGGTAACATCAAGCAATGCAGGCCAAAATTTAATGTTCGTACTATTGTATTTAAAGCTTATCCTCAGGATTACAGATTGTGTGTAGTTAAGGCTATGAAAGAATATATAGAAAGAACTGAGAGGCTAAGGACAGAATCTGGAAATGCAGATGGGAGACTACTCATAAGTTATATAAAACCTCATAGGGGTGTTTCTAAGGACATGGTGGCAAGGTGGCTTAAGACCATGTTATGTAAGTGTGGGATTTATACCAAGAGGTACACAGCAGGTAGTATTAGACCTGTGTCAGTGTCTAAGGCCAAGGCACTGGATGTGCCTATTGCCACCATCATGGCAAAAGCTGGTTGGACGCAGGAAGCCACATTTGCTAAATATTATAATAAAGATATACAAGGGGAAATAGACCCTTTTTCAAGAAGCAGTGCCAGGCTCAGTATAATGTAAGGTTTGAAATGTTATCAGCAGTAAAAATCATGTTCTATTTTCATATATGACAATGGGGTTTTTGTAATAGGAACTTTTATTTACACCTATTTACAAAATGTGAAATTTGACAGAACCCTTTACATACAACACCCACATGACTTTAAAATCTCATGTGAACGGCACCATCTAGCAGACAAGTGATTTGCCGAAGTAAAATTACAGAAGTACATGAGACTTACCGTAGGTTAGTTGAAATGTGCTTCGGATTTTGCGAGGCACATCACGTCTGCTAGATGGTAGAGTTCACATGCCCTCCACTCCCCCCCTTTGTTAATTGATAATTCTTGGTTTACACAACAAAAATTCACTGACTGGAAGGGTTGAGAGATAATATTTCATGTGGGTAGTTGTATCTTTAAAGACTGAATGTGTGGCGAAGTGTAGTGTATCTCATGTGAACTCTACCATCTAGCAGACGTGATGTGCCTCGCAAAATCCGAAGCACATTTCAACTAACCTACGGTAAGTCTCATGTACTTCTGTAATTATAAGTAAAAGAAGAACTGAGAATGCTCAGTGTCATTCAAGAAGAGGGAATAGTTATCTGGAAGGTTGTGTGAGTTAATAGATGGAGGAATTGAGTTTTTGAGGCAATGAACAATACTAAGTTTGTTCTGGCCCAATCAGAAATTTTAGAGAGATCAGAAGGCAGGTGTTCTATGGCTTCCCTGCATTAGCTGTTTACTTCCTGAAAGGTTGGACCTCTACAAAAAGATGTTGAAAAGTGTAGGGTGATATCATCCCTGTAGGTGTGGATAGGACAAGAAATTTGGTTTAGAAGATCATTGATAAATAATAGGAAGAGAGTGGGTGCCAAAATCCCTAAAATAATGTCTGTCTTGCCCTCACATCTGGTGTGATGCAGTGCTGTAGCTGTGCAATATCAACATCATCATTCTCTCTCTCTCTCTCTCTCTCTCTCTCTCTCTCTCTCTCTCTCTCTCTCTCTCTCTCTCTCTCTCTCTCTCTCTCTCTCTCTCTCTCTCTCTCTCTCTCTCTCTCTCTCTCTCTCTCTCTCTCTCTCTCTCTCTCTCTCTCTCTCTCTCTCTCTCTCTCTCTCTCTCTCTCTCTCTCTCTCTCTCTCTCTCTCTCTCTCTCTCTCATTTTATATATATATATATATATATATATATATATATATATATATATATATATATATATATATATATATATATATATATATATATATATATATATATATATATATATATATATATATTGTGATGAGAGCGAGCGGGAGGGATAGCTTCCATCCTGGCTGATGGCACGAGAGGAAGCGACCATGCACTAACACAGTCACTTTGACCGTGTGACCTCACTCAGTCACCCGTGGAGACATGATAACACCTGGATGAAACATTGCCAAGTATTGTCATGTTTGCAAAAAAAAACAATGCAAGTATCATTAAAAAACACACATTACACTAACTTACCTTTTTAGAGCATTTCAGTGTATATATACTACAACAACATTTATTTTTGAGGTAGGAAGTACCTGACATGAGGTGTCCTGGTATAAGTGTGGCAGTGCTGCAGGCTGGGGAATCTCCAGAAAGGACAATACCTAAACACTCAATTCAAAATGGTCAGACCATAGTCAATTCCTCTATCCCTTTCATTGAGGCCTTATATCCTCTTAGTATAGAATCCTTGAGACATATCCTTGTAAGACATATATTTTATGGTTTTAACTATAAACATAGTTATTGCTGAGCCTATAGGGATGGTTTCCCATATTCACAGATTTTCACTCCTTGCAGGAGGCTTTGGAGTGTAACCCCCCACAAATAGCAGGGCAACACTGTGTACCTTATTCTATGTGTTGTTTACACTGTCCATGCTCCCTAGCACATGTCTAATTAGTTCTGTCTTAGCTTCAGGGGATTAAGTTGGTGTTCGTTATACTCCTTCCCTGTTAGTGGGTGAAATAGGGTGATGACCTATTGAGGTTGTATAGCTTTTGGCAACCAGCAGGTGCCTGGATTCATCTCATATGCCCCAAATTAAACAATGGAGGAGGTAGCCTAGGGATAAACTGACTTGAGCCAGTGGCAACTGGGAGAGGGGTTGTATCTGGAACTGGCAACCTCACCAGGATAGCTGGAAGTTTCATAGCCACATGGGGGGGATAGTTGCATGTCATTTATTTGTATGTCCTTTGTTTGCCCATACTCAGCTTACACCATGGAAGGGAAGGCTGGTGGCAGGGGTGACTCCTGACCTGTGTCACTTGTGTCTGCTGGGAGTGGCAGTGTAGACCTGGCACAGTTCAGTGTCAGAATGCAGAGTCCTACAAATAGTGTCTGTGGTAATATAAGCCCTACCCACAGTGTTGGTGGATCTTCCTAGAGAGAAGGTACGTCTGAGGAGATGAAATCAAAATTGGAGATGAGGAGAATGGAGCTAGAGGCTGAGAAAGTGAGAGAGATGAGAAGATTTGAGTTGGAACCTGAAGTTGATGCAAGGAGATTGAAAGCTGAGGAAGCCAGGAAGCTTGAGACTGAGATGGAAGCCAAGAAGCCTGAGGCCAAGGAAAAGACAAAGTTGCTTGAGGAGGAGAAGGAGGCAAAAATGTGTGAGAGGGAGGAGGCTGAGAAAAATAGAATATTTGAGTTGGAGAAAACTCAGATAGAGGTTAACTCTCTTCATGGTTTGTGGAGAGGAGAAGGAGTGAAAGAAGATACAGTAGAAAGCCAGATGGTAAAAAGTTTAAAGTTGATACCAGAGTTTGATGAAAAAGTTGGTAGAATGGTTCAGGAGATTTGAGAAGAAGGCAGTTGAGATTGACTGGGCTCAGAAACATTGGGTTGGTTTTGTTGTTAATATGTTGAAAGGTAAGACATTAGAAGTCTATGACAGGATGTCAGTGAAGGATTTAGAGGATTATGAGGAGTTTGAGGCTGACATTCTGAGAACCTATAAGCTATGGACTGAGGACTACAGGTTACAATTCTGTGGAGGAAAAAAGAAGCCTGATGACTCTTACCTTGAGTGTGCTCACTATCTTGAGGAGACTTTTAAGAAATGATTGCTAGTGAGCAGGCCACCTCAAATCAAGACCTGAAATAACTAATGGTAATGGAGCTGAGAAGGAGGTTGTTCTGCTGCTCCAGAAAAGAGGTTTAAAAGGCTTAAGTAGGTGGACACATGGGCAGATGACCATGTGTTAGCTCACTGGTCTATGTCTTGTTGGATTAGTGGGACGTCTGGCAGGATTGGTGACAGCTTATCTGGGGGTGCAGCAGGAGCTGGTTTGTTCAGAAGTCCATGCTATAGTAGTAGTGCTGGCAACAAGTCAGGGTGAGTAAGTCCTGTGGATAGATAATAAGTCTCCACCAAGCCCTCAATGGAGACAGACTTCCAGGCTGCACAGCACTCCCAGGTACAGTATGCAGCCCATATGCCATTATTGTAAGAATACTGGGCACCTTAAATTTGACTGTCCCAAGTTAGTGACAGCTATGGCTTCCAAGTCTCTCTAGAAGCCAGTGGCATTGAATGTGTCTCAGGACCGAGACCAGAAGAGTGATGAGGTCCAGCCAGTGTTTGATTGTGAGGGTAGAAAGGCAGGAAGCACCACCTCCTCAATTATTGATACCTCACAGTCCCCTGTGAGGTTTTTTCTGGAATGATGCCATCCATTTTTGTGTAAGTGCACTATTGAAATTGCTGGGGTTGAATACCCCATCACTGTTTTGAGAGACACAGCTGCACAGCAGTCACTATGTGGAAATGTAACTGGGAGGCGAGTTATCTCAGATAAGCCTGTGTGGTGCTGGGGAATTGGCACTGTGGAAAGTTTCACTATGGTGAAGATGAGGCTTGTGTGCCCATAGTGACTGCAGAGGTGCAGGTGGCACTAGTGAAAGACCCACCAATGTCGAGTGTCGATTTCCTATTAGGCAATGACTGGCAGGTGGGAGAGTTTGGGTACAGCCCCCAACCGCAGACACCATCCCAGATGTGGAGGCTGCTGGGGTCCCTGACTCTGGTAATGTTATCACTTGTTCCATGACAAGGCAGGTGAAGCCTTCTGTGGCTTCTGAGGTTGATTCAGTAAGGCAGTGCCACCAAGAGAAGTGCAGAGTGGGTGTTGATGCCGCAGTGGGGACAGAGTGCCCAGAGGCCCGTCCTGCTGTTGATGAGGGTTTGGACAAGTCAAAGTTGGACTTGTGTGTGAGTCATTGTGCTGGAGTTGACTGCACTACAGCAGAGCCACCACAGGAAGCACATGATGTTGGGTGTGTTGCTGAGGGTGAGGACAGAGTGTTTGGGTTAGATAGTTTGTTTGCTGGCTTGCCTCACCTTACAAAGTATCTCAGAGGCGATACTAGGCAGAGTTGTCACCTGGTGTGGAGGCTGTGGGCACTTGTACTCAGTCCGAGCGCTGGTATGATGTGCCTGGTATATTAGGGGTCACTGCTGAGGGTGGGGAGACTCCTAACTCTGCTGAGGAGGTAGAGTTTCCTCCCCTGCGAAGTGTACTGGAGGTAGGAAGCAGGCTGTTCCCCCACTGAGACCAGAATTGGTGGGTGTTAGCTCACACCACCACCCCTTCAAATAGCCAATAATACTGCTGCCAGCATACCATAGGATGATTCTGCCTCTCAGGGAGGTGTTGCTCCACTTCTTGCCAAGGCAAGAGAGGATAGGAAGGAATAAGAGGGTAAGGTGGAGTTAGTGGGGAGTAACAATTTCCAGGATAGCTGGCAGAGAGAGGAGGACAGAGGTTTGATGCTCTATTTTGTTGTGCCATCTGCAGTTAAAGAGGCATGTGTGTAGATAGCACGTAGAGGCCTAGTGTTTAGCTGATTTGGAGTTGGGTTAAATTGGCAATGTTTACAGCAGCTTTGGTGGTCAGCTGTGGCCACACTGGTTGTGTGTTTCTGTGTTGGTCAAGCGAGCAAGCCTGATTATCTCCTGTCTGGGGCCCATCTCCCTTGTGTTATGGCTGGTATTATTTCCCCTTCCATGAGGGTTGCAGGAGATGTTGTTGGCCCAATTCCTCCTTCCTGTGGAACTTGTGAGAGTGTTGTGGCTGATATTGGCATCATGGTGTGGTGTCAAGAGACAGTGTTGGGTGAAGCTTCTGGTGATGAGGAGTTGCTTGCCTTTCAGGAAGCACCCGCAGTGTTGCTGGGGTTTCATGTGGCCAAGTCATTGTTGAGTGTCAGGTGCTGGGTTCAGGTAGCATAGTATGTCATGATGGATGCTGTCCTTCTCAAAGCAACAAAGAGTTGAGCTTGTTGAGTATGAGCTGCATGTGTGAGCAGCAGCTGGGATCTTCTGAGTTGGCCCATTTGCACATTGCCCAGGCTTGAGTTGGAGCTGGGGATTGTTGTGTTGGGATTGCCAAGTGTGAGAGTTTTTGCTCTGTGTGTGGGAATGGGTGTGCTGTTTCCTGGAAAGGGGCAGCCATTAGCTTGTGATGACTCTTGTGTCACTGAGTGGTTGGGGGAGGAGTGAAGAATAATAGCATTATTGTGCTGGCAGTTAGAAATAGGCTTGGTCATGTCACACTTGGGAAGAATTGTTTTATTTAAGAAAGAGTGGGCAGGAGGCTCCTCTTATTTTTGCTGTGGATGTGGCCTTTTTAGTTTGTTCATTTTATGGGTGTGATATGGGGGCTCTGAGGAGCCATGAGTGGGCAAAGCTGAGTGAAAATGTGGGCAGCCAAGGCTTGGTAGAGGATGTAGTGTGTTCTCCAGTGCAGAGAATTGGAGAGGACAGGAAGTTGGTCTTGACTGGTGGCCCAAAAGGAGTTGTTTGGCAAAAAAAGTGTGATGCTTGGTGGTGTTCCAGAGTGTCACAGAGTCTGGTGGGTGAGCTGAGTGTCTTGAGGATGCAGGGTTGTCATTGCCATTGCTTTGTGGCTCTTATGTTTTGTGTTGTGAGAAGAAGTGATAGAAGAAGGAGTAGGCTGTGTAGCAGAGGAAGCAGGAGAGGTGAGAGTGGGTGGAGTAGTTGAACAAGTAGAGGAAAGAGTAAGAGAAGGAAGAGAAAAGACAAAGAGTCACAGAAATTGGAGCAACCACAACTGCTGGAGGAAAGATGCTATAAACATGACTCCATACATGAGTACTTCTTCACACCAACATCGCAGGTCTTCGATAAAAACCAGAGACAAGTCTCATGGGAGGAGTAGGAGGAGGAGGAGGAGGAAGCAGCTATATAGGGTGTTCTGGAGAAGGGTTGAGTTGTAGCCATTTTTGTCTCTGTTGCTGTGATGGCATCATAGTGTTCTTTGTAAAGTTGTAACTTGTGTGCCCCTCAGTATGTTGCAAGTTGTATATTCAATAGTTTAGAGTTGCAAGTTCATTTGTCATATGCCTAAATATTTTATAAGTTCTGTAACTTGCAAAATGTTTTCATTTAAAGGGGGATGTGTTATGAGTGACACCATAGGAGTGAGAAAGAATATTAAGATGAGAAGATGAAAAGATGAATAGGTAGAAAGAATAGTGATGTCTGATGCACAATAGTCCCTACCCATGCTTCCTAATTTTATATTAAATCCAGCACACTCCTACTTAATCTTTTTCCCATCAAAAATTTTGCCCATTTCCTCCCCCCCCCATCCCTGAGTTGAGTTCAATACATGATGTAGTAGGGAAATTGCCCTTCCCTATAAAATTGTTAAATTCTACCCAGCCCCTCTGATAACCCCCACACCAAATTTAAGAAAGTAATTTTTCTGGGCAAGTTGAGCAAAGTGCTTGCCAGTGGGAAGGGCCATGTGGGTTGGTCTCTCCCTCCCCATCCCTTCCCCTGTTCTTTCCCCTCCCCCACACCATGTGAGTAGCTGCCCAGCATTTGGAAGGCCAAGGCGAAGTCTGTTCCCATGAGTCAGTCAGTTTCTGGGCTTTGACAGGGCAGGACATGTCAAAGCGAGAGAGAGAGAGAGAGAGAGAGAGAGAGAGAGAGAGAGAGAGAGAGAGAGAGAGAGAGAGAGAGAGAGGTTCAGATCTGGTGGGAAGTCCTGCAGGGAATTATATATTAGAAGCTTTTCTCCTGCTGGAATCTGCTGCACCCTGATAACTATGGGGAATACTCTAGCCTATCAGCTCTACTCACAGCTGTCTGTGTTGGCATCTTGTGACATATTGATGGTCTGAAAGTGGTCATTTGACCATTTTGGACCTGTCAGTTGTTGGGTACCTGTGTTCCAAGTGTTTTTGGTGCCACTAAAGGTGAGTGGGATCCCAAGCTTACCTCTGAAAGCTCAGGAACCAGAGGATATTCATTATACTCTGCTGGATTGCAGGTGTCTGTTCTAGCTTCACTAGAATTATCAAGGGTGATTGCCTGTCTTCCGAGAGACTACAAATAGGCTGTTCTCTAGGAGGGATATAATATTCTGTGGGTGTGGGTGGCCCATCTCTTATGGGAAGGTGGTCCACAGAATATTATGAGCCTCATACCTGCATGCCCTTTGTCCTGGCTGAGCCCCCTAGCACATGATTTGTGATCCTTTCTCAGCTTGTGAGTTATTGGTGATTGTATTACTCCCTTCCCTGTTGATGGGCTAAACAGGGTGATGACCTATAGAGACTTGATAGCTGTTAGTGACCAGTAGGTTCTTGGATTTGCTTTGTTTGTGCCCTACACTAAACCAGGAGCTAGTTTAGGGAAAGCTGAGCCAAGTGTAGTGGCAGCTGTGAAGGGGGCTGAACCAGGTTGTAACAATATATATATATATATATATATATATATATATATATATATATATATATATATATATATATATATATATATATATATATATATATATATATATATATATATATATATATACAGTAAAATCCCTCTTATCCGGCATCAACGGGACTGCCGACATGCCGGATCCTTGAATATTGCCGGATACTTGAATAGAAGTGAAATTATGTCCACAATCACCACCCTACACTCACGCATCTTACCATAACAAAGATCAGCTGATCTTAATCAGCAGCTGATCTGATCAGCTGCTTAAGTGTAAGCACAACATGCTTCCTCTTTTCTACAACTTTAGGCATGATGAAGGCATCAGGCGATAAACAGTGCACACGTGGGACTGAGTCACTGAGTAAACACAGTGCAGTGGGCTGCAAGTGGTGTGAAGCAGTGCGCTCTGGTGGCGAGAGGATAAAGTATGCCTCGTGTGGGAATTTTAATCGATTTTACGAGTACACATTGATTTTTTATTGATTTTAAGGCTCGGGGAAAAATGTGCCGGATACTTGAAGCTGCCGGATACTCGAATGCTGGATGAGAGGGATTTTACTGTATATATATATATATATATATATATATATATATATATATATATATATATATATATATATATATATATATATATATATATTGCTATAGTAGCTTCTGAGCTGGAAGTCTTCCATCTTTGCCAGTTTTTTCTTTTAATTTATTTACTTATTCACATTATTCACCCTTGTATGGAGTGTGTCTGGCTGTCTGTTACATATGGGGCCTTTACTCACACAGTTCATCTTGAATCAAAGTTTTTCATCTCACTGACATCCTTCCTCAGATATCCTCTTTATCCTCTTTCACTTTGCCGCTGTTGCATCTCTTGTTGCATTCTACATTTGTCTTCATGCTGGCTGCTTTTCAGAACTTGTTAATTGTATGACTTACCCCTTCCTTCAGCCTCACTGCATAAGACTTTCTACTCATTCCCACCACTATTCAGTATACCCCCATGACTCAAGAGTCAACTCTTCAAGAGTCATTTACTGGTAAATTCAGGAACTCTCCATATTTCCCACTTTCTGCAACTTTAAGAGTAGAGTAGCAAGGTTCTCCCTTTGGAATTCTCTTTTCTTTATTTTGCAAGAAAATTAGTGGGCTTTTTCTTAAAATTATTTTTGTCCTTGATCTACCTCTATTCTGCACTAAAAAAGTGAATACCACTGTAGCATATATGAAATCTGTCCAGAGAGTATCCAGCCAATAACCAGCAGAACTGGTGGCGCAGTCCTAACAGAAGTTGGTGGATACTGACAGAAGACCCTACTGCACATGCGTGAGCAGCCTTACTCCCAGTTACTGGCCAGACACAGTTGAGTGAAAGTGTGTACTGTTTGACCATTGCATTGAGAATAACTGAGAGAGTAGATAGGAGAATCTGTGTAAAGTTTTGTTGCAAACTTGAACGTTTGTCAGCGGAAACTATTTGAATGATTAAGAAGCCATTCCAGGATGATTCATTGAGTGAAGCACAGATAAAGATGTGGTACAAACACTTCAAAGAAGGCTGAGAATCTGTCGAAAGTGATCCATGTTCTGGAAGGCCTTCAACAAGCAGAACACCTGAAAATTTTGAACATGTGAAGACTGCAATCAATAAAAATCAGCGATTGACAGTCCAAGAATTAGAAGATGATCTTGGTATCCCGCAAACAAGTGTTTCAGAGATTTTGATGGAAGATCTTGGCATGACACACATGGTGGCAAAAGTCTCTCCTGACCCATGAGCAGAAGGAATTTTGTGCTAAAACTTCACAGGACATGCTTCAAGCTGCTATAAATGACTCAGATTTCCTAAAACAAGTAATAACCAGAGATGAGTCATGGGTTGAAGAGACGCTGGGAGAAGTGTGTGAGGTCCGAAGGAGACTATTTTGAAGGAGAGTAGGGTGCCATTGTCCTAGTTTAGAAGCATTTCTTGAAATTGTATATGGCTGGATACTTTCTGGACAGACCTTGCACATAATTGCCAGCAGTCACCAATAGGTGAAGCCTTCTCACAACTGTGACAGCACTCAGTATAGCTAACTTTGCTTTAAGGGTTTAACTATTTGATAATTTCTTTTGCTGTCAGATATCTCCTCTGGACTTGCATCACAGGATTCTATTTAGACTGAGGAAAATCTGTAGCAGTCATCTTACTTCTATACTTAGGTATATTCTTGGGTAGAGTTAGGGACAAACAATCTAGTTTAGATTCAAGGCTCTGTATGGGCTATTTCTTTATAATTCTGTAGTGACAGGACAGTCAAGGCCAACCAAAATTTACTCAAGTCTTGGTGGTTATCTTGGTCTTGTTGGTAAAGTGCCATACTTGCACTGTGTCCATACGGAGTCTTTCATATCCCAAACTCAGAGCAGTTTCTGTGTTTTCAAGGCAGGAGATTACTGTGGTATGTAATTGTGAGTATGTAAATGCTTGAGAGAGGGAGCATTAAAAAGAGAACTGGAACATGCAAAGACTGGCACATGAAGGAAATTCCCTCCCATACCCACCTCCTGGAGAAAGTAAAAAAAAAAAAAAAACATGCATGATAAAGAGTGCAAGTGGTATTACATTAAAACACATTGGCTGATTTACTCATATATTATCTTTGCTTCACTCAATGACTGTCATCACCTTATTTACATCTACACAGATCTGCTTTCACTTCCAAAATTGTCAGCCTTTATTTGACTGATCCTCACATTGGCAGAATCATCTATACATGACAATATAATTATTATTATTATTATTATTATTATCATTTTTTGTACACACTGCAGTTGGGCACAAAATTAGGGACGAATTAGGTAAAGAACCATATTTTCTTTGTTAACATTGACAAAAATATATATTTTTATCTTTGGCTACTTTTATCTACATTTTCAGTTGATTTAATTGCTTTGGAACAACTAGATTTAGTAAGTTTCATTCCTTTGTGATGTTTTGAAAATGAAAAGACAAAGATGAATGAGACAAAATATAATCAGGAAAAACATATCCAGATGGGAACATAGATAGCACTGACACTAAAAATTCAAGCACTCTGTATAATCTTACCAACTTTTGTCATGCCACCTGAGGACTTGCAAATGCAGTAACACTAACAGTGACTGATTGATGCTCTCACTTGTTGAATGGCTTACATAATCCCATCTTGTTATGAAATGTCCACCAAACTAGTGCTGTATTTCTTCCAAAACCCTTAATTATTATGAACCAGATTGTACAGAAACTGGTATTTTACAATTAATTAGCAGTCCTGGTAGGTAGGAATAAAGTAAATTTGCTGCATGCTTCAAAACAAGATATGAATATGTAGATCAATAAATGAGTGAAGGCATCAGTCACTGGGAGTGTTACAATGTTTATGTGCCCTCAGGTGACAAAATTACCAGTTGATGAAACAGCTTAACAAATTACATGTATCACAAGGGAACAGACTTCTTGATCATTATACAGGATTTCTTTTGTAATCAGCAGAAAGATTAGATAAGTCAACCAAAAATGAGAACTCAGCACAAGAAATTTAGGTTAGTATTTATAAGGTATATATGAAACAAAGAATTGACCGTCCGGCCTCATGTGCCCATCACACAGCCAGTCCTACATTATTTGTGCTCATTGTCTTTATATTTTCATGTTCTAAGGTAAAACCATATATATATATATATATATATATATATATATATATATATATATATATATATATATATATATATATATATATATATATATATATATATATATATAAAAATTTAATGATGGCACTGAAATTATAATTAGATTTGACTCTTTCAGCAACAATACTACATTCACTGTTAAGGCATCATCATATGTATATGTATTTATGTATGCATCCATTACATAAAATTAGCTTTAGTGACAGACATATGCAACACACACTGCATCACTAAATGCTTCATAGCTTGGTAAAGTGGATGTTGCATTCTGAACATCATTTATATAATTTTCTTATTACTAATGTAGTTGGTGATTGCTTTATGTACCTGTAATTCACAATATACAGAGCCCAGTCATCAGTTTTTCCCTAGACCAACATTACAGTAGAGCAAACTCACAAGCCATTTCTTCATAATGCAATGCAAGCATTCCCCGAAATGTTAAATATAAAATTTTGTTGGCACTGGAAGAAGAAATGGAGAGCCTAAACATAAGGTATAAATTTTCTGTACAAGCATTATGCATACTTAGAATTTTCTTGAAGACAATCCAGAAACAGAAGAGTGACTACAAGACCAAATCATGTCCTACCACTGCCTTCATCACTAAGACCTGCTTCTGTTCCACAACACAGGTGTGAAATACATTATGAATACAGGATTTGATTCTTTCCTCTAGATAGATCTTATTTATATACCATGACTAGTTGGCAGCCTTCAATGTAACATCATGTATCTTTAATGAACAACTTTATAGTTCAGTTTTAGTCAATGCATCTTAATTTATTTGGAAAAAAATCTATAGCTGATCAAATGGGCTCTTTCAAAGCTTATGTTTCTTAAAGACTGATATATATATATATATATATATATATATATATATATATATATATATATATATATATATATATATATATATATATATATATATATGGTGGTACCTTGACTTATGAGTTTAATTCATTTCGTCACAGAGCTCAGTTTGCTTGTCAAAAATAAATTTTCCCCACTGAAGTGAACTGAAATGCCATTAGCCCATTCCAGTCCCCCAAAAACACCCTAATTTTTTTTGTTACATTTTTAAATACAGTGAACTGTTGATATAATGAACCTGTGTTTACTGAATTTCTAATGTAACGACCCCTTTAAGGCTATTAAACACTCATTTTATTTTATAAAACTGTTCACATATTACAACATATTTCAAAATTATCAAATGCTTTCTTTATTTTGTGAACATCCTAGGTCTTAAAATGTGGGAGAGTTGGCTGACACACAATCAACTGCATGTTAGAGATAAAGAGATGAATTGTACCTGTGTGACAGCCAGTAAGTGACCTTGACAATGATCAATGACATATCTCTCCCTCTCTCTCTCTCTCTCTTTCTCTGTTAACTTATCTGAGAGGGAAAGAGAGTGAATTGTGTCATCAGCCATCATCAAGGTCACTAGCTGAGACACAACCACAACACTCTCTCTCTCTCTCTATTAACCTAGTTGTAATTTACAGGGCCTGAGCTATGCTCGTGTGGTCCCATCTCCTTATCTACCCTTGTCCAGTTTTTCCTTGAAGCTGTGCACACTTGTTGCTGATACTACATTCTCACTGAGCTTGTTCCAAACTTCTATATTTCTCAGTGAGAAACTATATTTCTTTGTTACTCAAGCTACTTCCTTTTCTTACTGTTTTTGCTGTGGCTTTGTGTGTATCTGGTATTTCCTACGTCTCTTAGCAGTTGTTTCTCATTATCAATTTTTTCCATTCTATTCCACAATTTATAAATTAGTGTTAAGTCTCCCCTTTCTCTTCTTTGTTCCAATGTTGGCAGATTCATTTCCTTTAACCTGTCTCCATATGTTAATTTTTTCAGTTCTGGAACTATCTTTGTTGACATCCTTTGTATCCTTTCTAGTTTTTTGACATGTTTGTTCTTGTGGAAAGACCACACTAATTCAGCATATTCCAGCTTTGGTCTAATCATAGTCCCAGATTTGTGTGTGTGTGCATATATATGTGTTAACTTATCTCAGAGAGAGAGAGAGAGAGAGAGAGAGAGAGAGAGAGAGAGAGAGAGAGAGAGAGAGAGAGAGAGAGAGAGAGAGAGAGAGAGAGAGAGAGAGAGAGGGGGGGGAAGGAGAGGGTCAAATCATCAGCTATTGTCAGGGTTACTAACTAGTTGTTACATATCCACAGTTCATCTCTCTCTCTCTTTGTCTGTCTTGCCTTCTCTCCCCATATGCGTTTGCTATATCGAGAGTTTACTGTAAGAAAATGCATTTATAAATAACAAATGTATAAAAACACGTGAAGTGAATGGGTGAGATGAGAAATGCTGGGCAGATGTTGCGGCACTCACTGTGCCAACAAGCTGTGGCGTAGCTGAAGCTTGCTTGTAGCTCGGATTTTGGCTCACAACTCAAAGCAAAAAATCATTCAAGTAACAGCTCATACCTCAAAAAACTCATAAATTGAGGCACTCATAAGTCCAGGTTCCATTGTGTGTGTGTGTGTGTGTGTGTGTGTATATATATATATATATATATATATATATATATATATATATATATATATATATATATATATATATATATATATATATATATATATATATATATATATATATATATATATATATATATATATATACAAAAAATATTGTTTAATAGTTCCATTATGACTTCTACGCTCTTATTATATCAAGTCAAAGAAAAATATACCATGAGACACTGTGTCTTGATGCAGTATTACATACATATCACAGGAGTGGCTTTGTGCTTTTCCAACCTTCCAACTTGTTTCAACAGAGCTGTCATCAGTAACTACAGTCCAGATCAACATTTCTTAACCTGCAGTGCTAGCCTCCCTGACAGGTAATGCAACTGAGGTTCAGGGATAACGGGAAAGGTTTCCTAATTTGCAGCGCAACACTTGTAAATTTATTCCTTAAAGTAAATGGTGAATCATATTGTAGTTTTATGGAACAGCTAATAGCCACTGACCACCAGTTTATTCTGATATAATCACATAAATCTTTGCCATCTAGACATGCTGTGGTAACAATCATCTCAATATGTTTCCTTGCTATCCCCTTATGAAGTGGATGGCTGTCTGGCATGGATTACTGCATGAAGTTAGATGACTGCAGGGCACAAACAATACTGACATGAGTGGTTTCTTTTTTTTCTTTTTTTTCTTTTTTTCTGAAAGTAGTATTACAGCATAGTGCCTACACATTTTCTCCATTTTTAAGTTGCAGTATTACTAAGTATTACTGAAGCAACAGCAGTCTTTGGTAAAGAATGAGGAGGATGTTTAACTGGTTAAACTTGACTGAAGGAGTCCTGACAATGAAAGGTCAAGAAATACTGATCTGGAGAGGGCTCGATTATAAATCAGAGCTCCAAATTAGATTTGGCACCAAAACCTTGCACAGTGTATGTCTATCTTATATTGTATATCACAAGAGTTCACTTCTAACCTAAGCTGTTATTTATGTGCTCTGTATATGTTTGTATAGTAGCATTATCATTAGTGTGTCAGCTATGATAACCTTAGGATGAATAATGTGAAATCTCTGTCTCTAGTGAACTTCACTAAAATACTGAAAGTCTACAATTGGATTCTTTTCTGATAAAACTGACATAGCATACTGATGACTAGTTTATCTGTTACATGCTAGTGATTATCTGGGATTTTCTATGCTTGGCAAGATGTAAAGATAGCTATATTCTTAACAGTAAAGAGAAGTTAAAGTGACTACATAACGCTTCACATAAATGTGGCATGTTTCATCACAACTACTGCACAAGATACTACAGGTCTGCTGAAATGTTTAATGACAATCTCACATGACTTGAAGTACTGTTCTTTAAAAGGACTAAACAACATGCAAATAATAATCTTAGGGAATGGTAAACATGGATCAGGAAAGAGAAAGGGTGGTAGGCTGCCTCATAGTGTATCATGAAAATTATTTAATGCACCCAATTCCTAAATAAGCATTAACTTCTAATTTGCATTATTTTAAAACTGAAATTTAAATATGCCAGCACAATATATAAAAATTTAATCTTACATCAATACTATTTATTTGAAGTGAGTCAGAAACTTAGTGTGAAAGTAAATGGGAGCAAAACATGGAAGTAGACTTGAATGCATGCAGGGCACCGAGTCCTAACACATATGTCAGCCTTCTTAGCTGACTTCAAAGGAGCTTTGGTGAAAGGAAGGAAGTAGGCACAATCATAGGTATAGAATGATGGAGTGGAGCACGTGTACAATACTGAATATATCTACAAAATAGCACATATTTAAAATATTGCACATTTTTATATTCAGTCCCACCCTACCTTTATCATTTCAAGCACAAACTACCCAAACCTTAACTTATGTAGTTCTCTAACAGGAGATACAGTTGTGGTGTGTTGCAAAAAGGCAGAGTGAAGAGACAAAGCCCACCACCATAAAGCCCTCTTACCTGAGTGATGCTATCACTGTATAATATCTGCATATCTGCTATAGGTAACATGCAAGTAAGAAGTAGAGGAGAGATATCACCATAAAGAAAAAAGTGTATAATACTTTGAGAAGGCTGACACTACTGATGTCACAACCTGAAGTAATAGATCCTTGCACTAGTAGATGGGAACCCGAGGACTGCTAAAGGGCTGCAATGTCAGTGCCCATAAAACACTGTTATTGTAACAAGTGTATAACACTGTCAAAATGTGGAAGAAACTGAATTAATATAGTTCAGTTTTCTTACATCTACATGTACTTAAGTGTTTACCTTATTTGATGTTAATATTGCATTTCTCTGTATCTGATTTTTCATTAAATATTATTTCTTTACTATGATAATTAAGGAACCCTAGCAGTCCATTTCAACCTATAACTTTACAAGGGTTGGTCACATCCATAGTATCACATATAGTAGATCTTATGTAATTAATTCACGTACACCATTTTCCCTGATCAGCTCTAGCAGAGAATTAAAAAGCACAACAATGAAGTAGCTTCATAGGTGCAGACAAAATTTCTTTAACATACCAGAAGCACAAGTCATATCAATCCTAACAATTTCCTTTCAGTAGATCTGTCTGAGCTAGTAAAGAGCATTAGTGACATGCATGCACCTCCACTAGGAACAGGATATTGCTTTCTCTTCAATCTTAAGCAGAGAAGATATCCATCTGTACACTGTGTTGCATAAAATGGAAGAAGGTTAGAGGTGAATGGACATTCCTGCACATCATCATCACACATCCTTCACATCTAGGAATGGTTCTTCTAAATGCAGAAGCAAAAGGAAGCCTGACAGTTCACTCAATTTAAAGACTAAAATAAGTTTATAGAAGGCTGAGATGAATGTGTCTGAGTGGGTTCTTATACAGTATACAGGCAGGAGACACTGGCAGGATAGGATTATGATGAAGGTTATAGCTGCATCACAAGGAATATATGACTCACCTCAGCACTGGCTGGTTGTGAACCTTAAGTATCATGATCATTCACACACAAAAGACATCATACAAACTTGGAAGCCACTTGCACAACAAAGGTGATAGAAATTTGACAAAACACTTACTTTGCATAGTTAATAAAGACAAGATACATGATTCTCTGTAGAAACTAATTTCTTTTCTCTTTTTCTGTAAAAAGCATTAAACATTTTGATTCTGTGTGGGCCATTTGGGGGAGAGACCATATTGTTTGTCATAAAGACACATCAATGTCTGAATGACCCTCAGCTAATGTCAACTCCCACTGCCATCCAAAGTAACTAATGTAATCGTAACCTCAGGCAACTGACTGGATATCAATATTGTCTTCAAAAAATTATTGTGATATACTGCTCAAATAAACATCATATCTTTAAAACATATATAAAACAATTAAGAAAAAAATAGTTTTATACATAAACCTCAAAATATATTTAAAAAACAAGTAAAAAAATTCTTCCATGCATTATGAAATTACACACTTTCATAACAGACCACACAAGACTCATACCCACTGATCCCATAAGGGTGTGGACTGCTGCATGTTGATGGCCCCAGGTGCAAAACTTAGTAGCCACTGTCTATCCTTCATAGAGATGTTTCACTTGAATACCCCTGCAATTTTATGAGAAAAGTCCCAACATATTTACACACAACAGAATATTTGTACCATATAAAAATTCAAACTCAAGAGCATAAGTGGTATGGGTTATCATTGCATTCATTGTTGCATTAACTCTGTGTTCCACTTTACTTCCTGCTGTCTCAATAATCCTATTTTTTTTTTTTCATTTGCTTTAGATGAAATATATTAAGTAAAAACCCTTGCCTAAGCCAAAAGTCTTGCTTGCAGTGAAAACAGCCACATTCAAACTCTCCTTCAGCTACAGCCAGGATGTTCAGATCTTTGCTACATCACTGCTTGCCAGTTAATGATGCTCTGAATGAACTCTTCACTAAAATAATAAATAACATAAAACAAAGCAGTTTAAAGTAAGGCCTGGTTTACACTACTCCAATTTTACGGATTCTGTTTCCATACACCGTCCAACAATGACATCACCACCATTTCCGTTTGAGCAACTGCAGTGGGAACTGGGCTCTGTTTCTGCCTCCGCTTGAGCATACACCGTTGAGCAGAAGAGATGAACCAAGTTTAACTTTGTATCGAGAGCTTTGAAGTGTTACATGTACTGATATTTTGAATGTTCTAGGTACTATACTTAAGTACATGAAATTATTGAATTACAGCTTTGTAATGTAATAATGCTATACTGTAAATTAAACATTTTTACACTTCGTTAAAAAAGAGGAGTGACCTTGGTCCCAGCGTGAGGTGTGGCAATACTGCAAGGCATGTAAACACAAGCACAAGGATGGACTGGACAGGTTTCAGCCCAACAAACTGCAGAAATGCAACAAGCCTCACTCAGCAGCTATGGTAATGACAGTGTATTAATAATTGACAACCAGGCAACTGGAAAATGCTGGTATAGCCTGCTTCTTCAGCACACCGTGCATTGATACAACAGACACTACTGATCCCACTGTGGCTTGTAGGATTCATTAGTGTGTAGTTATTTATATTTCTTTACTGCGCAATAAATGACACTCTTCTCCACCTCACTGGCCTCTCTTCGTCAGCTGCAGGCAGCAAGGTGGCAAGAAGTATACAAATTCCTTGTTGAGGAGTCTCTTCTCCATACGGTCATGTTGACAAACATGGATACGGAGATGGTGGCCAACTCCTCCATTCATTATGAACTCTGTTTCTATGACGTCATTGTTGGACAGTAAATGGAGACGGAATCCATAAAAACAGACTAGTGTGAACCAGCGGGACTAAGACTATTTACTTAAGATATGGTCCACACTTTTTATGAAGGATGGCTGGGACAGATTTGTTATTTTTCATTTTAGTGTTTCTAGAACTGAAAACCCTTGTTGAAATGCTGTACATTTTCAATATTTGCATAAATAATGCATAACATAATATAAACTTTGTTATTTCTTGCATATATAGTGTGTTGTATGTAATTCTTACATAACTCATGCATTTAATTTTCTTATTCACATACTTGTTGTTAACTGACTGGATATCAACTCATATCATAGCTTTAAAATGGCAATTTTCTTTAAGTTTTCATTTTCTTTTTTTAACACTAATGTTAGTGTGAGGTACTGCCACAGCTGACTTCAATGGCAACATTGCTACTGCTGCTGCTGCTGCAACCTCAAATCTCCTCCTGAGAAGGCTGGGAAGGCCTCTATGTACCCGATAGCATGTAACAACACCAAACAATGCTAATGAAAAAAATATATATAAGCACATTTTTTAAACTCCAAATTGCAAAGCAAGCTGCCTTTGAGCACATGTACTTCATATATTTTTTATAGTACATACATTTGTCCCAGCACTAACAGCCTCCATCCTCCCACCCACAGTGACAACACCTGACACTGAACACCCACACAAACATACCCCTCCACCTCCACCACACACAAGCTGGACTAGTTATCATCATTAAAGAACTTCGGATAAGAATCAATGAGTCTTTGAATGAGTGCTTGGTCCTTAAGGGCAACTGGCTCCTCCTCAGCCAAGATATTAGAGCAGCAAGTAGAAACCTCATGGCGCCTGTGCTGATGCTCCTGCCAGCCCCCAGCTTCCACCACACCCCACAGCAAGTGGAGGTATTCATTACGCCGCTGCAATGAGAGACACGTTACAGACAAGTAGACATATGTACACAAATTTCTTACATTAGAATGAAGGACTAGTAATTATTTTCAGTAATTCAATATTTTATATAACATGACACTATCTAATCCCAAGAGTGCCACATTTAAGAATATACAATGCCACTGTAGTAGTACAGTATAACTCCAGCTATCCGGCACCCAAGGGGGATAGTGTGTTCTGGATAGTTGGATTTTCTGGTTAGCTGAGTTTTACTCTTATAAATATTCTATTTTCAGTAAAAACTGAAGTAAAATACACTACACTAGTACTTGTAAGTATGGCAGATACAAGTGAAAGACAAAGAAATAAAAAACAACATAAAATAAAAGAGCTGTACTTATGAATGTATGTATATTCCTTGCAGAGTGCACTGAAGCAGGCACTGTATTTACCATATCGTCTGTATGTTGACACTTATATAAATTTTCAGGGTACACAATAATCTTCCTTATTTACTACTGTATATATATCTTATAAAACTAGTGCCTTAACACTAATTTTATTCATATGTATCACTATCAGGGTTTTCTTCCACAAGCACAGGCCTATCAACCGGTGTAGGCTCTGCACTGACGATGTTATGTTTGTTCTGAACCAAAGGATGTTTACATTTACATTTGGCTGGGACCTTTGGCATGGCAGACAATTAAGGAAACTGTATGGATATCTGGCAGAAATATTCAACTAAGAAACTTGTTGTGGTGGAGAATATTCTGCCAGTGATGGGAAAGCTAAACATTCCACTCACACTACTTGCTTGGTGCCAATTTAAAATATTTGTGATTTTTTAAATATTATTTTATTTATTTATTTCCCCTTGAAAAAATTTTGGTTACTTGAGAATTCTGGATAGTTAAATACCAAATAGCTGGGGTTATACTGTAGTACTTATAAATAGATGTATCTATCTATCTATCTTTTTATTTATCTCTAATGCCTTGTTCCCTCCCGGAGTGTCCCTCAAGGTGGTGACCCCAGCATCCTTCACCTCTCCTTGCTTGTTCAAGCATATGGCTTCTACTAGCACCTCTTTCACACATGTACTCCTTTATCTTATAATTTCACTTTCAAAGTGATATTTCCCTCAGTTTTACTTACCTATACTTTCTTTTACAAACTTTTACTCTTCATCCTTTCAATAAAACCATGCCATCATAATATATTCCTTTTTACTCACGCCACCATTCCACAATTCCCACTGCTTGCACACATGTTCACACCACACTTCTCATGAATATTTTCACTGTTCTCACTCTTCCATTCTGTTTTACAACAAGCTTCTCTCAGGTCTACTTTCCACAGCATGCATTCTTGTTTACCATTGATCATTTAATGTCTATGTCTCTAATCAATATGACAAAGTTGATAGGAGGATATTACTCCTTTAAGCTTTCCTTATATTCCTAGACACATTTCTACATTTCATAACCCATGCAAATGATCCAATGACACATTAAGCTTCCATAACCATCTCTCTTATTTCCCCATCTGTCTCACCATGTTTGCATGATACTTTTCCCAAATACTTAATTCTTTCACCTCCTCCATTGCCTTTCCTCCCATAACTGCCTCACAGCTGGCACACTCACCCTATAAGGTCATCACACTTCTCTACTTTCTTCCTCTTGAAAATCATCCCCTTAGATTTTTCTGCATTCACCTTCTGTTTTCATCTAATAATTGATCCACCATACTCTAAAGTTCCCTTTTACTCTCAAAAAGGCAGTATCATTAGCAAACCAGGCTTGTGTTTGAGTACATAATTTTGTTTTCAATTAAAGTACAATTACATTACAATATCATGAGTCCAAGTACAAGTATTCCATTTTATATCTAAACTTGTGTTCAAGTCCTGTACTCAAGTTCAAGTACACTTTTACTGATGTCCTTAACTTTTTTCCAACAGCAATGTGTGTGTGTGAGTGTGTGTATGTGTGTGTGTGCGTGTGTGGTGTGTGTGTGTGTGTGTGTGTGTGTGTGTCTATTTACTTAGTTGTGATATATGGGAGAGGAGCTAAGCTTGTACTGTCCCATCTCCATAACTGTTTTTATCAAACTTTTCCTTAGTCATGAATATTTCAAGGACACACCACTTTCCCCTCCAGTCCATTCCATGCCTCAATACGTCTCTTTATGTCCCTTCTGTAGGTGGTTGTTTTTAGTTTTCTTCCATGTCCCCTTGTTTCTCTTTCATTCATTAAAAATAGATATTTCTATCTAGTTTTTCCATCCCACTCAGTAATCCGTAAAGTGCAATCATGTCACCTCTCTCTCTCATCTCCTTTCCAAGGTTGGGAGTTGCATGCTAGCTAGTCTCTCCTCATATGGCAAATCTCGCAATTCTGGTGTCATCTTGGTTGCTGTTCTCTGTATGCCTTCTAACTTTCTTATGTGTTTTTTTTTTTTATGTGGTGACCAAATTCCTGCTACATATTTTAATCTTGGAGTATCATTGTGGTGATTATTTTCATCATCATTTCTACATCTAGATAAGCAAAGGCAACTCATATTTCTTAGTAGGTTGAGAGTTTCACCGGTTATCTTATTAATATGTTTTTCCAGTGATAATTCCTCTGAGAACATCACTCCCAGATTTTTCCCCTCTGTTGTCTTATTGTTTCATTCCCCATCTTATAGTTATAACTACACCTTCTGTTACTTTTTCCAAACTCCATCTTTTTACACTTTCCAGAGTTGAATTCCATTTGCCATCTGTTGCTCTACTCTCACACCTTCCAGATCTCTGCATTTCTTCAAATCTTCAATTTCCTTCACTTTTCTCTGAAGTTTTGCATCGTCAGCTAAAAGGCTCACATAGCTGTATACATTCTCCACCACGTCATTTATATACACCATGAACATTACTGCTGCTAACACTGATCCTGGAGGGGACTCCACTTAATATCGGGTTCCACACTGATGTCTGGTCTCTTATTACTGTTTGCATTTCTCTGTTTTAAAAAAATCCTCCATCCATTCCAGCAGTCTTTCATTTACACCATCTATCTTCTCCAGTTTTCATTTAAGTCTTTTATGTGGCACCTTATCAAAACCTTTTCTTAAATCTAGGTAAATGCAGTCTGCCCAACTATCTCTCGCCTGTATCTCAATCGCTCTTGGATAATAACACAACAAATTGGTAAGACAAGATCTCCTCTTTCTAAAACCAAATTGACAATTTGTAGGAATTTCATTATCTTCCAGATATTTGGTCCATTTGTTCTTTTATGATCCTTTCACATAGTTTTGCTACCATAATCGTCAGCAAAACTGATCTGTAATTTTGTGGGTCTTGTGTGTTTCCTCTTTTAAATATGGGCATGATGTTTGTCCTTTTCCAATCCTGTGGAACTATTCCTTCATTAGGAGAGGTACATATGATGGTATGTAATTTATCTTTAAGCTGGTCACTGCATTCTTTTAATACCCATCCCAACACTCCATCCAGTCCTGCGGCCTTTCTCACACCTAAAATTTTAATGGTTGCATTAATTTCCTGTATCGTTACTTGAAATTCCTCCATTTTTCTATTTTCCTGTATGTCCAGTGGCCTTATAAATTCCTTTTCCTTTGTAAAAACTTCCTATTATTCATCACTTCTGCCATTTTTTGGGGGTCTTCATATATCTCTCCATCTACCCTTAGTTTTTTATGCTCACTTTGCTTTTCACTTTACCATTCACATATCTATAGAAGAGTTTGGGCTCATACTTACACTTGTCTACTGTATCTTTTCAAACTGTCTTTGTTCATCTCTCAGGATCTTCACATAACCATTTCTTGCTTGTTTGTAATTATTCCATAGGTTAATTCTTTTGCTTTTTCTCCACTTTTTCCAAGAATACTCTTTCATCTTTCTTTCTGGTTCACATCTTTTATTAAAGTACACTTTTTTACTATTATTGTCTGCCCTTTAGGCACAAACTTTTCTCCTTTGTATATTTTTAAGAAACTCTCCCACTTCTCTTGGACCCCTGTAGCCTTATGGAACATATCCCATCTCTCTTCTTGAAAAAACTTCCTCATGTCAAAATCTGCCTTACTGTAGTTATATCTCCCAACATGGTGTTCTTCATTTCTTCTATCCTCTAATCCTCATTTATATTGAATTCTATGGTAGCATGGTCACTTAGCTAATAGACACTCTATGTGAACATTCTCAATTCCTTCTGGTTCCTTGCTAAATAATAGATCTAGTCTCGATGTTTCTCCACCTTTTCAAAATCTTGTATCAATTTTTATCCATTGTGTTAATACATTATTCATTGCTAGTTGTGATAATTTTATTTCCCCAAGATGATTATGTTCCTTCAGTGTATCACTCTTCCCAGCACACCTTACATTTAAAGTCTCCCATCATAATCACCTTATCACCACTTAGCATTTTCTCTAGCCAGTTCTTTGTGTCTTTTGCCATTTCATAATGTTCTTCATTCAACCAGGCATTGGTTTGGATGGTATGTAAGTCATTATGAATTGTCTCTTTACTCTGTATACTTTCCACTCTAATTTATGATGTTACTGCTAGTCCATTGCCACATTCCATTTCAACTACTTTTAAGCTTTTCTTAACTAAAAACATCACACTTTCTTTCTTATCTGTTCTACTTCTTTTCCATAAGTTGCATAAGTTTTGTCCAATGTTCTTTACTCCTTCTAACTCATCATACAATTTCATTTCTGTGAGGCCCATTATATCTGGACTTTTCTTGTTTAATTAAATATTTAACTCCCTTTATCCTGAGATGAAGCCCATAATATTAGTGTTTGCCACACTCCATGTGCTTTTTTCTCAACTTGTTTCCTTTTCTCCCTCCTGTTCAGGTATCACATCCTCTATTTCATGTCCAAAACTTTCCAATAGAATATCTCCTACTCTTCTGTTCTCTCCTCATTTTTTGCCTTTACTTCCTCCCTCTTTTTTTTTTTTTCTATGTATGAGAGACAATGGCCAAAAAAAAAAAAAAAAAAAAAAAAAAAACACTGAAATGCCAGTCCCAAAAAAGAGACAAAGTGGTAGTCAAAAATTGAAGGATAAGTGTCTTGAAAGGTGAAAGGAAGGTGGAAATACAGAAGTAGGCAGGGAGTTCCACAGTTTACCAGAGAAAGGGATGAATGATTGAGAATACTGGTTAACTCTTGCATTAGAGAGGTGAACAGAATAGGGGTGAGAGAAAGAAGAAAGTCTTGTGCAGCAAGGCTGCAGAAGGGGAGATATGCAGTCAGCAAGATCAGAAGAGCAGTTATCATGAAAATAATGGTAGAAGATAGCTAGAGATGCAACACTGCAGCGATGAGAGAGGCTGAAGACAGTTTGAGGAGAGGAGTTCATGAGACAAAAAAGCTTTTAATTCTACCCTGTCTAGAAGAGCAGTATGAGTGGAACCCCCCCCCCCCAGACATGTGAAGCATATTCCATACATGGATGGATAAGACCCTTGTACAGAGTTAGCAGCTGTGGGGGGGGGGGTAAGAAAAACTGACAGAGAAGTCTCAGAACACCTAAATTCATAGAAACTGTTTTAGCTAGAGATGTGAAGTTTCTAGTTCAGATTATAAGTAAAGGAAAGACTGAGGATGTTCAGTGTAGAAGAGAGGGACAGTTAAGTGTCATTAAAGAAGAGGGGATAGTTGTCTGGAAGGTTGTGTCGAGTTGACAGATGGAAGAATTGAGTTTTTGAGGCATTGAACAATACCAAGTTTGCTCTGCCCCAATCAGAAATTTTAGAAAGGTCAGAAGTCATGCATTCTGTGGCTTCCCTGCATGAAATGTTTACTTCCTGAAGAGGGATGTCTATGAAAAGACGTGGAAAAGTGCTGGATGGTATCATCAGCGTAGGAGTGGATAGGACAAGAAGTTTGGTTTAGAAGGTCATTGATGAATAATAAGAAGAGAGTGGGTGACAGGACAGAACCTTGAGGAGCACCACTGTTAATAGATTTAGGATAAGATCAGTGACAGTCTACTACAGCAGCAATAGAATGGTCAGAAAGGAAACTTGAGGTGAAGTTACAGAGAGTAGGATAGAAGCCGTAGGAGGCTAGTTTGGAAATCAAAGCTTTGTGCCAGACTCTATCAAAAGCTATTGATATTTCCAAACTAACAGCAAAAGTTTCACTAAAATCTCTAAAAGAGGATGACCAAGACTCAGTAAGGAAAGCAAGAAAATCACCAGTAGAGCGGTCTTGACAGAACCCATACTGTTGATCAGATAGAAGGTTGTGAAGTGATAGATGTTTAATTACCTCTTCCCTCTCCTCTTCTTTTAAGTCTCTTCTCAGCCATATGTTTTTTGTTACTTCATCCAGGCCCTTGCCAGAGCATGCTCAGCATCTTTCTGGGATTTAAATTTGATTCTTATGGGTATGTCCCCTTCATCTATGGATTTCCCTAACCTGTGATATTCTTCTACTTCATTTACCAGACATCTTCCCTCCTCTTGTACCTTTCCCGCCACTTTGTTTACTACCTCTTTCAGCTCTTTCTCTCTCACTGCTTTGATCCCTTATTTTCTTTAATCCCAAAGACAATAATGCATTTATTTTTGTCAACTGTATCCCTGACAAGGGATTCATTATTCTTGATAACTTTTACCACCTTTTGTGTTATTCTGGCCTCATTTAATTGTTCCTCTATTATTTTCTCACCATATTTAACTGTTCCTCTATTATTTTCTCAAAGTTTACATTCCCTCCTTGCATGGCCTCTTTCTCACTCATTTCTTTTTTCCAATTTATCTGCTTTACTCTCAAAATTTACCTTTTCTCCTTCTTGGAGTTTTTCCATGCATCTTGCCTTTCATTTATATGAACTACAGTTTTGACACTTCCTTCCACTTTCTTACTGCATTGCTTAATTTCAATTTCCAAAGTGCTACACTGATCTCTAAGCTCTACATTTTTGGCTCTCAATCCCTTTATTTCTTTACAATGGCTTACCTGAATCTTTTCTGTAACTTTAATTCTCTCCATCAATTTTTCATCATAATATTCTAAGGGCAACACCCTTCTTTGTCACAATTTTGTGTTTATCTCCCTGTCTCCTGCATTAAGCCCTGAAAAGGTTTCACTTTTGCTTTCTCCCGCTGCTGACCCATCACTTGGCATAAACAGTTCACTTCAGTTCGGCTCCATTTTCCCCTTCTATTTTTCTCTTTCACCTCTCCTTTTAACATCACTTCTATTTCATTATGGAGATGGAAACAACACTACTCCAACTCCCCATACCACAACTGGCTTATCGTACTCATGGAGCTGCTACCCATGCGTCCTCCCAGCTTGGCTGTTTGTGTATTTACCTAGTTGTATTTACTTAGTTGTGAGATACAGGACAAGAGCCACACTAGACTCTTGCTATCCTGTCTCCATATCAACTTTTATCCAAATTTTTCTTAAATTTATGGACTATTTTTGGCACACACTGTTTCATCAATAAGTTAATTCCACACTGCTGTGCTCCTGTGGGGAAAGCTATGTTTCTTGATGTCTCTTCTGCAAACACTCCTTATCAATTTCCTTCCATGTCTTCTGGTACTTCTCATATCTGGTATCACAAGATCATCCCTATCCAACTTTTCCATCCCTTCCAATATTCTATATAGTGCTATCAAATCACCTCTTTCCCTCCCTTTTCCAGTGAAGTTAAGCCCAATCTCATCAATCTCCCTTCATAACTATACCCTCTTAGGCTTGTAGGGATTTTAGTTGCAGCTCTCTGAATTCTTTCTAGCTTTCTGATATCCTTCTTCAAACTTGGTGACCACACTAATGCTGTGTACTCCAGTCTTGGATATATCATTGTTGTTATCAGATTTTTTATCGTATCTTCATCAATGTAGGTGAATGCCATCTTGATGTTTCTCAGCAGATTATGTTTCTCTAGTGATCTTGTTTACATGCCTCACAAACAAGTTTAGTAAAATGGTTAATCCCAGATCTTTTTCTTCTGATCTTATGGTAATTTTCTCATTTCCTAAATATTAAGTGCCTTCTGTTCTTCTCACACTTTTTCCAAACTTTACCACACTACATTTCTTGGCATTAAACTCCATGATCCACCTCAACAACCATTGTTTTATTTTAATTAGGTCTTGATTCAGAGCTTCACAGTCTTCTTCATATGTTACTTTTCTCATAATTTTAGCATCATCAGCAAAGAGACACGTAGCTTGTCACCCCCTTCCATCATGTTGTTTATATATATTGCAAACATAACTGGTGCTACTACCAATCCCTGCAGAACTCCACTTATTGCTGGTCTCCATTTCAACTTATTGCCTCTGATTACTGTCATCATTTCTCTGTCCATCAAGAAGTTGGTCATCCATTTTAATAATGATCCTCCCAATCTTCCTATTTTTTCAGTTTCCATATTAGCCTTCTGTATGGTACTTTATCAAACGCTTTTTTCAGGTCTAAGTATATGCAGTCAGCCTATCCATCTTTCTCTTGCACTATGTGCATCACTCTTAAGTAAAAGCTTATCAAAGTTGTTACACAAGATCTTTCTCTGAATCCAAATTATTATTATTATTATTATTATTATTATCACATTGTTGTCTTTCAAGTATTTCATCTTTCTGTTCTTGATCTTTTCACAAATATTTGTCACCACACTTGTCAGTGATACTAGTCTATAGTTTAATGGGCCTTCTTTACTTCCGGCCTCATAAACTGGGGTAATATCAGCCCATTTCCAATCTTTATGTACTTTTCCTTCCAACAAGATGCTGATCATAGTGTGTCACTTTGGCTACTTGTGGGCTGCACTCCTTTAAAATTGAGTTTGACACACCATCAAATCCCATTACTTTCCTTACATTCAGCTCTTCCAACATATTCTTTACTTCTTCTGTTGATTTTACTACCTCTTTCAGACCAGTCCCATTTTTCCATTGCTATCCTTTCTTCCCTAAAATATTTTTTCTTAGTAAACAATGTGTGGAAGTATCTGTTGAACACTACAGCCATCTCTTTTGGGTCTTCGACCATTTCTTCTCTGACTTCTACCTAGCTAATGTCTTCTTTACTCTTCAATTTTTCACTGATAAATGGTTGGTTTTTACATTTAACCACAACATTCTTTTCATAATTCTTCTCTTCATCTCTACGTATTTTGACACTTGTGTGTGTATTTACCTAATTGTAATTTACAAAGCCTGAGCTATGCTCATGTGGTTCTGCCTCTATATTTATACTTATCCAATTTTTCATTAAAATTTTGCACATTCATTGCCGATGCTACACCCTCACTTAGCTTGCCCTAAACTTCTATATTTCTCTGTGGGAAACTATATTTCTTTATGTTATTCAAGTATCTTCCTTTTCTTAGTTTTTTACTGTGGCCTCATGTGTATCTGGTATTTTTTACCTCTCTTAGAAGTAATTTCTCATTATCAATTTCTTCCACTCTATTTCACAATTTATAAATCAGTATTAAGTCTCCCCTTTCTCTTCTTTGTTCCATTGTTGGCAGGTTCATTTCCTTTAACCTGTCTTCATATGTTATTTTTTTCAGTTCTGGAACCATCTTTGTTGCCATTCCTTGCATCCTTTCTAGTTTTATTACATGTTTCTTTTTGTGGGGAGATAATACTGATTTAGCATATTCCAACTTTGGTATGATCAGAGTGGTAATTATCTTTCTCATCATATCTTTATCCATGTAGTGGAATACTGTTCCAATATTTCTCATAATTTTATGTGTATCTCTGAATATCTTTTCTACATGTTTCTTCGACTGTTGGCTATCCTATTTTATTTTATCACTCCCAGATCTTTCTCTTCTTGTACTTTCATTATTTCTTCATTTCCAATTTTATATGTTCATTTTGGTCTCTTCACTTTTTCGTGTTTCCATTACATGACATTTTTTCACATTAAATTCAATCTCCAATTTCTTACTCCAGTTCCAGATTTTATTCAAGCCTTCTTGTAGAATTTCATAGTCTTTGTTGTTTCTTGTATGTCTTTGTAATTTTCCATCGTCTGCAAACAAACTCATGTAACTCTACCCCTTCAGACATATAATTATGCAGGTTAGGAAAAGTATTGGTGCCAGCACTGATCCTTGTGGTACTCCACTATTTACCTTTCTCCATTTTGATTTTACATCTTTTACTACTGTTCTCATTTCTCTTCTTGTTAAATAACTTTTCATCCATTTTTTTATATTTTTCCATTTAATCCTCCTATATTTTCTAACTTCCATAGTAATGTGTTGTGGAGAACTTTGTCAAAAGCTTTTTTTTTTTTAAATCTTAATACACACAGTCTACCCATTCATCCATTCATTTCAGTCACCATTGCATCATTGTGTTTTCCATAGTCAGTTTCAGAAATCTTTCTCCCTATGCAGTCTCATTTCTTCCAGCCTCAAACATTTCCTAATTTACTTCTTTGCAACTGAAGTCACCAACCAATGCTTTTATTACTTTTGATTAATTTACTCAAGCACTGAATGGTATCTTCTATTATTTTCTCATCTTCTTCCTTGCTCCAAGAGTTTGTTTTGAGTGGTACATATGTTGTCATTACCATCAGTATTTCTCCATTATTGTCCTTCACGGTAACACTCACTATTTCTGCTTTTCCTTCTCCATATTTCACTATTTTTGTCTTCACCTCTTTTCTTGTCATTATCATTACACCTCCCCCTCCTTTACCAATCCTATCTCAACTCCATATATTGTAGTTTTTTGTTAATGACTATCTGGTTTTCTTCTTTTAGCTTTGTTTCTGTTAAACATCTCATCCTTGGATCTTTTCTTTTAGATACCTAGTCTTGTAATTCCAGTTTTCTGTATATCAATTCGTCTATGTCTGTATACATCACATTCAGTCCTTCATTTTTACTATTTTTCTATTTTATTTTCATTAATTTCTTTTGCTTTATGAACCATTTCTTCACTGTCTCCCAAAACTCTCCAAAAAATTCAGTCTTTTCTTCTTCTGTTCTTGATTAATTTTTCACTTTAGCCTCTTCATACATTCCTTTCAATTTTTTGCATTCTTCTTCTTCATTCCTGTTCTTCCTAATGTATATATCTTTGCAATCTTCTACTTCTCTTAGTTCGGATGTTCTTTCTAGTATCTCTTCTGCTGCTTGTTGTGATTTAAGTCTTATTTTCATAGGTCTTGTTTTGCCTTCCAGATAAGGTCCCAGTCTAAAGGTGTGTGTGTGTGTGTGTGTGTGTGTGTGTGTGTGTGTGTGTGTGTGTGTGTGTGTGTGTGTGTGTGTGAGTGCGAGTGTGTGTGATTCACCTACGATCGTCTGCTGGTCTGCTGGTCACCCAGCCAGCCATTCCCCAGCGGAAAGAACTCAAGAGCTCATAGTTACCAATCTTTGGGTAGGACTGAGACCACTCGCACACCACACACCAGGACAACGAGGTCACAACCCCTTGGGTTACATCCCATACCTACTTGCTGCTAGGTGAACAGGGGCTACACATCAAGAGGCTAGCCCATTTGCCTTGCTGCGCCCAGGATTTGAACCTGTGTCTTCTTGGTTGTGAGCCGAGCGTGGTAACCACTACACTACTCAGTGTGTGTGTGTGTGTGTGTGTCTCAGTCCTACCCAAAGATCGGTCACTATGAGCTCTGAGCTCTTTCCATAGGGGAATGGCTGTGTGTGTGTGTGTGTGTGTGTATTTACCTAGTTGTATTTACCTAGTTGTGGTTTACAGGAGGGGAGTAATCTCACAGTATTCTGTCTCTAAATCCATCCAGTTTGGTCTTAAAAGCATGGACAGTTATGGTATTGGCAACATCTTCACTGAGTTCATTCCATTTGTTCATACTTCTGTGAGGAAAATCATCTATACTTCTTGATGTCTCTTCTACAGTTGACTTTCTTCAACTTCTTACAGTGTCCCCTTGTACTTTCTGTGTCTAAATTTATAAAACATTTTTTGTTCACACTTTCCATACCATTTATCATTTTATAGATGTTTACTAAATCTCCTCTCTCTCTCCTATTTTCAAAGGTAGGAATTTCCAACATTCTTAATTTTTCTTCATAGGTTGACTTATTCAACTCTGGAACCATCTTAGTGACTGCTCTTTGTACTCTTTCCAATTTTATAATATTCTTCCTTGTATGAGAAGACCACACGACTGCTGCACATTCCAATCTTGGTCTCATCATGGAAATCAACAACTTTTAATCATTCCTTCATCCAAATATGAGAATGCCATTCTCACTCTTTTCAATAAATTCATCATCTCTCCAGTAATTTTATCAATATGTCTGTCCAGAGTCAAATTTTCAATAACTGTTACTCCCAAAACCACTTCTTCTTTTGATTTCTTTGACTTCACACCATCCATCTCATAATATTGTATTCTTTTTTACTCTTACCAAGCTCCATTACTTTACATTTACTTAAATTGAATTCCATTTGCCAAGATTTACTCTATCTGTTTATCTTATTTAAATAATCCTGCAGTATTGTACAGTCATTTACATTTTCTACCCTTCTTATCAGCTGAGCTTCATCCACAAATAAGTTCATATAACTATCTATTTCTTCATTTATTTCATTCACATATATTACAAACATTATTGGTCCCAACACTGACCCCTGTGGGACACTACTAGTTACTTTCAGCCAAGATGAATTCTGGTCTTGTATTACAGTTCTCATCTCTATATCATCCAAATAATCCTCCATCCACTCCAGCAGTCTTCCTCCATTTTCCATAATTTTTTATCTTCCATAACAATCTTCGGTGTGGTACTTTGTCAAATGCTTTCTTCAAGGCTAAGTAAACATCATCCACCCACCCATCTCTCTCCTGCACAATATTGACTACCCTTGAATAAAAGGACAATAAATTCATGGAGCATGACCTTCCCCTTCTAAATCCGAATTGATAATTTACCAAAACTTTATCTCTTTCCAAGTGTTCCACCCATCTTTCCTTTATTGTTCTTTCACATAGTTTTCCTACAACATTAGTCAAGGGCACTAGTCTATAATTTAGTGGGTTTTCCTTATTTCCTCCTTTGAATACTGGTGTAATATTTGCTCTCTTCCAATCTTTTGGTACTCTTCCCTGCGATAGTGATGTCACCACTAGACTGATTTTTATCAGCCAGTTGTTCTCTACATTCCTTCAATATCCAGTCCAACTTATCCCTTCCAGCATCAAAACTCCCCTTCCACAGTAAGTACCGATCTGAAACCATTATTCATAACCTCCACCATGTCCTGTGCTTCCTCATAGATTTTTCCTTCAACTTTCAATTTTGATACACCTTCCTTCTTTTTCATTTCCTCATCAATATGTCTAAAGAATAGTTTGGGTTCATTTATACACTTTTCTATTATATATCTTTCATAGTTTCTTCTCTCCATTCTTATTATCTCAACATACTTATTTCTAGCATCAATATATTCCTCCCATCTGCTCTCAGTTTTCCTCTTCTTCCATCTATTCCAAGCATTTAGCTTACAATTTCTAGCCTCTTTGCATTTTGTACGGAACTATTCTTTATCCTTTCTACATCTTACTCCTCCTCTAGATACAAATTTCTCCACAGCAGAATTATATGTCCTTATATATTCATCCCATTTTTCCCAATCATCTTCTGTGTCTTCAAAGTCTTTCCAATCCACAGCAACAATATATTTTCTTAATTCTTCAAAGTCAGCTTTAATATATTCAAATCTTTTCACCTTATAATTTTCATCAATGATTACATTTTCATTTTTGAAGATAAATTCCATCAACACTTGATCACTTTTACCATGTCATTGGTAAACACTAAATCAAGTCTTGATGGTTTATCACTTCCACTAAATCTTGTATCACAATCAACCCATTGAGTCATCAAGGTTTCCACTGCCCAGTTTAACAGTCTATTACTCAATGAGTTTTCACTTACAGTAGTTGTCAATGTCTCCCAATTTATCTCCTTACGATTAAAATCACCAACAATAACTGTATCACTACTTTCCATCACTATCTTTTCAAGACTTTTAGCACATCTACCAGCACCCCTTCATGCTCTTCTCTTCGCCAAGCATTGGTTGCAGGTGGCACATGCACTCCTACATAATTCATTATCCTTCCATTTCCACTTCTAATCATCACTTGTAGAATTTCAGACTTGTCTTCACTTTTTATCACCCTCTCCACTTTAACACACTTTTTAGTCATAATGATCACTCCAACTCCTCCCTTGTCACTTCTATTTTTCATCTATAAATCATATTCATCATCACCAATGTCAAGAGTTCCTCATTCATTTCTCTATTTTGTCTCACATAATACAGCAACATCGAGTGTGGTTCTGTTTAATAAGTCATTTAATTCCATCTTTGTTGACATTAATCCATTTACATTAGTATAACATACTTTACTTACTGTCTGATGTACCATTTCTTTATTCACATATCTCTTACTCTCCAGAAAAACTCCTTCTCCTCCTCCGTTCGTCTTTTTTTTTTTTTTGTTTAGCCTCATTTACTACCTCCTCTTGCTTCAATCTTTCAGTCTCATCCAGATCCCTGTTTATCCATACATTCTTATATTCTTCATCTCCAGACAATCTCCAAGACCCCATTTATTACCTCTTCTGCTTGTACCTGTGTTGCAAACCTTATTCTTATGGGTCTCATTTTTCTTCTTCATATTTCCAAATTCTATGGAACTCTTCCACTTGCTTTACTATCTGATTGTCTTCACCCATCACTTTCATCAGTAATTTATTCAATAGGTTCTTTTCGTTTTCCTCTCTTTGAATTCTACTTATTATTTTCTCTTCCTTTAAACCAAATATTATTACTTGTTTTTCTACAGTGTCTCTCACCAATTTTTTTTCTTCTTTAATAACATTTACCACTTTCTGTCTCAGGTTTTGTTTCTCATTTTCTTGTTGTTCTATTATTTTCTTTAGAGATTCTTGTTCAAATTTACGTTCATTTAACCACTTATTTTGCCTCATTTCCACATCCTTTACACTTTTTTTTAAATTTATACAAATCTACATCATATGTGTTTAAAGAGTTCTTGTACATAGACTTTACACATTTAATACAACAAATTAGGCTAAAGAAGTCACTGTTAATGCCTTCTATCTGAAAGCCTCTCTCTGTCCTGTCTGAAACAGCCACACATTCACTGCCATCTTGAACTGCTGCCTGGTCCAGTCATCAACACTTGGCTGCACGGTAACAAATGCATTCCACCAGCCGATGTATGTGTTCAGAAATTGTCTTTGCTGGTGCCACATACTGCACCTGGGCTGGAGCAGCTCCCCAGGGGTGCATATGACAGCTCTGGTGGTGACTTCGGCATGTCGGGCAGGCTGCTGGAGAGCCTGTAGGTGTGGCACTTGTTGCTGTTGCACCTTGAAGATGACGTCTCGCCGGTGCTGGAGGGTGTGCAGTGCAGGCTGAAGGCCGAGCTCATTGTTCCTGATGAGCCTCACCGCTCGGTCCTGCACCTTGTCCAGGAGAGTGAGGTGCTTGTTTGCCGCGCCGCCCCAGGCCAGGCTTGCGCAATCCAAGCAGGAGTGAACCTGCGCCTTGTAAAGTAACTCCAGTCCCTTGGCGCCAAGGAGGTAGGAGATTCTCCTCAGGGATGCCAGCTTCCCTGAGGCCTCTCTAGCGAGTTGCTCCATGTGGGTTCTGAAGATCAACTTACAATTGTAAGTGACCCCCAGCACCTCCACCTCATCCCGCGGCATCAGTGTCTCCCTGTTGAAGGTGAGGCATGGGATTCTACTTGTCCTGTTGATTGTGAGCTGCTGGGCTTTGTGAGTGGCAAACTTTACTTGCCACTTCCTTCCCTAGGCTGCAACGCGGCTCAGGGTGGCGTTGATGTCACGGTTGGCTGCAGCTTCCTCCTGCAGTCCATAGCTGTGGGATAGTGTTATGTCATCTGCAAACACCTTTGTGGTAGGAACGAGGTGCATCAGATCATTGACATACACATTCAACAGCAAAGGGCTTAGGCAGCTTCCTTGAGGAACACCTGCCCTTATGGGCTGTGGCTTTGATTCCCCCCATTGATGATTACTTTGAGATGTCTGTCTCTCAATTAATTCTCAAGGAGCTGGAGGAGCGCAGAGCTTTGTGATGAGGGCTGCGTGCCACACTTTGTCGAATGCCCCCTCGATGTCAAGAGCCACGACGGCTGTGGTCTTCCCTTGGTCCAGGGCTCCACTCCACTCCGTTGAGAGGAGCAGGTGCAGGTCTGCCACCGACCTCCCCTGCCTGAACCCAAACTGTCTGTTGCTCAGCAGGTGGTGCCTCTCGAAGTGCCGTGTGACTCTTGAGGCCACAACAGTTTCCAGCACTTTGCTCAGCACAGGCAGCAGGGACATGGGTCTGTAGTTTTTTTGCCTCTGTCTTTGCATTTTTCTTGTGCAGAGGCACCACACTACTCCCCTTCCACATTTCAGGCCATATGGCATTGCCGAGGCAGTGGTTAAAGAGTGAAGCGAGTGGGCGCGCCAGCTCCACAGCACACTGTCGTAGTATGCGAGGATTAATGTCCTGTGGCGCCACCGCTTTTTTCTCGTCCAAGTTTGCCAGTATCACTTTCACTTCCTCTTCACTTGTGTTCACTGTCTCTGGTGTTTCTTTCACAATTTCAGGGAGTAGTGGAGGTGGTCTTTCAGGGTCGGGGATGCACATCTTTTCAGCCAGGAGGTCCGCCTTGTCACGAGCAGTGTGGGCAATGCTGCCATCTGCCTGGTGGAGTGCAGGGATGGAAGTACCCCGTGACTCACCCTGCTGGTCCTTGACAAGGCTCCACCACTGTTTACAACCAACCTGGCCTCCCCTTAGCTTACTCTTGAGGTTAGCTTTCCACTGCTCCACTGCCCATGTTTGCATGGTATTCATGTGCATTGTTGCCTCTCGGTACCTTAATCTGTTCCTGGCAGTAGGGTGTCTCTTAAGAGCACGCCAGGCTCGGTGCTTGGCATCAGAAACAGTGTGGCACGTAGGGCCAAACCAGGACTGGTCTGATGCCTTGTTTTTGTGGTCCGAGTGTGGCACCCAGCGGGCCTGCAGGGCATGGAGCAGCTGGGTGAGCTGCCTCACCTGCTGGTTAGCGTCGCCACGCAGCACGTCTCCCCAGTCCGTGGTCCTCAGGACGGCACGGAGGGCATCCCAGTCAGCAGCCTCCCACCTTCAGAGGGTGCAGGTAAAGCTCTCCTCTTATGGTGTCCTGAATTGTATCCTGGTGAGGACAGCCATGTGGTCTGAGGTACCCACAAAGTCGAGTGGAGAACACTGTACTATGTGGGGAGGGAGGTCCGTCACTACTGGGTCCAGGGATGACCCAGACCTGTGCGTGGGGAAGGTGACATAATTGTGCATGTCGTGCACAACCAGTAGGGAGTTAAAAGTGTCTCTCACCGTGTGATGGTTCAGGTCGCCAATCACTACCACACTGTCACACTGACTGGCTGTCATGAAAGTCTCCAAGTTTTCTGACAGATAGTCTAGCAACACTGTTCCCTGCGATGGAGGCCGATAGCAACCCACACACAACAGACCTTTCCTGTTACTGTCCGTTATTTTTAATGCCAGTAGCTCAAGTTCCCCAGGCATGGGCGTGGAAAGCTCTACCACATGAGCACTGACCGTCTCTTTGTAGCAGAAGGCCACGCCCCCGCCTTGTGTAGAGCGGTCTTTCCTTACCCAGGCTGAATACCCTTTAACTCGGGCGTAATTATCTGGCACCTTGGAATCAAGAAGGGTCTCACACACGAACACTAAATCTACATTATTCTTAATAATAACACTGAGTGAGCTCCCCAATATTTGTACGTTGGCTGACACTATCTTAAGTTCACTATTGGGCGGCTAGTAGCATCACTGGATAGTGTTGGGGAGCTGCTCCATACTGGAAGCCATTGGGGTGAGGGGCAAGAGGCCAGGGGAATCAGGAAGCTGGCGGCACTATAGGGATTACCGGTTGGGGCTCTGCCAGCCTCTGGCATGAAGTAGGCTGCTGAAGCTGTCAAGCAACATTTCTCAGTGTGAGTAACGTTTTCTGGCCACTCTGCTTCACTGCCTGCACCAGCTCCTGTTGCCTCTTGTCGGCAGCCTTCATACGGCAGTCCAAGGCTGAGTGGAAGCGCCCTTGGCAGTATTCACACACCTTCCTAGGGCGCTGCTCTGGCGTGTGATGCGAACTGTTGCTCTGAGGATGCCTGGACTGGTGATGTTGCTCCAATCCCTGCCGAGGTAGTGGTGCTTCCTCTCTCTCTGAGAGGGGTACTCTCTCATACTCTGTCTCGTTACTGGCCTTTTCTTTCTTTTGGGTGGTCCTTGGTGCCCTCCTGTCTGTCTGTCCTCAGTCAAGCTATTGCTGCTCATCCGTGTCTCTCGACGAATACCACCTGTTGGTGGCGTCGGCTGCCTGGGCTGAGAGGAGGATGTGGGAGGAGCGACTGACAGCGTTTGACCTCTTTCCTCCACTGATACAAGCGAGGGGTGATGTGAGGGTGAGAGAGGAGTCAGGGATGGCACCTCATCTCTTTCCTCAGCTGATTCGAGCGAGGAGTGATGTGAAGAGGGGGATAGAGACATATATTCCGGGGTGTCCGCGGAGATGGTGGACCTCACCCAAAATTTTGTGAGGTCTCTGCTGCAGGTCCTCGCTGGTGGGAGTGGCCAAGAGGGTGTCCACTATGGATATGGCCTCCACTAACACACCTTTTCTTGGTTATTGCTCTGTAGTTTGTCAGGTGACCTTTTGTCGTGGCCAGCCCACTGCGAACCTTTCTTAATTGTTGTAACAGCTCCTCCTTTGTTAGGATGTCCAGGCCGTCATCCTGCTGCTCCTCAACCAGACCCGCTGATGGTGTAGAGGGAAGAGAGGAGGAGAGAAGGGATGCTGTAGGTCCTTGTGAGTTTTCCACAAAATATGTGACAGGATCAGTTATCCCTGCCAGGGCGCAGAACTGACCTGTGTTGCTGCACCTGTACTCTGTCGCGTCGCCCAGACAGTAGACGTGGCAGAGGTTGGGGCAGGATTCTGAGGTGCACTGCTGATTGGTCATCGGTGATGCCTTACGGCCACAGACTGTACACCAGTAACTTGGTCTGTACCCACAGAGACCATCTGGTCTTTCTATGCGGCACTCACAGCACTCCAACACCATTCTGTGGGTGTAGCAGAATGGGCGTAGAGGGGTGGGTGCGTTGGGGAGAGGGGGTGCGTTGGGGAGAGGGGGTGCATGGGGGAGTTTTGGCAGTGTGATAATCCCTTAATGATTGTGGGTGCAGCTTGGTGGAATTCCTGAGGGATTTCAGCCCCAGTAGTGTAGCCTAAGCTGGGTGAGATCAGGACAACTAGCTCCTAACCGTAAACACGCTAGTTGGCGTCTACCTTGCTGCACTTCTCACTGTCACTGTAATTTCGCTGCACTGCACTACACTGTTAGACACTGCACTCACTGACTGTGCATTTCATGATGTTGGTGCCTCTGGCAATACAGAACACCAAGACCTTGTAGAACACAGTAAAGTCGACGTCCACGTGCTGGTAATATTGTGTTTCACTCAGTGTGTCGCTGTTTCCACTTAAGTAACTTTTCTTCCACCAATAAGTTTGCAAGATTTTAATATGGAAAAACACCCGTGTGTCGTGAGTAGAATGAAGTTTGATATAATATGTGGTTGTCTCACACTCCCGGAGCGATCTCGGACACGTCCTCTCCCGAAGACCTCTCAGTGACTTGCCTTCATTTCCTCATTTCCTTTCTGGACAGTTTCTACTTTTTCTTTTATTTGTTCCTTTAAACAGTCATTTTCCACTTTTAGCTTTTCATTTTTATCTTCCATCTAATTTAACTTTGCTGTGATAGTCACCAACTCCTTACCTGTCTACTTCCGGTGTGCCTCCAATGTCTTTATTCTTTCCAATAACTTGTCCATCATTTCTTCCATATGCAAAATTTTCCTATACTGCAGTCTGTAGTTTAGTTTTCTTTCTTCTCCACTAAAACCTTCAAACCTTGGGGTGCCGCTTTCTCCCATATTGTCCAAAATGTAAACAAAACAAACAAAACTTTCCTTGGGACTGGATAACTATATTCACAGTACTGCTTCTCCCCTTCCTATTTACCACCTAGGTATTCTGGTGTCTTCATAACATATCTTGTTCCACCATGAGCGATTTGTGTTGTTCCTTCCTCCTATATGCAGAGCACTAGAAAACACATCCTGTCAGCTCCACCGCCGCCATGTGTGTGTGTGTGTGTGTGTGTGTGTGTGTGTGTGTGTGTGTGTGTGTGTGTGTGTGTGTGTGTGTGTGTGTGTGTGTGTGTGTGTGTGTGTGTGTGTCACAATATATGTCAATCTAGCATGAATAGTGAAACAGGGATATGTGATGGTAAATCACAAGACCCATTAACCTGTTTTTGCCCCCACTTCTCCCCCACAGGCTGACAACCACTACAAAGGTTAATGATTTTGAAAATGAACTGAATATTAGACTTCATGCATGGGACTTTGGGGTGAATCTCGCACGATGCTTAATGCAGTTGGATCATTCTGCACCTCTGAGCAAAGCAGGCTCCCACACTAGGCAGCATTTGACAACTGTTTCTCACTCCCTATATTTACACCAAGGTACTGAAAGATTAACAGCAGGAGCCAGATCTGCAGCAGCAGCACCTCATATGACCTCACTGGCACTAACCCAGATCACCTAACTTCCCCAGGGGCAGATTTTTGTTACCTTGACCATACCTCTGCCTATATATCAAACATTACACTAAACTCTGAATTTTGTTAGATATACTTCAAGATACTGGTAAAATTGTTTAGTACTTTGAGGCTGAGTACAAGTGTTACAGAAATATTAAATCTGAATGTAAGTACAATTGTGAGTACATGATATTGTGTACTTGAGTACAAGCACATGTACTCAGACCAAAGTCTGCTGCAAATAAGTTACTGCATACCATCCCACTCCATTTTCTACATTAGCTTTCATCTCCCTCATACAGCTACCCATAAAAAATACAAAACAACAATAGGGACATCACACATCCCTACCTCAGTCATACTCTTATAGTGAAACTTTCTTCAAACTTTCCATCCATCCTCACACATGCACTTGCTTCTATATATAAGCCTTAACCCCTTCACGACCACATGACTGATGGTCACTCCCCTGCCCTACACCACCCCTTACTAGGGCTTACGCTTGGCAAAAAAAATACATCATAAAAATAGTCACTACTCATAGTTCCAGTTCACTGCAGTTCACTACATCCAATCTACTACTGCTTCACCTCCAAAATTTAATATTTATACAGCTATTATGTTTGACAATATTTTAGTCTGGCTATGGCTTTGTGTAGCTCTTTTCTACCAATTTCTCCCTATGTAAACACTTGCTCTCTGTATACTTCCATACCAGACACTATTGTCTTCTCATTTTTTAAGCCAGAAAAGCCTTTTCCATACAACTTCTGCTTCCTTGCGAACTACAAGTCCATCCCTTCTCTTCATTCTCACACTTCTGCATTCCCCTCTTCCCCTTTCTCTTTTTAACTTCCTCCCACAGGAAGTTATTTCCAATGAATTTCTCCACAACCTCTACAAAATCTTCATCTGCTCTCCTTTTTACTTTATATTATAAACTGTCCTCTTTTAAGATCTCCACTTAATCCTCTTCCTTGCTTTAGTTTTTCATAGTGGATTCTTCCACAACTTTTCACATGTTCTCTCCTCTTTATGACTTCTTTAATCCCAGCTGTCCATCATCCACATTCCTTTCTCCTACTTTCAAGCCTTCAACATCCTACCATTTCTGCTGCCATTGCAGTCATTGTGCCTTAAAAGATGCATTAAAAATCTCATTTACACTTGCTCTCTCTCGAACTGTCATCCTAGCTCAGTCTCTTGCCTACCTTTCTCCCATACTCCTCTCTAACCTCCTTCCTGTCCATCCTCTCACCAGATAACACTTGACTTGCTTTTCCTCTTACAGCATTTTTACCATTTTTCATATACCCCTTACAGTCAGTGCCAAAAGAGATGACAATATTCTCAGTCAGTGTCAGCATCTGTTTGCCATTTAACTAGTTTGATCCGGTTGCATGGGAGAGCACAGCACTGATAATATCTGACCTGGCAGCTCAAGACAGACAGTGGCCTTAGGGACAGTCACACAAATTACTGTTACATAACTTTCCATATCACCTTCAATGTTTACTAAACCACCTCTTGATTGTGATGAAATAGCATCTGTGGTTGCCTTGTGCTGAAGTATAAAAACATTTAAAAAATAATTAGTACTATTGGAAGTAAAGAGAGAACTGCATACTGATAAGAACGTAAGAACATAAGAAATAAGGGAAGCTGCAAGAAGCGACCAGGCTTACACATGGCAGTCCCTGTATGAAATATACCTACCTATTTCCACCTATCATCCCCATCCATAAACCCGTTGGTTGCTGGTCCTAAGAATTTTTCTTACATCCCCCTTGTTATAACCCTTATACCACTTAAAGACTTCTATCAGGTCTCCTCTTAACCTAAGTCTCTCTAAAGAATGTAAATTTAACAGCTTCATTCTTACCTCGTAAGGAATACTCCTCATCCCCTGTATTCTTTTAGTCATTCTCCTCTGTACTGATTCTAAAAGACCTATATCTTTCCTGTAACGTGGGGACCAGAACCGCACAGCATAGTCTAGATGAGGTCTGACCAGTGCCAAGTATAACTTTAATGTTTCTTCAGGCCTTCTACTTTTAACTCCTAAAAATTAATTCTAATACCCTATTTGCCCTGTTTCTGGCCTCTATGCATTGCTTACCTAGACGGAGTTTAGAGCTAACTATAACTCCCAAATCTTTTTCGTACCCTGAACCTACCAGAGTTTCGTTGTTTATTGTGTACCTACTGTGTGGGTTTCCTCTACCTATGCTAAGTACTTTGCATTTGTTGATATTAAACAGCATTTGCCATCTGTCTGTCCATTCATTCATCCTATCTAAATCTACCTGCAAGGCGATGGCATCCGATTCTGACCTAATTAATCTACCAATCTTTATGTCACTTGCAAATTTATTAACATCACTACTAATTCCACTATCTAAGTCACTGATACATATTAAAAACAACAATGGTCCTAATACTGATCCCTGTGCCACCCCACTAATTACATGACCCCACTTAGATTTAGAGCCGTTTATTACGACTTTTTGTCACCTGTCTCTTAGCCATGACCTTATCCAGCCTAATATCTTCCCATCTATCCCATGTGCCCTAACCTTTCTCAGGAGCCTCTGATGGGGTACCTTGTCAAAACCTTTACTAAAGTCCAGATATAAGACGTCATAACTATCACCATTATCTACTGCCTTGCACATTTTACTGTAAAAACTTAACAAGTTCAACAGGCAAGACTTCCCCTTAGTGAAGCCATGCTGTGACTGATTTATCAAGTTATGTTTGTCTAAATACCCCCTAATGTTCCTCTCTATTAGTGACTCCAATATTTTACCTACAACTGAAGTTAAGCTGACAGGTCTATAATTAGACACTAAGGTTTTATCTCCTTCCTTAAAGATGGGTACTACATTAGCCTGCCTCCACATTACTGATACCTCATCTGACTCAAGTGATTTCCTAAAGACGGAAACTAACAGCTCACTAAAAACCTCTTTGCCTTCCTTAAGTACTCTGGGATATATTTCATCTGGTCCTGGTGTCTTGAACTTTTTTAGCCTATCTATCTCCTGTTCCACTATCTCCTTAGTAATGGAAATATCTGTCAGCTTCTCATTCTCATCTGCTCAAAACATCTGTTCACTATTTGGCATATCCTGCATGTTTTCCTGAAGACAGTTAAAAAATACTCATTCAGAATTTTACTAATCTCCTCCCCAGAACTAACCAGCTCTCCATCTGCTGCCTTTAATGGACCTATAGTATCCTTATTTTTCGTCCTGTATGTCTGATAAAATCCCTTGGGGGTCCATCTTCACCTGGCTGGCTACCTTTAATTTATAATTGCCCTTAGCTTTCCTCGTTAACTTCCTGACTGTTCTAACTAATTCATTATATTGTTGCCTTAAAACCTCTTCATCTGCCCTTAATCTCTTATATATACTTCTCTTCTGCCCTATATCATGTTTTAACCTAGCAGTCATTCATTTAGGATAATTTTTCTGTGATCTTAATGCTTTATATGGGATGTTTGCTAACTGTCCTATATGCAATTTATCTATGAAATATTTATACAACTCATCTACATTTACTTCACCTAATCCCCTCAACTCAGCCCTTTCCATCCTCTCCACTTCCTCATCTACTTGCCTTGACCTCACCTCTCCTATTTCAGCATGACCTGACCCTCTAATACACTCACACCTATCTCCCCCTCTTTCTCTCTCCCTTGCCCCTTCTGGACACATCTTCACTCCTCTTGTCTTACACCCTCACACCTCATCTCACCTCTCTCATCCTGCCTCATCTCTCTCAACTCCGTTCCAGACCTGACCTCATCCTGCATCCACTGCCAATCAACTCCTTGGAGGTACTTTTTTAATCCCTCAAAATCTGCTCTCCTAAACTCAGGTGTTTTACTAGTGTTTTTGCTTCTAAAAGTTTCTTCCCATTTTAATTTATACCTAATTTCCCAATGGTCACTGTTACCTAGTTGTCCTCCAACCTCTACCAGCGTGACTGCTTCCTCCCTGTTAGTAAGAATTAAATTTAGAATGTTGTTTCCCCTTGTGGGTTCTAGGACTACCTGTTTTAAAAAATAATCCTGAATTACCTTAAGAAATCCCTCTGCTTTCTTGTTACCCACATCAGGCTCCAGTCGATATTCCTAAAATTAAAATCTCCTACAACACATACCTGACTGTACCTTCCTGCTCTATTTATTTCCTGCCACTGTACTGTTCAGTGGCCTGTACATTACTCCCACTACTACTGACTGTGATCCTTCCTTAATATCTACCCATATCGATTCTGTTCTGCTATCTGTTTTAATTCTACTGTTAATACAAGGCTGTAATGTGTCCCAAATGTATAATGCGATGCCTCCTCCTCTCCTGTTTTCCCTGTCCTTATACAATAGTGTATAACCATCTATCTTTAACCTCTGGATTAAATACTTTTCCAGACATATCTAACCAAGTTTCTGTTAAACCAATGATATCAAGGTTCTTTACACACACTTTTCTTATAAGCAAGTCTATTTTATTCAAAATACCTTCCCTGAGCTAGTTACCCTTCTAGATTTAACTAATTTGTCCTTCGTTTTTACCTCACAATCCCTTCTTCCCTCCTAACTAACAAAAAAAGCACTGGAGTGCAGTTACCTCCCACTCGAGTGTTCCAGCCAAAACCCTAAAACCCTGGCATGATAAATCCACTCCATCCCAGGTGTACAAGGTGTCCCTACCATAGAAGAGGTCCCAGTTGTTGATGAACATCCATCCATTACTCTTACAATGATTCGTGAGCCTACAATTCACTGTAATAGCCCTGGATAGCCACTCAGCACCAACTCCCCTCCTCAGCAAGACACCACATACCACAGGGATCCCTCCCTTGTCCCTAATCCTCTCCAAAGCCTGTTGAAACCTCCTGAACAGTTCCTCACTCCTGACCTTACCAAGGTCATTCCCTCTCATGCTGAGAAAAAGAATGGGCTTGGGCTTCCAAGCATGTGTCTAGCCTATCAGCTACCTTCCTCATCCCAGCCCCCGGCAAACACACCCTCGACCTACGCTTCCTATCTCTGGCACAAAATACACTATCTAAGTACCTAACCTGACTATCACCAAGCACAAGCACTCTACCCTGGGACAGGGTAACTGCATCTGTCCCCTCCTTCTTGTCTCCTCACACCATGTCCACCTCCTCCTCCTTCACTTCCTCCAGCACACTGAAGGGATTCTTCTTCTACACGCAAGGCACCCTGAGGACCTTCAGCCTCTTGGCTCCCCTGTACACAACCAACCACTGCTCCTCCATTGCCTTACTAGGTAAGGTGACGTTGGGGCATGAGCAGGTGCTGAGATCCTCCCACAGAACTCAGCCTGCAGGTCTGAGATCCTCTCATGAAACTCAGCCTGCATCTCCGAGATCCTTTGATGGAACTCAGCCTCCACCTCTGAGACCTTCACAATGAAGGCCTCGAGAAAAGAACTAACACAACCAGATGACTCAGCAACACAAGGCACCATGTCTAGACTAGCCAGCTATATTAGCGTCAGGTCGCCACTCACTAAACACGTATGTTCACTAGCAACCCTGACCTGAGACTGATGGATAAAGAGGTTCAGAGATAGTGGCCACACCATCTATCCCAGAGTATAATGTGAGGCCTAGGTTAGAAAAGAAAGTTGCTCAGAAAACCTTGAACATTATGGTGAGAGAAATAGAATGTAATCCTCACCTAATAGCAAAGAAACTAAAAGGAAAGAA